>NC_090440.1:599441712-599804212 GCF_031143425.1 Pleurodeles waltl | reverse complement strand
GATAATGTTCGTGATTTGATGTAATCGCACGCATGTGTTCTAAAATCCGTTTCTTAACACCATGTTTGGTACTACCAATATACCATCGCAGACAAGGACATTCCAAAACACAGATCACAAAGGGGGTACTGCATGTTATAAATTGATTGATCTGTCTGACTTTCCCAGGTTTGCATATAGCATATTGCTTCCGCATAATGCTGTTGCGACATGCTTTGCAATGGCCACATGGAAAGAAGCCTTGGAAATTGTGTTGTCTCAATTGTGGAATCGAGGTAATATCATTAGACCTCAAGATGTCATGTAAACTACGTCCTCTTCTATAAGTAATCTGGGGTCTCTTTTGTATATTACCTCCAATAACTGTATCACTTCAAGATATTCCAGTTTTTGGAAATGTTATTAATCTGTCTTGTATCCTCATTATATGTCATAATGAGTCTAGTCCCATCATTGTCATCTACCTCTTGTTTGGTAATGTTATCAAAGAGGGTATCAGATCTTTTTATCCCCTTAGTCTTATCAATTGCTCTCTTAATTACCCATTCTGGATATCCTCGCTGTTTGAATCTCATAGTCATCTCCTTTTGCTCAGCCTCAAAAGCTTCATCGGTGCCACTCTTTTTGCTCTTAGCAGTTCACCGATGGGGATACTCCATTTTAAACTGTCTGGATGACCACTTGAGGCATGTGTGTATATGTGTGTATATATATATATATATATATATGTATGTGTGTGTGTGTGTGTGTGTATGTGTGTATATATGTGTGTGTGTGTGTGTGTATATATATATATATGTGTGTGTGTGTATATATGTGTGTGTGTGTATATATGTGTGTGTGTGTATATATGTGTGTGTGTGTATATATGTGTGTGTGTATATATGTGTGTGTGTATATATGTGTGTGTGTATATGTGTGTGTGTGTGTGTATATATCTGTGTGTGTGTGTATATATATGTGTGTGTGTGTGTGTGTATATATATGTGTGTGTATGTAAGGAAATGCCTCCTTTTCATGGTTACCCTCTAACTTTTTGCCTTTTGCTGATGCCAGTTATGATTGAAAGTGTGCTGGGACCCTGCTAACCAGTCCCCTTGCTTCTTCAATTGGCACAGCCCTGGCACTCAGATAAGTCCCTTGTAACTGGTGCCCTTGGTATCAAGGGCCCTGATGCCAGGGAAGGTCTGTCCTATGCCACCATGGGGACCCCTCATTCAGCACATACGCACTGCCTCACAGCTTGTGTGTGCTGGTGGGGAGAAAATGACTAAGTAGACATGGCACCCCCCTCAGAGTGCCATGCCAACCTCACACTGCCTGTGGCATAGGTAAGTCACCCCTCTAGCAGGCCTTAAAGCCCTAAGGCAGGGTGCACTATACCACAGGTGAGGGCATATGTGCTTGAGCACTATGCCCCTACAGTGTCTAAACAAAACCTTAGACATTGTAAGTGCAGGGTAGCCATAAGAGTTTACGGTCTGGGAGTTTGTCAAACACGAACTCCACAGTTCCATAATGGCTACACTGAAATCTGGGTAGTTTGGTATCAAACTTCTCAGCACAATAAATGCATACTGATGCCAGTGTGCAATTTATTGTAACATGCACCCAGAGGGCATCTTAGAGATGTCCCCTGAATGCCAATCCAACTTCTAGTGTAGGTTGACCAGTTTCTGCCAGCCTGCCACAACCAGACATGTTTCTGGCCACATGGGGGGAGTGCCTTTGTCACTCTGTGGCCAGGAACAAAGCCTGTACTGGGTGGAGGTGCTTCTCGCCTCCCCCTGCAGGAACTGTAACACCTGGTGGTGAGCCTCAAAGGCTCACCCCTTTTATTACAGTGCCACAGGGCATCCCAGCTAGTGGAAATGCCCGCCCCTTCCGCCACGGCCGCCCCCACTTTTGGCGGCAAGGCTGGAGGAGATGATTAGAAAAATAAGGAGGAGTCACCCACCAGTCAGGACAGCCCCTAAGGTGCCCTGAGCTGTGGTGACACCTGCCTTTAGAAATCCTCCATCTTAGTTTTGGAGGATTTCCCCAATAGGATTAGGGATGTTCCCCCCTCCCCTCGGGGAGGAGGCACAAAGAGGCTGTAGCCACCTTCCATGATATTAGCCATTGGCTACTGCCCCCCAGACCTAACCACCCCCTAAATTTAGTATTTAGGGGCACCCAAGAACCCAGGAAATCAGATTGCTGCAACATGAACCAAGAAGAAGGACTGCTGACCTGAAAGCCCTGCAGAGACGATGGAGACAACTGCTTTGGCCCCAGCCCTACTGGCCTGTCTCCTGACTCGAAAAACTGCAACAGCGATGCATCTGACAGGGACCGGCGACCTCTGAAGCCTCAGAGGACTGCCCTGAACCTAAGGACCAAGAAACTCCCATGAGCAGCAGTAATGCTCAACAACAGCAACAATATTGCAACTTTTCTGCAAGTTCTAAGGACTTAACTCTTCCCGCCGGAAGCGTGAGACTTTACCCTCTGCACCTGATGCCCCCGGCTCGAGATCCAGAACACCAACACCACAGGGAGGACTCCTAGGCAACTGCAACCCTGTGAATAGCCCGAGACGACCCCACTGGACTGCCACAGCGACGCATGCAGAGAGAATCCAGAGGCTTCCCCTGATTGGTTCCATGTTACAGGCAGTCACAGACGCCTGGACCAAGCACTGCACACGCAGCCCCCAGGACCAGAAGGAACCGAACCTCCGTGCCGGAGTGACCCCCAGGTGACCCTCTGCCTAGCCCATTCGGTGGCTAGCCTGCGCCGCTAGAGTGAACCCCGGGTTCCTCCATTGAATCCAATACAAAACCAGACGCCTGCTTTGCACATTGCACCCGGCAGCCCCTGTGCCACTGAGGGTGTGTTTTGTGTGCCTACTTGTGGTCCCCCCCCCCATTGCTCTACAAACCCCCCTGTTCTGTCCTCCGAGGACGCGGGTACTTACCTGCTGGCAGATTGGAACTGGAGCACCCCTGTTCTCCATAGGCACCTATGTGTTTTGGGCACTCTTTGACCTCTGCACCTGACCAGCCCTGAGCTGCTGGTGTGGTAACTTTGGGGTTGCCTTGAACCCCCAAAAGTGGGCTGCCTACGACCAGGAACTAAGACTTGTAAGTGCTTTAGTTACCTGACAAACTAACCATTACTTACCTCAATCAGGAACTGTTGATTTTTGCACTGTGTCCACTTTTAAAATAGCTTATTTCCATTTTAACTAAAACTGTGTATGTTACTGCTCTAATTCAGAGTTCCTAACTTACCTGTGTGGAGTACCTTGCATTTTATGTATTTACTTCAAATCTTGAACTTGTGGTTCTAAAAAGAAAATTAAGAAAATAAGATTTTTCTATATTAAAACCTATTGGCCTGGAGTTCAGTCTTTGAGTGTGTGTCCTCATTTATTGCCTGTGTGTGTACAACAAATGCTTAACACTACCCTCTGATAAGCCTACTGCTTGACCACACTACCACAAAATAGAGCATTAGAATTATCTAATTTTGCCACTATCTTAACTCTAAGGGGAACCCTTTCAAAAGTGGGGAACGCCAGACATAGATCTATTCTCAAAAAGCGAAAACTCAAAATGCCAAAACTTTACATCCAGACACCCACATCCCCCATAGAAAGGCAATGCTCTATGGATTAATTGGTCAGGGATATTTATTTACGCTTTCCCCCTCTCCCACTCCTTCCCTTTCTAGTCAGCAAACTATGTCAAACGTTACTCACCATGATACTCAGAGCACCAACACGGGCACGCCAGCATTGGTACACAACACTACTACATCTGTCTGTAGTACCTCATTCCAGACTCCCAAACAGACTAGATTTATTAACACAAAATAAAGGTCAAATCAGGCATCCAAACCCCAATGCTCAATCTAGCGATCTGGTTCCTGAAGTCCTAGATTTTGGTTATATAAATCTTCCACCAGAATGTATGGAAGTAATTAAACAAGCATTCAGGGATGTGGAATTCCGGGACATCTTGTTGGGGGTCAAGGGCAACAAGTTTTTATGTTTACTTTGTCCTTGGGACAAGTAGGCCCAACCCCCTGCAGCACAAACCCTTTGGCTGCCTGTTTACAGAGAGTTGAACTCTCTGCAGTTGAGGTAATGTGTTTCCAAAAGATAATGCTGTTCGAACTTGTATTTATGGTTCATTATTTGAAAGCCTTCATTATTAGGGTGCGTGCTGTAAATAAATGTTTTAAGGTCACACTTCACTACTGACGTTGGTTCCAGTACAAAAAGAAAAAACGTGTACACACATGTTTGAAAAGTTTAGGCTAAGAGGCTAAGTATAATGCTCCCAGAATGCTCTCTGATTATATGCAAATGAAGTGTCATTTAGTAAAATGTGTTGATGCATGCTAGTATTTCCCAAAAATATTTCTAATGGAAAATCAGTGTAACCATTTTCAACACGATTATGGGAAGCATGAAAATAAACAAACACTGACAAAGCCAACTAATCTGACATATTTTTATAAGTCTTTTAGTTTCATCAATGCGTGTCTTGTTTTGACATGGCTTTTGTAACACTTTATTGTTGTGGGAGCTACCAGGCCTTCAACATTGTAACAAACATTGGCAAAAACCCCCCCAAAAAGTTTTTGAACTCTTAAAGCACACGTTGCCACCAGCGGCATAACAAAGGCCCTGCAGCCGCCCTCCAGGGGGCCCCGTCAGCACAGCACCTGCCCTGAGTGAGTCTGGAGAGGGGGCTCCTCCATGTTCTTTGCAAAGGGGCACCCTCCAGTTTCGTTACGTCACTGATTGCCACTGTAGTTCCTGACACTGAACAAAACTACTTTGTGTGGCAATATGCTCCTTGTGGAAGAGCAGAATGCGATCACTCACAGTAAAGCCAGCCGAAAGAGAGAAATAGAAGTTTAATAAAAACGAATTGTCTTTGTTAACACCAGACCTAATTAGGGACCAAGACCCACATGTAGGTAGCTTTTTGCATGTCGCAAACAGCGACTTTCGCTGTTTGCGACGTGCAAAAAGCACACTGCGATGCACAAACCCAGTTTTGCGATTCAGTAACTTGGTTACCGAATCACAAAACGGGTTTGCGACTCGCAATTAGTAAGGGGTGTTCCCTTCCTAATTGCAACTTGCAGTGCAATGTAGGATTGTTTTGTGACCGCGAACGCGGGCGCAAACCAATCGCAGTTTGCACCCATTTCAAATGGGTGCTAACACTTTCGCAAAAGGGAAGGGATCCCCATGGGACCCCTTTCCCATTGTGAATGTCACTGTAAACATTTTTTCAGAGCAAGCAGTGGTCCTGTGGACCATTGCCTGCTCTGAAAAAATGAAACGAAAACGTTTCATTTTTCGTTCTTGTTATGCATCTCGTTTTCCTTTAAGGAAAACGGGCTGCATTACAAAAAAAACTGCTTTATTGAAAAGCAGTCACAGACATGGTGGTCTGCTGTCTCCAGCAGGCCACCATTCTTGAGGGGGTCGCAAATTGCGACCCACCTCATGATTATTCATGATGTGGGCATTTGCGAAGCCCTTGCGAATCACAGATGGTGTCAAGGACACCATCCTACATTCGGACTCGCGACTCGCAATTTGCAGGTCACAAATCTGAACCTACCTACTTGTGGCCCCAAATTCTTAAAGAAAGTCACAAAAGTGCACCCATGGTATATGTCGTACCCCTATAAAGTATTTGTGAACTGTATTTTAGCGTGGGTAAATACGATGTGTAGATTTGCTCATATGAAAATCTATTGAGCATTTGCAAGTTCATTTTCCATCCAGCCACTTTCTTCCCAACCCTGGAAGAAGTTCTAATTCTGCCATTGTCAGGAGTAAATGTCCAACCTTTCTTATTATGGGAAAATATTAGAGAGAAGCTGGTAAAAATCTTTAAAACATGCAGGTTAGTAGGTTTGCAGACTCAAAGGCATTCCAGCCCTGGAACTATTACTTACTGCTTCCTCCAGCCCCAGTATGCAGATCTGCAGAAAGGTGGCAAAATAAGGAAATTGCTACAGTAGGGATTGAAACTCCAAGTATTCAAGCCCTACTATGGTAGTAGCCCTGGCATAATCAGAGAGGCTATTAATTGCTGCCATAATTTGTCGCCACACTACATGGTACCAAAGGGACAAGTAGATCTTTTTACAGGACAAGTAGATTTGAGAAGCAACCTGTCCCCTGGACAATTAGATATTTTAATAAATTCCACACCCCTGTAAGCATGTAAACCTACTACTAGACAGTGCTACGCAAACAAGTGGAAAATATTTGTCTACTACTGTCCATCTAAGAACACAGATCCACTTACAGCATCTATACAAGATATTGTATGCTATTTACTTCATTTACAGAAATCAAGTTTGGCTTTCTCATCCATCAAGATAAACCTTACTGCAATATCTGAATACTTAGACTATTCAACATACTTCTCTATTTAGAGTTCCTGTTATTAAAACCTTCATGGAAGGATTAAAACGCATTATTCCACCCAGAACACCACCTGTTCTGTCGCGTAGGCTCATTATTCTAATGAGACTACTGGATTTTGAGCAGCAAGATCGTCCATGGTGTGGGAGACTGAGTCTGACCCACAGTGGGTGACACCTTTCGTTCCAAATCCGGTTTTTCCTCTGGCTAACTAGCAGTGCCTTGTGTCTCCCAAAAAGTAGAGATGATTGGGCAGCCGAGCGCATGACATCCATACTTCTCAGGGAAGTCGTGGTCACTCAGGTCGCATCCGGTTCTCTCATTCACAGTTCAGTCTCATATATAAATGACATTGAAAGCAGTATGAGTTTGAAAGACTGGTTTAATAAGATGACTGCATTTTCGATAGCAAAGCGTGAGCTGCAATAACCAGAACAACACAACATGACAATATTAAAATGGTGACGATGAGAGTGAAGCATAAGAATAACGCTATGATGTTGCCACTAGAATCAATGGACTATTTTCTATCTGAGTCATAATTTGAGCACAGCATGTTAAGCTCTAATTCTGCCTTTCAGGTTTCCCCGGGAGGACATCGACCCTCATACCTGAGCAAAGGCCTGTAGTCTGCGTTAGCATCTGCAGCGAAGCAATCTGCATACAGTTGTGGTTCCCTGGCTGGAATCTCCCTCTGAACGTGTAATGGGACTAGGAAGTGTTTTTATAATAACATAGCTAATGTTTTAAGAAAATGTCCCTACGTAAGGTTGTGTATTTTCTACGAATGTTGGAGACTAAACTTCAACCACGTTCACCGGCAATGTACCAAACTGTAGCCTTGACTGAAGCACAAAGTGATCAAGAGTGTGTTGTTTGAGAACACAGTGCTAGGCTAAGCAAAACAATTAGAAGAAATTAAAACAAGACCTTAAAACTGGTTATTGTAAAAATAACAATGCAAAGCCGAATAAAATATATCTAGATCAAAGTGCACAGCGGCCTAGTGTTTTAAACTAACGTGCATGGAGCTATAGCTAAAATGGCTACAAACACCCTCCCCTTGTCGGTTAAAGTGGTTGAAAGCCAAAACAAAAATTTAATTGCTTAAAAAAACCTCAACCTAAGATATATAAAAACCAGAACAATTTTGACAAGTTAAACGGACACACAAGCATACTACTTGGCAATTTAAAACATGAGCATGTGGCTTATAACCGAATTCAATGATAATGTCAATTTAGAAAAGTTCCAAATTAAGTACGAGCCATGGAGAACAGGAGATCTTCCACTTCGGCAGGTGACAGAACCGGAAAGTCTGCGCCAAAAATGATCAAGGAGCAAGTGTGTTCCATAGCCCCAGTGTCAACAAAGACGGCATCCCATGGAGTGCCCATTGATGAGTTGATGGCAACTTCCTCCAGGAAGGGTAACTCCTAATTAGCTTCATGTAGCAAAGGCAGCCTCAGTGCGCATGTCTGGTAATGAACCCTCAGAGAGAACATCAACAGATCAGCATCTATTGCTGGGGGGCGCTGCTGTGAAAGACAAACTTCCAGTGCATGTTTGAAAGAGCACCAGAGGCACCGGACCACGGGCTGCACGCAATACAAAACCAGTCTGAATGACAAAGACCTGTCACACTCCAAATGCTCCAGAAGTGTTGCTCCAAAATGCTGCATCATACGTTCATGACACAGCTGCGCTGATGGGGGCGCCGTCATTTGTCCTCGTTGTGGCAGGACAGCAATTGCGCATAACCAGCACGATGTAATAACAAAACCAATCCAAAGTAGAAAGGCTAGGACAGTCGGAAAAAGCCGTAGATAGTTCCATGGAAAAATTAAATACGTTTCTTTATGCCAGTTTGTTAGCTTAGGTGCACTTGAGAAATCAGCTGTCGAAGAGGCGAATAAATGTGAGAAATCATAGTTGAAGTCAGCAAAATAACTAGAGGCAGTTTGTGCAAATGGCAGAGCCGTTAGCAGTGGAGTTGGTGTTTCCTGCAGTGGCACGCTATAAACAGCACCATCTGTTTGGCTTTAAGTCGAATTGACTTGGTCAAACATTTCTAAGTTAGTTGACGTTAGTGGAACTAATGCAAGACCATCTTCCACCCTCCCCAAGCTCGGAGAGGTGTTGGTGTAAACAACTTGTAGTGGAACTTCTTTGCCAGTATTCAGAGGGGTTCGAGAACTACTGGATGTTCCTCTTGGTCGGCTGTGCAGGATCGGTGATGGTGTAATTTGACATTGTCAATAGAGACAAAACAATTTTATTTGGCACCTGCCAACGGAGGTAGAATAAGTTCTGGTACCGTGTATCCCTAGTACAGGGACTGGGGCTCAATAAGCAGGGCCAAATTCCTTTTTCACTGCAACTTTTTCACGTACAAGATCCCCAACTCTGGGAATCCAGCCGGTAGATGTTACTGGCACATCCTTATTTCCTGTGGAGGCGGCACTTTTGGAAGAATTATCATCACTGAAGTGTTGCAATTCCTGTAAGACAGTGACAAGTTCATTTATGTCAAAAGGTGTTTCTGCTGCCTCCACGCCAGGACCATCAAGATCAGGTGTTAGGGGACTGCAGTGGTCCAAGTAGACACATTGTAACGGTTTGTTTGAAATTGAGGGGTGTCTGCAGCGAGTGTTTGCAGTGGAAACTTTGATTTGTTGACAGATGTCACAACAAAGGACATACTGCTTAGTCTCTTTGTAGAGACCTGGCCACCAATAACGGGCCTGTAAGACCGAAATTGTAGCCGCCACACCAGCATGTGCAGATACTGCCCCCTCATGCGCTGCGTTAATCAATTGTGGTCTTATATCTCTGTTAGGGATGTCTTGTATGCCTACGCCTGGTATCTTAACTTCAGTGTTCAGCATACTTCCCTTATGATAATGATATTTGTTAGGAAATCCTTTAGGATGGGGCGTACCATCAGCCGTAGCTTTCACGGCAGCCCAAATGTCTGCGTCTGGTTTTGAACTCAAGCGAGTTACTGCAGGTACAGTGGCTACTGCCAATGCTGACTTTGCAGCTTCATCAGCCAATGTGTTTCCAGGAACATGTATTCCAGCGCGCTGGTGTCCAAGTGTATGTACAACATGGACATTCGGTAGCGTCTTTCAAGTCAGCTACTTTCCCCCACAGTAGTCTGTGTTTAATGATGGTGCCTTTGGAGTCTCTGAACCCATTCTGGCGCCAATAATGCAGGTATTCCTTAAAGGACTTGACACAGTAATATGAATCACAAACAATCAGCGTAGGCTGTGCCAGATCCGTGTGTTCCAGTCCCATTAGCAGAGCTTTTAGCTCAGCCAATTGTGCTATACAATCCCCTAGGGTCTGTGTAAAGGTATGTAGAGGACAAAATGTATCCCCTTCCATATAGCCACTTACAACTGCACAGGCAGCAGAATATTGATGTTTTTCCAATTGCAGTTTGGTTAGAGCCATCGGTGTACTTGACTCTGACACTGATCAATAGGCAAAGTATTTGCTGGAACTGGATATTCTACTTCATATTGTAGGAATTCCTGAGTTTGTAACTTTGGGTCGAAAATGTAGTCTACATCAGTGGTTGTCAGAGACGTAGCCCATTGTATCAAACGTGGATGTAGTGCTTTTGCGTTTGGTACGCTAGCTTTTGTAACAGCCTCTAGGGCTGGAATTGGAGAAACAACAATAATGCGTTTTCCTTGGGCAAGAGGTCTTTCTTTAATGACAACCATCTGTACAGCAGTGGGAATTTCTCTGTGGGAACAAAGCGTTGTTAAGCTGCTGAATACAAATGTTATTTGTATGCAATCAGGACTGTCTCACCTTCATTAAATGTCGCATAGGTGAAACCGATGGCCCCAGCTATTACTCTGACCAAATGTGTTTTGTTGTCCCTTGTGTGTAAATGTTGTGCTGCAAGCATATCTGTCTGCAGTTCTCTAAGAATACGTGTATGGTCAGTTGTCCAGAATTTACTTGAAAAATCGGGACGTATTAGGTCATATAAAGGTTATATCCGTGTAGCATAATCTGGAATGTAGGTTCTGCCAAAATTTAAGAAACACAATAATAATTAGTGTTTTAATCGTATTCGGTGGATGTAACTGTGCGCACTTTTCTAAGAATTGTTGCGCTAGGCTCTTCCCTTCACTTGACAGCTCATATCCTAGAAACAGGACGCTGTGGAAGTGTTTTTAAAAAAAAAAAAAATGTTAAAAGTTAAATCTGTAGCCAAATTCCGCAAACCCTACAACAATGCGGGCTACCCGTCTTAAATGTTGTAGTAGTTCATCATCCGTGAGATATATATCATCTACATAGGACAATGCTTCAGGGTTGATCTCGTGCAAAATGGCAGTGACACGAGCCGCAAACAGTCCTGGGCTGTTCTTATACCCCTGAGGTAAACGGCAGAATTTTTCTGAGATCCTGGTGAGCTAAAGCTTGTTAAGTCTCTGCTTTCAGGCGCTATATTCTGGCAGAAAAACCCATTGGAAATATCTAGTGTTTTGTATTTTTTACGCACTGTGTTGCTCATTAGTGCAGTGCTATGTGAGTTTTGTATAGCATAGGTACGTGTATGACTATTGAGATGTCTGTAGTCTAAGACTATTCTGTATGAATGGTCTGGTTTAGCTACGGGAAATAAAGTGTTATTCATTGGCGAGACACAGGGTTCAATCACACCCTGGTACTCCAATTGCGTGAGTATTAATCTCACTGGTGCTTTTGCTTCATGTTTGATAGGATACTGTGGTTGTGGCTGAGGTTCACACACAGGCAATGAGTGAGGAACACACACTCAAAGACTTCCTCCAGGCCAATAGGTTTTTATATAGAAATATATTATTTTCTTAATTTATTTTAGAACTACAAGATTCAGATTTCAAGCAAGTATATAAATTGTAAGGTACTTGGCATAGGTATATATAGGACTTTGAATAAAAATATAATGTACACAGTTTGGCAATAAATGGCAAATAGCTATTTTAAAAGTGGCCACTGCAAATGCAATAGTTCCTGGGGGATGTAAGTACAGGTTAGTTTTTGAGGTAAGTAAAGCACTTACAAGTTCAGTTTCCGGGGCATAGGCAACCCACCGTTGGGCATTCAAGTCAATCCCAAACACCCAGCAACACAGTTCTGGTCAGATGCAGAAGTCAAAGAGGGGCCTAAATAACATAGGTGCCTCTGGAGACTAGGGGTTTTCCAGTTCTAGTCTACTAGTAGGTAAGTACCTGCGACCTTGGGCGGCAGACCAGGGGTTTTTTGTAGAGCACAAGGGGGGGGGGCTATGGGGAGTGGTGTATCAAACAGGCACACAAAACACACCCTAAGCGTCAAAGGGGTGTCCGGGTGCGGTGTGCAAACAAGGCGTTTCGTTTTGTATTAAAATCAATGGAGGGACCCGGGGGGTCACTCGGACAATGCAGGCAGGGCTCGGGGCGGGCAGGGGGATGGGGGTTTCTCAGGCCAGCCACTGACTGGGCAAAGATGAGGGACACCTGCTGATCACTACTGCACCGGTAGTTGGTGTAGGAGGCTGGCCTGGCTTGTAGTGGTACCAAAGGGTACTTACACTCTGCACCAGGTCCAGTTATCCCTTATTAGTGTAGAAGAGGTGTCTAGCAGCTTAGGCTGATATAAAAGGTAGCTTAGCAGAGCAGCTTAGGCTGAACTAGGAGACATGCAAAGCTCCCACTATACCACTAGTGTCATATGCACAATATCATAAGAAAACACAATACACAGATACACTAAAAATAAAGGTACTTTATTTTTATGACAATATGCCAAAAGTATCTCAGTAAGTACCCTCAGTATGAGGATAGCAAATATACACAAGATATATGTACACAATACCAAAATTATGCAGTAATAGCAATAGAAAGCAGTACAGTCACAATAGATTGCAATGAGAGCACATAGGTATAGGGGCAACACAAACCATATACTCCAAAAGTGGAATGCGAACCACGAATGGACCCCAAACCTATGTGAGCTTGTAGAGGGTCGCTGGGACTGTAAGAAAACAGTGAGGGTTAGAAAAATAGCCCACCCCAAGACCCTGAAAAGTGGGTGCAAAGTGCACCTAAGTTTCCCAGAGAGCACAGAAGTCATGATAGGGGAATTCTGCAAGGAAGACCAACACCAGCAATGCAACAACAATGAATTTCCAGACGAGAGTACCTGTGGAACAAGGGGACCAAGTCCAAGAGTCACACTCAAGTCGGGAGTGGGCAGATGCCCAGGAAATGCCAGCTGTGGGTGCAAAGAAGCTGCCACCGGATGGTAGAAGCTGTGGATTCTGCAAGAACGAAGAGAGGACTAGTAACTTCCCCTTTGGAGGATGGATGTCCCACGTCGTGAAGAAGCCTGCAGAGGTGTTTCCGTGCAGAAAGACCGCAAACAAGCCTTGCTAGCTGCAAGGGTCGCGGTTAGGGTTTTTGGATGCTGCTGTGGCCCAGGAGGGACCAGGATGTCGCCAATTGCGTGAGGAGACAGAGGGGGCGCCCAGCAAGACAAGGAGCCCACTCAGAAGCAAGCAGCACCCGCAGAAGTGCCGGAACAGGCACTACGAAGAAGAGTGAACCAAAGCTCACCCGAAGTCACAAAAGGTCCCACGACGCCGGAAGACAACTCAGGAGGTTGTGCACTGCAGGTTAGAGTGTCCGGGACCCAGGCTTGGCTGTGCACAAAGGAAATCCTGGAAGAGTGCACAGGAGCCGGAGCAGCTGCAAATCATGCGGTACCCAGCAATGCAGTCTAGCGTGGGGAGGCAAGGACTTACCTCCACCAAACTTGGACTGAAGAGTCACTGGACTTTGGGAGTCACTTGGACAGAGTTGCTGAGTTCCAGGGACCACGCTCGTGCTGAGAGGGGACCCAGAGGACCGGTGATGCAGTCTTTTGGTGCCTGCGGTTGCAGGGGGAGGATTCCGTCGTCCCACGGGAGATTTCTTCGGAGCTTCTAGTGCAGAGAGGAGGCAGACTACCCCCACAGCATGCAACACCAGGAAAACAGTTGAGAAGGCCGCAGGATCAGCGATACAAGGTTGCAGTAGTCGTCTTTGCTACTTTGTTGCAGTTTTGCAGGCGTCCAGAGCAGTCAGTGGTCGATTCCTTGGCAGAAGGTGAAGAGAGAGATGCAGAGGAACTCTAATGAGCTCTTGCATTTGTTATCTAAAGAATTCCCCAAAGCAGAGACCCTAAATAGACAGAAAAGGAGGTTTGGCTACTTAGGAAGGAGGATAGGCTAGCAACACAGGTAAGAGCCTATCAGAAGGAGTCTCTGACGTCACCTGCTGGCACTGGCCACTCAGAGCAGTCCAGTGTGCCAGCAGCACCTCTGTTTCCAAGATGGCAGAGGTCTGGAGCACACTGGAGGAGCTCTGGGCACCTCCCAGGGGAGGTGCAGGTCAGGGGAGTGGTCACTCCCCTTTCCTTTGTCCAGTTTCGCTCCAGAGCAGGGCTGGGGGATCCCTGAACCGGTGTAGACTGGCTTATGCAGAGATGGGCACCATCTGTGCCCATCAAAGCATTTCCAGAGGCTGGGGGAGGCTACTCCTCCCCAGCCCTGACACCTTTTTCCAAAGGGAGATGGTGTACCACCCTCTCTCTGAGGAAGTCCTTTGTTCTGCCTTCCTGGGCCAAGCCTGGCTGGACCCCAGGAGGGCAGAAACCTGTCTGAGAGGTTGGCAGCAGCTGCAGTGAAACCCCGGGTCTGTTCTAGAGACTCGGGGGATCATGGAATTGTCTCCCCAATGCCAGAATGGCATTGGGGTGACAATTCCATGATCTTAGACATGTTACATGGCCATGTTCGGAGTTACCATTGTGACGCTATAAATAGGTAGTGACCTATGTATAGTGCACGCATGTAATGGTGTCCCCGCACTCACAAAGTCCGGGGAGTTTGCCCTGAACAATGTGGGGGCACCTTGGCTAGTGCCAGGGTGCCCACACACTAAGTAACTTAGCACCCAACCTTTACCAGGTAAAGGTTAGACATATAGGTGACTTATAAGTTACTTAAGTGCAGTGGTAAATGGCTGTGAAATAACGTGGAAGTTATTTCACTCAGGCTGCAGTGGCAGGCCTGTGTAAGAATTGTCCGTGCTCCCTGTGGGTGGCAAAAGAAATGCTGCAGCCCATAGGGATCTCCTGGAACCCCAATACCCTGGGTACCTCAGTACCATATACTAGGGAATTATAAGGGTGTTCAAGTATGCCAATGTGAATTAGTGAAATTGGTCACTAGTCTCTTAGTAACAATTTGTAAAGAGAGAGCATAACCACTGAGGTTCTGGTTAGCAGAGCCTCAGTGAGACAGTTAGGCATCACACAGGGAACACATACATATAGGCCACAAACTTATGAGCACTGGGGTCCTGGCTAGCAGGGTCCCAGTGAGACAGTGAAAACACCCTGACATGCACTCACAAACAGGCCAAAAGTGGGGGTAACAAGGCTAGAAAGAGGCTACTTTCTCACAGTTGGTTTTTCACGGGGCCTGGGGGCTGCTGGTGCAGTGCTTCTTCCAGATGTCAGGTTCTTTGTTACTGGGCAGTTGCGGTCAGGGGGGTCCTCTGGATTCCCTCTGGAGTCGTCGTCGTGGGGGCGCAGGGAGGTCGGCTCAGGGTGGACACGTCGTTCGTGTCGCCTGGGGGTCCTTTCTGCGGTGTTGGTTTCTCTGGGCACCGGCTGGGGGTGTCCGGTGCAGAGTGGTGGGAACTTAAGCTTCTGGAGTGAGGAGGGAGTCCTTCAGAAGGTTGTTTCTTCGGTCCTTCTTTGGACAGGGCTGCTGTCCAGGGGAGTTTTTGATCCTCTGGGATGCAGGCAGTCCTATGGAGGTTTTTCAGAGGTCGCTGGACCTGCAGGGTGCATCGTGTTTCTTCTGCAGGTTCTTTGAAGCAGGAGACCGGCCCGTAGAGTTGGGGCTAAGTCAGTTGTCTCCTTTCCTTCTCTGCTGGCGTTTCCGCTAAGCAGTCCTTCTTGTGAGGTCATCAGGAATCTGAAGTCCTGGGTTCAGGATCACCCCTAAATACTGAATTTAGGGGTGTGTGTTAGGGTCAGGGGGCAGTAGCCAATGGCTACTGTCCTTGAGGGTGGCCACACCCTCCTTGTGCTCTCTCCCTTTGGGGAGAAGAGCACATCCCTTTCCCTACTGGGCTAAATCTTCCAAAGCAAGATGGAGGATTTTCCAAGGAGAGGGTCACTTCAGCTCTTGTCACCTTAGGGGTGGACCTGGCTGAGGGGGTGGTGACTCCTTGTTTTTCTCATTATCTCCCCGGACTTGCTGCCAAAAGTGGGGCCTGTGTCTGGGGGGTGGGCATCTCCACTAGCAGGAGTGCCCAGGGGCATTGTAACATGAAGGTTGAGCCTTTGAGGCTCCCTGCTAGGTGTTATAGTTCCTGCAGGGGTGGAAGTGCGAACCACCTCCACCCAGTTCAGGCTTTGTTTCTGGCCCCAGAGAGCACAAAGGCTCTCACCCCAGGGGGTCATAAACTCATCTCAGTGGCAGGCTGGCACAGACCAGTCAGTCCTGCTCTGAAGGATTGGGTAAAATACAGGGGGTATCTCTAAGATGCTCTCTGTGCATTGTTTAATAAATCCAGCACTGGCATCACTGTGGGTTTGTTTTTCTGAGAAGTTTGATACCAAACTTCCCAGTATTCAGTGTAGCCAGTGTGGAACTGTGGAGTTCGTGTTAGACAAACTCCCAGTCCATATACTCTGTATGGCCACACTGTACTTACAATTTCTAAGAATGAACTTACACTGTAGTGCCATATTGCTCATGCAGCTACGCCCTCATCTGTGGTATAGTGCACCCTGCCTTAGGGCTGTAAGACCTGCTAGAGGGGTGACTACCTATGACACAGGCAGCGTTTTGTGTGCATGGCACCATGAGGGGATGCCATGTTGACTTTGCCTTTTTCTCCCCACCAACGCACACAATCTGCAGTGTGCATGTGCTGAGTGAGAGGTCCCCAGGGTGGCATAATACCTGCTGCAGCCCTTGGAGACCTTCCGTGGCCACAGGCTCCTTGGTTCCATGGGTACCTTTTACAAGGGACTTGACTGTGTGCCAGGGTTGTGCCAGTTGTGGAAACAATGGTACATTTTTAGTGAAAGAACACCGGTGCTGGGGCCTGGTTAGCAGGGTTCCAGCACACTTCAGTCAAGTCAGCATCAACTTAAGGCAAAAAGTGGAGAGGTAACTGCAACAAGGAGCCATTTTCCTACAGTCCAGTACTCCTCGGGCTGCTGAGCGTGGGTGCAAGGGCCACCCTTGGTTCTCCTCTTCTGGGTCTGGGGCAGACAGTCACAGATGTGTCCTAGGGAGTCAGGTTTTTGCCTCCTGGTCACTCACGGTGGCAGTGGTGGTCTGCAGAAACAGTCTACAGACACCATAGTGAAGTCCACAGTGGGTGAGCACAGGGTGGGCTTCTCTTCTGGAGGACTTGGGGACCATGCTGACACAGTTAACCTACTTCATCACAGACTAGGCGGCTCGGGTGCAGTGGTGATGTTGAGTTTTTGGCAGTCCCGGTCCTCCTAGTTCTTTCTTGGGGCCTCAAGATGCAGGGGAGCACCTCCTCTACTCCAAGGGAATTACTTGTGGCAATTGGCGAAGTGCTGCCAGCTTTCCCCGTTTCTTGGAGGCGTCAAGACAGGTCAGTTGTTCGTTGAAAGTCGGGTGCAGCTGGCAGACCAGTAGGGTTGATGCCAAGTCAGCCGTGCTCCTCGGTTTTCATGTCCAGCAGTCTTCTTGTCCATACCTTCTTTTTGGGTCCAGTGAAGATCTGTGGCCAATGGGCTACTTCACCTTGGGGTCATTACACCCTCTCAATGGCTACTTCTGTGGGGATCACCCTAACCAGAGTTCCTAACTTCCACCCCACGCAAGATGGCAGAATTTCTAAGGTGGTATCCACTTGAGGCTGACCACTCTAGGGTCGTTCCCACTCTGGAAGTGTGACACGGCTCCGGCATAGCTTATTTCCCTCCTATCCAGGTGCCAGAATGAGCCCTGTGGCGGGGGGGGGGGGGGGGGGGGGGGGGGAGGGGGGGGTTGGCATCTTCCTCTGAGGAAGGCCAGATCAGCATACCAAAGGCAGTGAGAGTCTTTGAAGCTCCTACTGTTGAATGCATTGAATCCTCCAGGAGGTAAGATTCTAGTCTGTTGGTGGTAGGCTGGCCAGAAACAGCCAGTTAGCTCACCAGCAGTTGGTAGGTTTTTCAGGGGGCACCTCTAGGGTGCACTCTGGGTGCATGTATTAATAAAGCTATCACTGAAATTAGTGATGGTTTATTAATACGATTCGTTTGATACCAAACATCCTTATCCTCAGTGAATCCATTATGTAGCTGGGGAACACGTAGTGACCAGTGTCCAGCACAAGTATTTAAAACTGCTTCCCTGTACACTTAGTATGTCTATGAATCAACAGACATAGTAGGGCGTTGTTGCTCATGCATATATGCCCTCACTTGTAATATAATACACCCCGCCTTAGGGCTGAATGCCTGCTGTGGGGGTGACTTACAGATATTACAAGCAGTGTTTTTGGGGACATGGTACACAGGCTGTGGCCATGTGGAGTTTGCAATTTTGGGAGCACCTTGTCACGTAGTCTTCCATGGCAGTCAGGATAAGGTTGTTGCTGGGTCCCACAGAGTGGCACAAGTTGTACTGCAGCTCTGAGGGGCCCTGTTAAGTACCCATGCTGTAGATACCAGGGGGTACCATTTACTAGGGACTTACGGGGCTGAAGGGCCTGGTCACTTGGGGATCAAGTGACCAGGTGCCTTCTTTCAGGGAAGGATTACTGGCACTGGTTACCTGATTAGCAGGAACCCAGTGCCCTTCAGTCGAAGTTGCATCTAAAAACCAGGCAAAAAGTAGGGTATTACTGCAATGGGAGCTCAGCGCCCTAAAGTGCAGTTTCAGAGTTCTTCGATGTTAACCTATGGAAGGAACCCCATTAAGCAAACAAGCACTTTACAGCATCTCAGGGGACCGATCTTGTAGACTTAAGTTGAGTACTGGGCAAGGGTCAGGACCACACAAACAGGTCACTCCGGGAAGCACTGGGGTGGCTGCCTGCAGAGGTGCAGTTCAGCGTTGAGTGCCCAATGTATTTCAATAGGGATTGGTCCCCGTGGATTTAGGCTGCAGGCTGTGGCGGGGAGGGGTGGGGCGGGGCGGTTTGGGGACAACCAACAGGTAAATTTCAAAGGGGGACGCAGGTGCAGCTTTGGTCCTCTTCACCAGAACCGACAGATGCAGGTGTGTCCTTTGCCGTCTGGTTGGTTCCTTATCCAGCAGCACTCTCATTTGGGGAGTCCTGTGGTCTGAGGCTGCAGGCGTCGTCATGAAATCCAGGAGGGGTGAAACCACGGTGGACTGGTTTCTCTCACCACAGAAGCTGCGAGAGAGGGGGACTGCGTGCAGAGGTTGTAGGTGACTTCAGGGAATCCAGGAGGGGTGAAACCATGATGGACTGGCACTCTGGACAGCAGGGGTGAGGGGGTGCAATAGGTGCTGGAGGTTTTCCTGTTTTCTCACCACAAGGTTGCAGGAGAGGGGGGCCTGCATGCAGAGGCTGCAGGCATATTGGCGTCGAGACATCTGGGGAACTGGGCTGGCACTGTTGGTTGGCCTCACTTCGGATCATGGTAGTCGGGAGTCCGTCTTTGTAGAAGGCAGGCAGTCCTCCTGGGTTTCTTGGAAGATCAGATGCATGGTGAGTCGTCTTTTAGGCAGTCTGTCGAGGTCAGCAGGCAAGCCGGGAGTTGGTTCTAAGTCAGCTGCTGTTTCTTTTCCTCCTCTGCAGGGTTGACGCTTCTTTGCCCTTTGCTTCATAGGTTGTCAGGATCTGAGGTCTAGGGTCAGTGTTGCCACCTAAATAGTCAATTTTAGGGGGCGTTACAGAGTTTCAGGTGGTAACCAATGGGCTGCCCACCTTTAGGCTGACTACACCCTTTCTTTCGTTGGGAAGTGGGCATTACTCTAACCCTAGTGGCCTAATCCCTTCCAAGCAAGATACGGAAATTTAAAAAGTAGTGTCCACTTCAGCTCGTCCACCTTGGGGATCGGATGGGCATGAAGTGCGCCACCTAATCTGCCAAATTTTCCTACCTCTGCTCCTGCAAAAAGTTGGGGTCAGGACCATCTGGAAAGACCTGGGTCACATTGCAAAGGCGGCTAGGCCTTTGAAGACGTACACCCTGGAATATCCATCCTGCCTTTGTGAGGTGCTAACACCTGCAGGAAACTAGGATCCTTTTGACAGTTAATGCCCACTTTTTTGCCTGATGCCAGTGTATTTTGACTGTACTGTACTGGGATCCTTTTAACCAGGACTCCAGTTTGAGTTCTCTTCCCTAAATTTGGTTGGTCAACAACTTTTGCACCCCCCAATTGGCATACTTTTGTACCCCTGTAAGTTCCTAGTGTATGATACTTGGGTACCCCGGGCATTGGTACACCAGGGGTTCCCCATGTGCCGCAGCATGTATAGTGCCACTCATGGGGAATCCTAACTTCTTAACTTTGGGGTTTTAGTGCTTCCCCAGTCTTAAGGGTCCTTGAGTGGTAGTCTTGGTTAGTAATGACTTTCATCTTCCATTCTTTTTTAGTGTCTGGTTTGGCCCCCTCATAGGGGCCCATGTTATTTTATGCTTTTAGTTACCTGTTTCTAAGGATATTTTTGAGTGTATATGTCTCCGGTTAAGAGATAATACGTTATTGTAGTGCCTGTGTTTTAATAAATAGTACATCATTTTACAAACACTGGTGTGCTTCTTTCTTGTGTGTACATCACTTACTAATCTATGTGGTATTTGCAATTACTTTCCACCCTCCTTGTTAAGCCTTACCTGTTCTCCACAGCTACCCTTTGAGAGGTCTGGTTATCTCGATCCCCTTATACTATCACTAAGGATTGCATCCACTCTGTACAGGGAGCCTCACCTATAGATGTACAACATATACTGAGGCAGCCTCCTACATTGGTGGCATAGTCTTACATTGCTTTAGCGCTTGATCAAATTTTTGTATTGTTATGTGTCTACCATAGCCCCTTCTCCAATCTCTTAACTTTAGAAAACTTGGTTATTTGTAGGTAAACATACACTACACTAGCACTGTGTCTTCAGTTGATGGAGCTGACCAGACTCAGGACTTTAAGTACAGTGGTGTTAAGTTCCAGGAATTTAGGGGCTTATGTAGAGCTAGGAAACTAAAGACAGGTAGTCACCCTACTAAACCTCATCTCCTAGAGATGCTCACTCGGTTTGACCTCCAGATCCCTGTAGGGCTGGAAGAGGTGGGAGACCAAGGTGGGAGGGATGACCCTCCAGAGTTGGAGAAGGAAGTTCCTAGTACTTCAGGCTCTTTCTTGCTCTGAACATGTCCAAGACGGCTTGTAAGAGGTGCTTGAAGATAACCCTGGGCATGTAGGGGGACGTACTGATAGGACAGTTGGGGGGGGGCACAGGTAGGTTCACTTTTTCGCCCCGTGGGATAGTACAAAAGGGCACATTTAACAACATCACTAAGTGCCATCTGTAGGAGGCTGGCCTGGTTTGTAGTGGGTACCCAAGGTACTTACACCATATACCAGGTCCAGTTATCCCTTATTAGTGAAATGTAGGCAATGCTGAGAAGCCAGGCTCTCTAGGGGTTGCTGTAGCTCAGCAGCCAAGTCCTATCTAGGAGACCTGAAAAGCTTATGCAGTACCAGTGTAGTCACACAGTACTCACACACATGAAAGACAATACTAAGTGTTACAAAAATAAATGTACTTTATTTTGGCGACACAAGTGCCAAAAATACCATATAGACTATACTACCTTAGGAAGTAAGTAATACACATTATATACACTAGTATGCAAATCAGGTGTAAAAACAGTTAGTGCAAATAGTAAAAATCCTAATAGTTAGAAAGGAGCCTAGGGGGAACACAAACCATATACTAAAAGTGGAATGCGAGTTTGGGTTTCCCACCTAGGCAACTGTAGTGTGTAGAGGGGCGCTGGGAGTATTAGAAAACACCAAAGGTAAGTAATAGAACCCACCCCAGAGCGTATTAAAGCAGGAGTAAATCAAAGTAACTTTCCTAGAACACACAAGAACATGAGAAAGATTATGCAAGAACCGGAAGAGACTGCAAGACACCAACAGTGGATTCCTGGACCTGAAGACCTGTGGAAGAAGGGGACCAAGTCCAAGAAGCACAGCAGAGTCCGGGGACACCTAGATGAAGGTGCAAAAGAAGAACCCACAGGTGAAGAACAGTCAGTACTAGACCCAAGAAGATTGATACGGGTACCTTGTTGGTGCAGATGATGTCCTACGCTGAATGGAAGATTGCAGTTTTGTTTGCGTCGCTGGATGCCACCATCAAGCCATGGCACATGCAAAGCTTGCGGTTAGTGGAAAATAGCACTGCCTGGGACCTGCTGGACTCTACTGGGGAGCTCTCAGCAACTCAGAGTGCCCAGAGAAGACCAGGCATCGTGCACAGGAGTCCTACAGCATGGGGAGAAAAAAGGAGGCCCTTGCATGCTGCTGGAGAACCACTCAGGAAGCTGTCAATCGCAGGATAGAGTGCTAGGGGCCGGAGCTGCAGGGTTCACGAAGAACTTTGTGGAAGGATGCCAACAAGCCTTGGCAACTGCAAAACACGAGGTGCACTGGGGTACTATCTTGCATGGGGAGGCAAGCTCTTACATCCACCAAAGTTGGACAGTAGGATGTCAAGACACTCTGGACCACTTCAGTCTACCACCTGTGATGCAGGATCCAAACAGCTCATCAGGAGAGGGGATCCACGCAGCCGGCTCTCGATGCAAAGAGGTGTCTGCTGAAGCAGGGGAGTGACACCTTCACTCCAAGGGGGATTCCTTTGCTCTTCTAGTGCAGGCTGAAGACAGACAGGCTGTCCTCTGAGGATGCACGACGGGAAACAGTTGCAGTTGCTGGCAGGAGCTGAAGATACAATGTTGCAGAAGTTGTCTTTGCTTCTTTGTAGAGTCCCTGGCGGGTCCAGATGCAGTTTCTTCGGTTAGAAGGTGAAGTAAAGGATGCAGAGGATTCCTGCTGGAGTCTTGCAATCAGAATCTGAAGAACCACCCAAGAGAGACCCTAAATAGCCCTGAAAGGGTGATTAGTCAGCTAATCAGGTAAGCACCTATCAGGGGACGGCTCTCCAGTCACCTGCTGGCCACTCAGATGCTCCCAGGGTTCCCTGCCAACTTGGAATTTAAAATGGCAAAACCCAGGGACCCTTTGGAGGAGCTCTGACCACCACCCATGGGGTGGTGATGGACAGGGGAGTGGTCACTCCCATTTCCTTTGTCCAGTTTTGCACCTTAGCAGGGGCAGGGGGGTCTCTGAACCGGTATAGACTGGATTATGCAAGGAATGCACCAAAGGTGCCCTTCAAAGCATTTCCAGTGGCTTGGGGAGGCTACCCCTCCCAAGCCAGTAACACCTATTTCCAAAGGAAGAGGGTGTAACAACCCTCTCCCAAAGGAAATCATTTGTACTTCCTTCCTGGGCTTGCGCTGCTTGAGCAACATGAGGGCAGAATCCTGTCTGTAAGGTGGCAGCAGCTGGGCTGCCTGGAAAATCTTAGGCTGTAGTGGCAATGCTGGGGGTCCTCTAAGGAGCCCCTAGAGTGCATGGAATCATACAACCAATGCTTGCAAAAGCCTTGGGGTACGATTCCAACATGTTTGATAGCAAATATGTATATATATATATATATAGCCTATGTTTGGAGTTACCAGTATGTAGCTGGACATAGGGGGTGACCTATGTCGGTACACATGTAAAATGGTGTCCCTGCACACTCAAAGTCCTGCAAAATGGTCCTGGAGGGCTTGGGGCCACCTCTGCTAGTGCAGGGGGGCCCTTGCACAAGGTTCTCTGCCCCATGCCCTCAGGGCTGGAGGGCCTGCTATAGGGGTGACTTTTAAGTGACGCGGTGCAGTGTAAATGGCAGTGGAAGGGTGCATACATCTTTTTTACGCAGGCTGCAATGGTAGTCTTGCAGAAGCCTTTCGCATGGGCTCCCTATGGGTGGCAAAAGAAATGCTGCAGCCCATAGGGATCCCCATGGAACCCCAATGCCCCTTGTACCCTTGGTACTATATACTAGGGACGTATAAGGGGGCACCAGTATGCAAATGTTATGTGAAATACTGGGTTACCAGTATGCAACAACAAAATGTAGAGGAGAGAGCATAATCACTGGGGTCCTGGTTAGCAGGATCCCAGTGAACACAATCAAGTACACTGACATCAGGCAGAAAAGGAGGTATCCATGAGAAAGAGTGTACTTTCCTACACCATCTCATGGCAGTGGTTAATTTCAGGCTGGGGAGGGGTGGAGGGTTTACTGGCCCAAACAAAACATATCTTCATCCATTCCTGTAATGTTTTATGGACAATGATTTGGAGACTTCATCGTGGGCTAAAGTAAAGTTGCAGGTCCATGCAGCAATGCATGGGTATGCAGCCCTGAGAGTGTTTGTGGCAACTACAGCACAGGTCAAGAAGCAGGCAAAACCAGGAGCACTGGAGCCTGGAACAGTGTCCCAGGCAGCTCCTAAGAAGAGAGGTAGGGAAGGGTAAGATGTTACCCTCCAAGATGTTATGTGAAGATCAGTCTCCTCAGGGAGATGATCTTGGCCCTTGTGAGTGAACTGCCCCAGAGGAGCGTTGGCTTGACACTGCAGAACATTTGGGGGCAGAGGGACCCTCCAGGGAGGAATTGAGTCTGGAGCGGAAATCCTTTCCCAGACAAGCTGCTGCAGAAGAGGCAGGGGATGTCCGTAGATCCCATAGGATTTACTAGGAAATGGTCTCCTTTACTCGTGTTTCTAGAAGACCTCTAGCCTGGTGCTACAAGGGGGTTGGTCATTCCTCAGAAGTTGAGGGAGTTTGTGTTGACCCTGGGACTTGACATATCCCTTGCAGGACATCTTGGGGTAAGTAGGACTTGGTACAGACTAGTTACACACTTTGACTGGCCTCATATGTCTGAAGACACCAAGTTTTGTCGCTCCTGCCAAGCCAATGGCAAAGCAGGTGGCACTACAAAGGTCCCCTTAATCCTACTACCAGTGGTTGGGTTCGCTTTGAGAGGGAAGCGATTGGCATTGTTGGTCCCTTAGAACCTCCTACAGCCTCTGGAACAGATTTATACTGGTGGTGGTGGGCCATGCCACCATGTACCTAGCAGCTATTCCCCCTTAGGACCACTACAGCTCCTGCAGTGCCAAGGCCATCTTAGGTATCTTTTCCAGGGTGAGGCTTTCTAAGAAGGTGGTGTCAGAAGTACAAACTTCATGTCTGATTACCTGAAAGCAATGTGGCGTAATTTATAAATTCACCACCCCCTGCCATCCACCTGGGAATGGGTTAATTGAAAAATTCAGGATAACCCTCAAAGGTATGATTATTGGTCTCTGAAAAACTCAGGAAGAGATGGGATGGCCTACTACCTTACCTTTTATTTACCTACAGAGAGGTTCTGCAAAAGGGAGTGGACTACAGTCCAGTTGAGCTTTTGTTTGGACACCCAATTAGTGGTCCTCTTTGTCTTGTGAAGGAAGGATGAGAGCGGCCTATCAACCAGCCCCCCAAAAAAAAAAAAAACACGACATTGTGGACTGTGTACTAGGTCTACATTCCCGTATGGCTGAGTACGTGAAAAAGGCCAACAAAAACCTTGAGGCCAGCCAAGAACTGCAAAAGCTATGACCAAAAGCCATTTCTGACTGCCTATTGGCCAGGGCAGAAGGTGAAAGTTTTGGAGCCTTGGGCCCCAAGAGCACTCCAAGACAAGTAGAGTGGCCCCCAGACAATTGTTGAAAAGAAGGGTAAGATCACCTTCCTGGTGGACCTGGATACTCCAATAAGCCCCCATAGGGTACTTCATGTGAATCCCCTAAACCCTTACTTTGACAGGGCTGAAAGGAGCTTACTCATAGCCACTGATGAGGGACAAGAGAAAGAGAGTGGACCTCTCCCTGATCTCCTCACACAACCCTGATGATAGTTCAGTGGATAGAGTAGTATTTGCCTTTAGTCTCACTGAACAACAAACTGATTACAGACAAGTGATAAGTCAGTTCCAGAACTCTTTTCTCTGACACCCTGTCAGACTACCTGGTGTGCCCATGATGTGGACACAGGTGACAGTCTGCCTTTTAAGAGTAAAGTCTACAGGCAATCTGACCATGTTAGAGATTGCATCACTTGAAGTCTCTGCACGCAGGCCCCCTCTCCTGCAGCCTTGTGGTAAGAGAAAATCCAACTCCTTCAGCAACCACTGCACTGCACCCATTGCTCTTGACTCCACCTGCGGTGGGTCACTGGTGTCAGTGACATCCTTTGAGCTTGAGTCTACCCTGGATCCCCCCCAAACCCCCCCAAAAAAAATCCCCAGCCACTTCTGCTACCTCAACATTCAGGATACCTTGAGTGCTCCTGGGCAAAGAAACCTGACAACTAAGTACGACCCTACATCCATTGCCCCTGGCCCTGGAGGAAAGGATGAAAGATGGACCTATGTCACCTAGCACCCCAAGTCTAGGGGTGTGTGTTGTCCCCGACTAGCTTCCTAGCCAGAGCCTACAGCCTGTCTTCATGAGGACCAAACTCCCATAGGAAACCATTGGGCACCCAATGACTTACTGTGCCCCTGCACTTGGCTACCCCAGTGCTGCCTAGAGTGACCTGCTGGTGTGGCTCTGATCAGTGTCCAGTACTGACCTTAGCTCCCTGAGAATGGCCTTGTAAGTTATTGTTAACCCGGTGTTTGCCGAACATAGTTTTCCTCCATAAGTTAACATTGAAGAACTCTGAGGATTACACTGTCTTGAGTTTTGAAAGTGAAAAGCATTTATACTTGAAAAAGTGCTTTCCTGATTATGAAGTTGTTGGGTTTGAAACATACATAGTTTTTTTTTCTAATTTGGTTTCAGATTTATTCTTTGAGTGAGTCTCCTTTATTGCCTCTGAGTACATCAAATGCTTAGCAGTACCCTATAATAAGCCTAGCTACACGCCCACACTACTACAATGTAGAATGAGTCCTACCTACTTTTGCCTCTGCAAACTGATTGGGGATCCACTGGACTCTATGCACATGTACTTTTTAGTGCACCGTACAGAGAGCCAGCTTCCTACACAAGGATGAAGTGGTTCTTCGTAACAATCCAATTTTTTTTTTTATTTTATTTTTTTACTAAAAGTGGTATCTCAGTTTCATCCTAATCAAACAATTGAATTGCCCCTTTTATTCCCCAACCTGATTCTGTTGCTCAAAGAACCCTCAACAAAGATGGTAAGAGCGCTTATGTTCTATATTGATAAGATTAAAGCCTTTAGGATTTCGAAATAACCTTTTATTGCATTTTCTCCACCACACAAAGGCAACCCTGTAACTAAATCTACTATATGCAATGTCAAATGTATCATAACTTGCTACGCAAGGGCCAGCAGTTAGTATTTGTATTGTTTCATTTATGTGGCAATGTGAAATTATCTTGGGTAAGAACTATGGATCTGTATTCATGGCAATTCTGTCTTTGTGAACTTGTAAATATGAATTGTGAAGTGTTTGTATTCGTCACCCTGCAAAGAGATGTTATGGCCTCCAGGAATGCTGTCTTTAGCATGAGCATCTTTAATGTAGCTTTGTGTAAAGGCTCAAGGGGCGTGTATTCTTTAATTGAGTCAAAAGGAAAATGTTATTTATCCAGTAAGCATTTGTTTGTGGCATGTAGTGCTGTAGTTTCACATGCTCAGCATACTTATGCCATCTAGTGTTTTATCTGGAAGGTTGCAAGTTGTTTTTCTTCGAAAAGTCTTGTCACGAGGTACTCTTGCTGGTAATGCACATGGGCATCGACTCCATCAGATTGTTTTCCTGCAGGTGGTTTATCAATGGAGTGTAGTGTAAGATCCATGGAGGTGGGCTTCTTTGAAACTCCTGCCTTGGAATACAGGTCATACTGTGGGGAGGAAGGGGTAACACCCTAGCCCAGACAGGCCTTTGTTTCTGACCTTTCGAGTGCACAGACTCTCCAACTGCGAGGTCAGATTCTCCACTGTTGGTGGCAAGCTGGTCAAGACCAGTCCGGAAACACACTAGTAGTTAGTAGTTAGTAGGTTTTCAGGGGGCACCTCTAAGGTACCCTAAGGTTCCCTCTGGGTGCATGTATTGGAAAATCCAACACTGGCATCAGTGAGGTTTCACAAATACGAGATCTTTGATAATAAACATCCTTATCTTCAGTGAAGTCATCATGTATATGAGAAACACGTAGTGACTAGTATCCAGCACGTGTATTTAAAATGGCTTCCTTGATCACTTACTATGTCTATGAATCAACTAAGACATAGCAGGGCCATATCTGCTTGTGCATATGTGCCCTCACATGTAATATAATACACTCTGCCTTACGGTTTGTAGGAAAGCGCACTCTGTATATACTAAATAAAAATGAGATATAGTGTGCACAGAGTCCAGGGATTCCCCAAGAGGTTTGACAGAGGCATTAATAGATAATACTAATGGTCTATGTGGTAGTGTGGTCGAGTAGTTAGGCTTATCAGAGGGTAGTTGTAGGAGGCTGGCCTGGCTTGTAGTGGGTACCAAGGGGTACTTACACTCTGTACCAGGTCCAGTTATCCCTTATTAGTGTAGAAGAGGTGTTTCTAGCAGCTTAGGCTGGTAGAAGGTAGCTATAGCTGAGCAGCTTAGGCTGAACTAGGAGACATGCAAAGCTCCTACTATACCACTGGTGTCATATGCACAATATCATAAGAAAACACAATACACAGATACACTAAAAATAAAGGTACTTTATTTTTATGACAATATGCCAAAAGTATCTTCGTGAGTACCCTCAGTATGAGGATAGCAAATATACACAAGATATATGTACACAATACCAAAAATATGCAGTAATAGCAAAAGGAAGTAATGCAAGCTATGTATAGTCACAATAGATTGCAATAGGAGCACATAGGTATAGGGGCAACACAAACCATATACTCCAAAAGTGGAATGCGAATCACGAATGGACCCCAAACCTATGTGAGCTTGTAGAGGGTCGCTGGGACTGTAAGAAAGCAGTGAGGGTTAGAAAAATAGCCCACCCCAAGACCCTGAAAAGTAGGTTTAAAGTGCACCTATATTCCCCAGCGAGCACTTAAGTCGTGATAGGGGAATTCTGCAGGAAAGACCAACACCAGCAATGCAACAAAGGTGGTTTTCCGGACGAGAGTACCTGTGGAACAAGGGGACCAAGTCCAAGAGTCACAACAAAGTCGAGATTGGGCAGATGCCCAGGAAATGCCAGCTGAGGATGCAAAGAAGATGCCACCGGATGGTAGAAGCTGTGGATTCTGCAAGAACGAAGAGGGCTAGAAACTTCCCCTTTGGAGGATGGATGTCCCACGTCGTGAAGAAGCTTGCAGAAAGACCGCAAACAAGCCTTGCTAGCTGCAAGGGTCGCGGTTTGGGTTTTTGGATGCTGCTGTGGCCCAGGAGGCACCAGGATGTCGGCAATTGCAGGAGGAGACAGAGGGGGCGCCCAGCAAGACAGGGAGCCCTCACAGAAGCAGGCAGCACCCGCAGAAGTTCCGAAACAGGCACTACGAAGAGGAGTGAACCGGAGCTCACCCGAAGTCACAAAAGGAGATCCCACGACGCCGGAGGACAACTCAGGAGGTTGTGCACTGCAGGTTAGAGTGTCGGGGTCCCAGGCTTGGCTGTGCACAAAGGAAATCCTGGAAGAGTGCGCAGGAGCCGGAGCAGCTGCAAATCACGCGGTACCCAGCAATGCACTCTAGTGTGGGGAAGCAAGGACTTACCCCCACCAAACTTGGACTGAAGTCACTGGACTGTGGGAGTCACTTGGACAGAGTTGCTGAGTTCCAGGGACCACGCTCGTCGTGCTGAGAGGGGACCCAGAGGACCGGTGATGCAGTTCTTTTGGTGCCTGTGGTTGCAGGGGGAGGATTCCGTCGTCCCACGGGAGATTTCTTCGGAGCTTCTAGTGCAGAGAGGAGGCACACTACTCCCACAGCATGCACCACCAGGAAAACAGTTGAGAAGGCGGCAGGATCAGCGATACAAGGTTGCAGTAGTCGTCTTTGCTACTTTGTTGCGGTTTTGCAGGCGTCCTGAGCAGTCAGCGGTTGATTCCTTGGCAGAAGGTGAAGAGAGAGATGTAGAGGAACTCTGAGCTCTTGCATTCGTTATCTAAAGAATTCCCCAAAGCAGAGACCCTAAATAGCCAGAAAAGGAGGTTTGGCTACCTAGGAAGGAGGATAGGCTAGCAACAGAGGTAAGAGCCTATCAGGAGGAGTCTGACGTCACCTGCTGGCACTGGCCACTCGGAGCAGTCCAGTGTGCCAGCAGCACCTCTGTTTCCAAGATAGCAGAGGTCTGGAGCACACTAAAGGAGCTCTGGGCACCTCCCCCGGGAGGTGCAGGTCGGGGGAGTGGTCACTCCCCTTTCCTTTGTCCAGTTTCGCGCCACAGCAGGGCTGGGGGATCCCTGAACCGGTGTAGACTGGCTTATGCAGAGGTGGGCACCATCTTTGCCCATCAAAGCATTTCCAGAGGCTGGGGGAGGCTACTCCTCCCCATCCGTGACACCTTTTTCCAAAGGGAGAGGGTGTAACACCCTCTCTCTGAGGAAGTCCTTTGTTCTGCCTTCCTGGGCCAAGCCTGGCTGGACCCCAGGAGGGCAGAAACCTGTCTGATGGGTTGGCAGCAGCTGCAGTGAAACCCCGGGAAAGGCAGTTTGGCAGTACCCGGGTCTGTGCTAGAGACTCGGGGGATCATGGAATTGTCTCCCCAATGCCAGAATGGCATTGGGGTGACAATTCCATGATCTTAGACATGTTACATGGCCATGTTCAGAGTTACCATTGTGACGCTATACATAGGTAGTGACCTACGTATAGTGCACACATGTAATGGTGTCCCCGCACTCACAAAGTCCGGGGAATTTGCCCTGAACGATGTGGGGGCACCTTGGCTAGTGCCAGGGTGCCCACACACTAAGTAACTTAGCACCCAACCTTTACCAGGTAAAGGTTAGACATATAGGTGACTTATAAGTTACTTAAGTGCAGTGGTAAATGGCTGTGAAATAACGTGGACGTTATTTCACTCAGGCTGCAGTGGCAGGCCTGTGTAAGAATTGTCAGAGCTCCCTATTGGTGGCAAAAGAAATGCTGCAGCCCATCGGGATCTCCTGGAACCCCAATACCCTGGGTACCTCAGTACCATATACTAGGGAATTATAAGGGTGGTCCAGTATGCCAGTGTGAATTGGTGAAATTGGTCACTAGCCTGTTAGTGACAATTTAGAAAGTAAAGAGAGCATAACCACTGAGGTTCTGATTAGCAGAGCCTCAGTGAGACAGTTAGTCATCACACAGGGAACACATACAGGGCACACTTATGAGCACTGGGGCCCTGGCTGGCAGGGTCCCAGTGACACATACCCCCATATTTCACTGTATATATGTTGTTTTAGTGTAACATGCCAGGCAAGATGGTACTTTCCTACAGTAGTGTTAAGCATTTGTTGTACACACAGAAGCAATAAATAAAAACGCACGCTCAATGACTTAACTCCAGGCCAATAGGTTTTTATATAGAAAAATATTATTTTGTTAATTTATTTTTAGAACCACAAGATTCATTTAACAGGTAAGTACATTAAATGAAAGGTACTTTACACAGTAATACTTGGAACTTTGAATGGAATCAGTATTGTACAGTTTTCTTTAAAATGTCAAAAAGCTATTTTAAAAACAGACACTGCAATTTTCAACAGTTCCTGGGGAAGGTAAGTAAAGTACAGTTTCTGAGGTAAGTACCACACTTACGGGTTCAGTCTCCGGGGCATAGGTAGCCCACCATTGGGGGTTCAAGGTAACCCCAAACACCCAGCAATGCAGGGCTGGTCAGGAACAGAGGTCAAACAGGAGCCAAAATAACGTGGGCTCCTATTGAGACAGCAGTTCCAGTCTGCTTGCAGGTAAGTTCCTGCGTTGACGGAGGGCAGACCTGGGGGTTCAGAGGAGTACTGGAGGGGCCGCAAGTAGGCACAAAAACCACACCCTCAGCAGCACAAGGGCAGCCGGATGCAGTGTGCAAACAGGATGTCTGGTTTTCAATAGAACTTTGTGGAGGAACCCGGGGGTCACTTAGGCGCTGCAGGCAGGGCACAGGAGGGCCTCTCTGGCAAGCCACCGACTGGGCAGTGGTGAAGACCGCACGCTGGTCGTTTCTGCACTGGTGGTCGGTTTCTCTCTGACCTGGGAGCTGCGGGTGCAGTCCATCTCTTGGCGTCATATCTTTGTCCCGGGCAGGCACGGTCAAGGGGGGTCCTCAGGATTACCCTCTGCAGGCGTCTGTAGGGGTGCAGAGAGGTCAGCCCATGGTGGACATGTCGTCGGAGTCGCCTGTGGGTCTTCTCTGGATAGTTGATTTCTCTGGACACGGCTGGGGGTGTTGGGTGCAGATTAGTTGGACTCACGCTTCTGGAGTGAGGTGAGTCCCTTTAAAGTTGTTTTCTTGGTCTTCTTTTTGGACAGGTCTGCTGTCCAGAGGATTTTCTTGGTCCTCTGTGATGCAGGCAGTCTCCTGGAGTATTTTCAGGGGTCGCTGGTCCTGCAGGACACGTTGCTTTTTTTCTTGCTGCTTTTTGAAGCCATAGACGGGCCAGTAGGGCTGGGGCCAAGTCAGTTGTTGTCTCCTTATCTTCTCTGCGGGGTTTTCAGCTCAGCAGTCCTTTTTTGACGTAGTCAGGAATCTAAAGAACTGGGTTCAGGGTCAACCCTAAATACTACATTTAGGGGTGTGTTAGGGTCAGAGGGCAGTAGCCAATGGCTACTGTCCCCAAGGATGGCCACACCCTCCTTGTGCCTACTCCCTCTGGGGCAGGGGGCACATCCCTATCCCGATGATTGGTTCTACTCCTCCAAAGCAAGATGGAGGATTTGTCAAGGAGGGGGTCATTTCAGCTCTGGTCACCTTAGGGGTGGACCTTGCTGGAGAGACAACTCCTTGATTCTCTCATTATTCCTCTGGACTTGGTGCCAAAAGAGGGGGCTCGTCTGGGGGAGGGGCGGGCATCCCCACTAGCTGGAGAGCCCTGGGGCACTGTAACACCAGGTTCGAGCATTTGAGGGTCACCGCCAGGTGTTAGTTCCGGCAGTGGGGGGTGTGAAGAACCTCCACCCAGGACAGGCTTTGTTTCTGACCACAGAGTGCACAAAGGCACTCACCTCAAGTGGCAAACTTGTCTGGAAGTAGCAGGCTGGAACATACCGGTCAGCCATGCACTAGCAGATCCACTAACATACAGGGGGCCCTCTGTGTGCATTTTTCAATAAATCCCACACTTGCATCAGTGTAGGTTTATTGTGCTGAGAAGTTTGTTACCAAACTTCTCCGTATTCAGTGCAGCCATTATGGTGCTGTGGAGTTCGTAATGACAGACTCCCAGACCATATATTCAGTATGGCTACCCTGCACTTACAATGTCTAAGAATTGGCTTACACTGTAGGGGCATAGTGCTCATGCAGCTATGCCCTCACCTGTGGTATACTGCACCCTTCCTTAGGACTGTAAGGCCTGCTGGAGGGGTGACTTACCTATGCCACAGGCAGTGGTTTGTGGGCATGGCACTCTGAGGGGAGTGCCGTGTCGACTTTGTCTTGTCTCCCCACTAGCACACAAGCTGCAAAGCAGTGTGCATGGACTGAGTGAGGGGTCCCTGAGGGTGGCATAATACATGCTGCAGCCCCTTAGAGACCTTCCCTGGCCACAGGGTCCTTGGTACCAGGGGTTCCTTTCATAAGGGACTTAACTGTGTGCCAGAGCTGTGCCAATTGTGGAAACAAAGGTAGTTTTAGGGAAAGAACACTGGTGCTGGGGCCTGGTTAGCAGGGTCCCAGCACACTTCCAATCAAAGTTGGCATCAGCACTAGGCAAAAAGTGGGGGGTGACCATGCCAACAGTGGCATTTTCCTTCAGGGTTATAAGGACTGCTAGAGGGGTGACTTACAAATATTATATGCAGTGTTAAAGAACATAGCACACAGGCTGTGCGTCATCTCCTTTCACGTTTGCCTATCACCAAAACATGCAGCCTGCCTTGTTCTCATTATGGGGTTCCTTAGGGTAGCACAATTTGTTGTGCAGCTTCTCAGTACCCCAGGCACTAGGGACTTACAGTGGTTGCTAAAGGTTTTGCCAATGCACAACTGCAGTTTTGGGGAAAGAGATCTGACACTGGGGACTTGGTTAGCTGGGACCCAGTGCATTTTCCACTCGAAATGACATCAAATACCAGGCAAAAAGCAGGAGCTAACCTCCTACGGCCAGTCATAAATTGCTTTTAAATCTAGTTGAGTAGTCCTGCTGTATTTTGTAAGGTACTTGACTACTATGGTTTCAGTCTCTATGCTCTGAAATGTACCTCTGCTGCATCTAAAGCAGCAACCATTCAGCAAAATTCTCTTTCATCATAGCGCTTAATAGGGACTTCAGTAGTACAAGTCTGTATTTGACACTGGCAGAAGCTTACCTCATCATGGTAGACTTAACAGTTTTCCTTAAAGTATACAGTCGGCACCTTGATCATGGTTAGTTGTAAGGTATTAGTACTGCTCACATATTAATCCTCTGTGGCGGAGGAAAATGACTAGAAAATCTGAATGAAAAAGACAAATCAATTAACCTGTTTGCAGTTGTGCATTTCCAAGCTACACAGTTCTTCCTTTTGTCTTATATCCATCCTACCTCTATATCGGTCTAAATGTGGAGTAAAGTTTAACAGTCTTGACTGTTGTGATAAATATGTATGGCGAGATTCTGAGAGTTTTGCATCTGTTAAAATAGTAAGTGCCTGCTAATTGGGTAATCATTTTAAAAAGTTTTGTTGCCACTCCGACTTCTGTCATTTATCATTATTCCTGCTGCTCCTCTATGAAGTCGGTAGTTTTGAGGACAGTGGAAACGAGGTGGAATATGAAGCTCAATATATCAAATTGTTTCAAAACCTAGTTTCTTTAGCCCTTTTAACAATTAATTGATTTCCATTTTAGGTCTGACGGAGGAAGACGATATGGTTTCATGGGCCATTTGACAAGAATAGCTAACTGCATTGTCCACAGCTCTGAAAAGGGGCCAAACAATATACTAGTGCAACATCTTGTCAAAGGTGCGTTTGATATAACCTGCAAATTGTTAATCTATTGATTACTCATTTTATTTATAGAAACTGAAAAATTAATCGCTGTAGTTTATAACATCTGATGATATTTACGATTTTAATAATTTTCACCTTCTTCCAGGTAGGGTGCCTCCTGGCTTGTTCTTTTATGTTATTTCTCTGTCAATTTAGCTGTGCCCTTTATGTATACCCATTGAGGAGCTGTACTTAACCTGAAGCTCTATGTACCTGGATACACTTCTTCCTTGATTTTTGTACAGGGGTCCATACGTTTAATGGTGATTGTACTTAAATGTTTTTCGGTTGAGCATAACAGCGCGTAAGCGCTGCCTTTCCAACAGGTGATCTATTTGGGCTTTTATCCACGCCCACCTCATGCCCATCACTATCGCTCGTTCATGGGCTTGCCCGTCAAAAAACCTTTATCATTGGTAAATGCTTTGTTTGTCCCTACTTTGGGGTGGTTTGGTTACTGCCTTGGACGTCGACCCTGTTACATGGCTGTTAGGAAATGCCTCCTTGGCATGGTTACCCCCTAACGTTTTGCCTTTGCTGATGCTAAGTTAGGATGTGAAAGTGTGCTGGGACCCTGCTAACCAGGCCCAGCACCAGTGTTCTTTCCCTAAACTGTACCTTTTTCTCAACAATTGGCACAACCCTGGCACTCGGGTAAGTCCCTTGTAATTGGTACCCCTGGTACCAAGGGTCCTGATGGCAGGGAAGGTCTCTAAGGGCTGCAGCATGCCTTATGCCACCCTAGGGACACCTCACTCAGCACATGCACACTGCTTTACAGCTTGTGTGTGCTGGTGGGGAGAAAAAGATTAAGTCCACATGGCACTCCCCTCAGAGTGCCATGCCAACCGCACACTACCTGTGGCATAGGTAAGTCACCCCTCTAGCAGGCCTTACAGCCCTAAGGCAGGGTGCACTATACCACAGGTGAGGGCATATGTGCATGAGCATTATGCTCCTACAGTGTGTAAGCAAAACCTTATACATTGTAAGTGCAGGGTAGCCATAAGAGTATATGGTCTGGGAGTCTGTCAAACACGAACTCCACAGCACAATAAATGCACACTGATGCCAGTGTGCAATTTATTGTAACATACACCCAGAGGGCATCTTAGAGATGCCCCCTGAATACCTACCCGACTTCTAGTGTATGCTGACCAGTTTCTGCCAGCCTGCCACACACCAGAAATGTTGCTGGCCACATGTGGAGAGTGCCTTTGTCACTCTGCGGCCAGGAACAAAGCCTGTACTGGGTGGAGGTGCTTCTCACCTCCCTCTGCAGGAACTGTAACACCTGGCGGTGAGCCTCAAAGGCTCACTCCTTTTGTTAGAACGCCCCAGGGCATCCCAGCTAGTGGAGATGCCCGCTCCTCCGGCCACTGCCCCCACTTTTGACGGCAAGGCTGGAGGAGATAATGAGAGAAACAAGGAGTCACCCACCAGTCAGGACAGCCCCTAAGGTGTCCTGAGCTGAGGTGACCCCTGCCTTGAGAAATCCTCCATCTTGAGTTTGGAGGATTCCTCCAATAGGATTAGGGACGTGCCCCCCTCCCCACTGGTAGGAGGCACAAAGAGGGTGTAGCCACCCTCAAGGACAGTAGCCATTGGCTACTGCCCTCCCAGACCCAAACACACCCCTAAATTCAGTATTTAGGGGCTCCCCAGATCCCAGGAAATTAGATTAATGCAACCTGAAGAAACAAGGACTGCTGACCTACAAGCCTGCAAAGAAGGAGGAAGACAACAGCTGCTTTAGCCCCAGCCCTACCGGCCTGTCTCCAACTTCGAAAACCTGCTCCAGTGACGCATCCGACAGGGACCTGTGACCTCTGAAGCCTCAGAGGACTGCCCTGCACTAAAGGACCAAGAAACTCCTGTGAACAGCGGCCCTGCTCAAAACCAGCTACTTCTTTGCAATAAAGAAGCAACTTTCAAAGACTGCACGTTTCTCGCCGGAAGCGTGAGACTTAACACTCTGCACCCGACGCCCCTGGCTCGAGATCCAGAGAACAAACACCACAGGGAGGACTCCCCGGCGACTGCGAGCACGTGAGTAACCAGAGACAACCCCCCCTGATCCCCCACAGAGACGCATGCAGAGAGAATCCAGAGGTTCGTTCCCCCTGACCGCGACTGCCTGTAACAAGGGACCCGATGCCTGGAACCAGCACTGCACCCGCAGCCCCCAGGACCTGAAGGAACCAAACTTCAATGCAAGTGTGACCCCCAGATGACCCTCTGTCTAGCCCAGGTGGTGGCTGTCCCGAGAAGCCCCCCCCCGTGCCTGCCTGCACCGCTAGAGTGACCCCGGGTCCCTCCATTGTTTCCTATCTAAAACTCAAAGCCTGCTTTGCACACTGCACCCAGCCACCCCTGTGCCGCTGAGCGTGTATTTTCTGTGCCTACTTGTGTCCCTGCCGGTGCCCTACAAAACCCCCTGGTCTGCCCTCCGAAGTCACGGGTACTTACCTGCTGGCAGACTGGAACCGGGGCACCCCTATTTCCATTGAAGCCTATGTGTTTTGTGCACCACTTTGACCTCTGCACCTGACCGGCCCTGAGCTGCTGGTGTGTTAACTTTGGGGTTGCCTTGAACCTCCAACGGTGGGCTACCTTGGACCCAACTTTGAACCCTGTAAGTGCTTTACTTACCTGTGAACCTAACAAATACCTACCTCCCCGCAGGATCTGTTGATTTTTGCACTGTGCGTTTTTAAAATAGCTTATTGCCATTTTGTGCCAAAACTGTACATGCTATTGTGATGATTCAAAGTTCCTAAGATACCTGAGTGAAATACCTTTCATTTAAAGTATTGTTTGTAAATTTTGAACCTGGGGTTCTTAAAATAAACCAAGAAAATATATTTTTCTATATAAAAACCTATTGGCCTGGAATGGTCTTTCAGTGTGTGTTCCTCATTTATTGCCTGTGTGTACAACAAATGCTTAACACTACCCTCTGATAAGCCTACTGCTCGACCACACTACCACAAAATAGAGCATTAGAATTCTCTTTTTGCCCCTATCTTACCTCTAAGGGGAACCCTTGGACTCTGTGCATATTATTTCTTACTTTGAAATAGTACATACAGAGCCAACTTCCTATATATATATATGTTCGATGGCATGTGTAGCTGCAGATACACATGCTTTGCACATCCCGCCATCTAGTGTTGGGCTTGGAGTGTTACAAGTTGTTTTTCTTCGAAGAAGTCTTTCGAGTCACGAGATCGAGGGACTCCTCCCCTTTCGGCTCCATTGCGCATGGGTGTCGACTCCATCTTAGATTGTTTTTTTTCCGCCATCGGGTTCGGATGTGTTCCTTTTCGCTCCGGGTTTCGGTTCAGAAAGTTAGTTAGAATCTCAGAAAATTAGACAGTATTGTTTGTGTTCGGTATCGGGTTAGTTACTACAGATCGACACCGACTTTTGAAGAGCTCCGGTGGCCCTTCGGGGTTTTTTCGATCCCCCGTCGGAGCCTGGTCGGCCCGGCCACGTGTCTCTTCAAGGCTGATGGAACGGACCCCATTCCGCTTCTGCCCAAAATGTCACAACAAGGATCCGTATACAGATCAGCACCTGGTCTGTAACTTGTGTTTGTCTCCAGAACACAAAGAAGATACTTGTGAAGCCTGTCGAGCGTTGCGGTCGAGGAAGACATTAAGAGACCGAAGAGCGAGAAGACTGCAAATGGCGTCAGCTCTGACAGGACAAAGGCATTTGGAGGAGGAGGAGGAAGAGGAAAACTTCTCCATCCAGGAGTCGGATTCGGACGATCTCGATCCAGAAGAAACGCCTAAAACCGTGAGTAAGACGTCAAAACATAAAACTCACGAGAAGACCACAAAAGCCCAGGGGACGCCACCGCAAACAGGCCATGGCTTAACCCGTAAAATAGGTGACCGATCATCGGCACCGAAAAAGGGCGCGCTTGTGTCGAAGTCATCCGACTCCGGTCGAGATACCGGCACACAGCAATCTCGAGCCCGAGACAACGGCTCTGAACAAGTTCGGCACCGAGACAGCGGCTCCGAAATGGGTCGGCACCGAGAGACCACCACGCCGAAAATAAAGAAAGTGGCGTTGGAGCCGAAAAAGGCTACCAAAAAGGTTTCCATTCCAAAACATCCAGCCTCGGAACCGAAATCAGGTTCCTACACAGAGGAACAGGGATTTTCCTCCCAAATGCAAGGACATAAGTTCGGGCAAGAACTAGTATCAATGGAGCCAGACTACACTCAAAGGAGGCTCCACATTCAAAAGGACACAGGGAAGATAAGCACTCTTCACCCAATTAAAATGAAAAGAAGACTTACCTTTCAAGAAAAGGACAAGCAGCCACAGGCAAAGGTGGCAAGACAGACAACTCCGCCACCATCTCCACCACCATCAATGCACACATCACCGGTAGTCACTCCACCACTGATGCAATCCCCAACACATACTGCAAGGAGTCAGGACGATCCAGATGCATGGGACCTTTATGATGCACCAGTATCGGATACCAGCCCAGACTGTTACCCAGCGAGACCGTCCCCACCTGAGGACAGTACATCCTACACGCAGGTGGTCTCAAGGGCAGCGGCTTTTCATAATGTCACCTTGCATGCAGAACCGATTGAGGATTACTTTTTGTTTAATACACTATCCTCCACTCATAGCCAATACCAGAGCTTACCTATGCTACCTGGAATGCTAAAACACTCCAAACAAGTGTTTCAGGAGCCTGTGAAGGGCAGGGCCATAACTCCAAGGGTGGAGAAAAAGTACAAGCCACCGCCTACAGACCCTGTGTATATCACGCAGCAATTAACACCAGACTCTGTGGTAGTATGGGCAGCTCGCAAGAGAGCAAACTCTCACACCTCAGGAGATACACCACCTCCAGACAAGGAGAGTCGCAAATTTGACGCTGCAGGGAAAAGGTTTGCAGCACAAGCAGCAAACCAATGGCGCATTACCAACTCACAAGCACTTCTGGCAAGATATGATAGGGCTCATTGGGACGAAAAGCAGCATTTCATTGAACACTTACCCAAAGAGTTCCAGAAAAGGGCACAACAAATGGTGGAGGAAGGACAAAGTATCTCAAATAATCGGATACGGTCAGCAATGGATGCAGCAGATACAGCTGCAAGGACAGTAAATACTACAGTAACAATAAGGCGACACGCATGGTTGCGTACGTCAGGATTCAAGGCGGAAATACAACAAGCCGTGCTGAATATGCCCTTTAATGGACAGCAGTTGTTTGGGCCAGAGGTGGACACTGCTATAGAAACACTTTAAAAAGACACTGATACGGCCAAAGCCATGGGCACACTACTCCCCACAGAGCAGAGGCACATTTTGCAAAACACAGTTTAGAGTGGGGTTTCGAGGACAAGCTACAGAACCCACAACCTCACAAACAAGGCTCACTTATCAAAGTCAATATCAGCGGGGAAGTTTTCGGGGTCAATATAGAGGGGGACAATTCCAAAAGAATAGAGGGAAGTTCCAAAGCCCCAAAACTCCTCAAAAGAAACAGTGACTTCCAAGTCACAAATCCCCAACACATAACACCTGTGGGGGGGGAGACTAAGCAATTTTTACAAACATTGGGAGGAGATAACAACAGACACTTGGGTACTGGCAATTATCCAGCATGGTTATTGCATAGAATTTCTCAAATTCTCTCCAAACATTCCACCGAAAACACACAATATGTCAAAACAACACATGGATCTTCTAGGACTAGAAGTCCAGGCATTGCTACAAAAAGGAGCAATAGAATTAGTACCAATTCAACAAAAAGGAACAGGAGTTTACTCTCTGTACTTTCTCATACCCAAAAAGGACAAAACACTGAGACCTATATTAGATCTCAGAACATTAAATACCTACATCAAATCAGACCACTTTCACATGGTGACATTACAAGACGTAATCCCACTGCTCAAACAACAAGACTACATGACAACACTAGACCTAAAAGATGCATATTTCCATATACCAATACATCCTTCACACAGAAAGTACCTAAGATTTGTATTCCAAGGGATACATTACCAATTCAATGTGTTGCCATTCGGAATAACAACTGCGCCAAGAGTTTTTACAAAATGCCTGGCAGTAGTAGCTGCGCATATCAGAAGGCAGCAAATACATGTGTTCCCGTACCTAGACGATTGGTTAATCAAAACCAACACACTAGAACGGTGTTTACAACACACAAAGTACGTCATAGAAACCCTACACAAACTAGGTTTCTCAATCAACTACACAAAGTCACACCTTCAGCCGTGTCAGACACAGCAATACTTAGGGGCAACAATCGACACAGCAAAAGCGATTGCCACTCCAAGTCCACAAAGAGTACAAGCATTTCACAATGTAATACAGGTCATGTATCCAAACCAAAGAATACAAGTCAAAATAGTAATGAAACTCCTAGGCATGATGTCCTCATGCATAGCCATTGTCCCAAACGCAAGATTGCACATGCGGCCCTTACAACAGTGCCTAGCATCACAATGGTCACAGGCACAGGGTCAACTTCTAGATCTAGTGTTGATAGACCGCCAAACATACACCTCGCTTCAATGGTGGAACAATATAAATTTAAACCAAGGGGGGCCTTTTCAAGACCCAGTGCCTCAATACGTAATAACTACAGATGCCTCCATGATAGGGTGGGGAGCACACCTCAATCAACACAGCATTCTGGGACAATGGGACTCTCGGCAAAAACAGTTTCACATAAATCACTTAGAACTATTGGCAGTATTTCTAGCATTAAAAGATTTTTCAACCAATAATAAGCCACAAACACATTCTTGTCAAAACAGACAACATGACAACAATGTATTACCTAAACAAACAGGGAGGAACACACTCAACACAGTGGTGTCTCCTGACACAGAAAATATGGCATTGGGCGATACACAACCACATTCGCCTATAGCACAGTTCATTCCAGGGGTTCAGAATCAATTAGCAGACCATCTCTCTCGGGATCACCAACAGATCCACGAATGGGAGATTCACCCCCAAGTACTACACACTTGCTTCCAAAATTGGGGAACACCACAAATAGACCTGTTTGCAACAAAAGAAAACGCAAAATCCCAAAACTTTCCATCCAGGTACCCACAACATCAGTCTCTGGGCAATGCGTTATGGATGAGTTGGTCAGGGATATTTGCATACGTTTTTCCCCCTCTCCCACTCCTTCCATATCTAGTAAACAAGTTGAGTCAGAACAAACTCAAACTCATACTCATAGCACCAACTTGGGCAAGACAACCTTGGTACACAACACTACTAGACCTCTCAGTAGTGCCTCATATCAGACTACCAAACAGACCAGATCTGTTAACTCAACACAATCAACAGATCAGACACCCGAATCCAGCATCGCTCAACCTAGCAATCTGGCTCCTGAAGTCTTAGATTTCGGATATCTAAACCTTTCAAAAGAGTGTATGAAGGTCATTAAACAAGCAAGAAAACCCACAACAAGACATTGTTACGCTAACAAATGGAAAAGATTTGTTTGCTACTGCCAGGCTAATCAAATTATGCTGTTCGCCTCCACACAAAACTTTGTAAGTTATTTACTACAGTTACAAAAGTCAAATCTAGCCTTTTCTTCCATTAAAATCCATCTCACTGCAATATCTGCTTATCTGCATATTAAACATACCAAATCGCTTTTTAGAATCCCAGTTATTAAAGCCTTTATGGAAGGACTAAAAAGAATCATACCCCCAAGGACGACACCATTACCTTTGTGGAATCTTAATATTAACGCGACTCATGGGCCCACCATTTGAAAGAAAGGTGCCACAATGGCTTTTCTTGGTAATATACCAATGACAGAGATTTGTAGGGCAGCCACCTGGTCTACACCCCATACATTTACTAAGCATTACTGTGTAGATTTGTTAGCAACACAACAAGCCACAGTAGGACAGGCTGTACTAAGAACACTATTTCAAACAACTTCAACTCCTACAGGCTAACCACTGCTTTTTTGGAGATTACTGCTTTGTAGACTATGCACAGCATGTGTATCTGCAGCTACCCATGCCATTGAACGGAAAATTACCCAGTGTACATCTGTTCGTGGCATGATGCGCTGCAGATTCACATGTGCCCTCCCACCTCCCCGGGAGCCTGTAGCCGTTTTAATTGCATGTAAATTGTAAATAAATGTTCCTTTACTACACACTATGTACATACATTTCTACTCCATTGCATGGGCACCTCTAGTATCCTTACTTTACCAACTCCTACCTCACCCTTTGCGGGGAAAACAATCTAAGATGGAGTCAACGCCCATGCGCAATGGAGCCGAAAGGGAGGAGTCGCTCGGTCCCGTGACTCAGACTTCTTCGAAGAAAAACAACTTGTAACTCTCCGAGCCCAACACTAGATGGCAGGAACAGTGCACAGCATGTGAATCTGCAGCGCATCATGACACGAACAGATGTACACTGGGTACATGACATATTGTGTACATATATATGTTGGAAATTGATTATAGATGCAAGTGGGTAGTCAGAGTCTCAAAAACAAAGACTACGTGTACAATAAGTCCATGTATCCAAAACAGCCAGATGATAATGAATGGTCAAAGTTACAATCAGATGACCACATGCAACAAACGTCCATACAGCAAAACATCCAACACGTGTTTCGTCTTCAAGATTTTGTCAGTGCTTAGGATATGCGAAATGCATACAGTGTGTTACACACTCTCTAATCCCGACGCAACCGGCACGGGTTTCCCTTTTCCGAACCACGAGGCTTATGGCCACCACTGATCTCTCCAGCGCTACTTGACTGCACCTAGAGATCCATGACCACCATCAGTTTAAAAAAATGTATTAACCCAATCTTTGTATGCATTTCTCATATCCTAAGCCTTGACAAAGTCTTGAAGACAAAACACGTGTTGGCTGTTTTGCTGAATGGACTTTTGCATGTGGTCATCTGATTGTCACTTGGACCATTCATTATCATCTGGCTGTTTTGGATACATGGACTTATTGTACACATAGTCTTTGTGATTGAGACTCTGACTACCCACTTGCATCTATAATAAATTCCCAACATCATCTTTCTTGACCGGACATCTACTTAAGTACTGAACATTATCTGGATCTAAGATACGGGTGTGCCCTGGCCACTCTTCTCTCGTTGTATAGGCAGCCACCCACTCCTCAGTGTGTGGCCCTCTGACAGCTGTGGTGGCAGGTGTATCGGCTAGCCTGGCACCCATTACTATGTTGTTCACATAAGACTATTTTCTGATCAAACATCCGGTATACCTGTTGCTGATGTGCGAGCACCTGTCGGCATTCTCCACCCCCTTCGCTTGACATATATATATATTTTCGATGGCATGTATAGCTGCAGATACACATGCTGTGCATTAGTAGTCCACCATCTGGTGTTGGGCTCGGAGTGTTACAAGTTGTTTTTCTTCGAAGAAGTGTTTGAGTCAAGCGATCGAGTGACTCCTCCTCTTCGGTTCCATTATGCATGGGCATCGGCTCCATTGTTACATTGATTTATTTCCGCTGTCCGGTTCGGACGTGTTTCCTCTCTCTCAGAGATTTCGATTCGGAAAACTTTTGTAAAACTTTTTTCATCATTATTGTATCATTCTGATGGATACAACTACCTGTGGATTCCTCACCTAATGAATACTCCCATGGTGCCAGCATTCGACGGAAATCTTCTTCCTAGCCTCTGCACGTCGACGAGGACGTCACTCTAGCCCACGCAACGCCGTCTGACGTCATACAGGCAATAAGAGGTCCTCGCCGACGTGCCGACATCAGTTCCCTTTTTTCCGTGCATTTGAAACGGTTATCTTCGAGAGAGCTACTGTTACTTTCGTAGTTACAGTGTATTTTCTGCTGCGTAGTTCTTCTCTGTGGTAATAATGTCTCAGAAAAAGTCTGGTTTCAAGCCCTGTCGAGAGTGTGGGGGCAAGATGTCCGTTACAGATCCTCACTCCGACTGTCTATGGTGTTTGAGCTCCGACCACGACGTCGCGACTTGCGATTCATGCCAGCACATGAATCCGAAGGCCCTCAAAGAACGTGAGTCTAAATTATTTATGGCAAAGTCGAAGAGAAAAGAAAAACATCACAAAGTCTTCTTTGCCAAGGTCTCATCGGCGTCATCGAGACTCCCGGCGCCATAGAGATTCACGGCGTCATTCCAGCAAGGAGACTCGTTCGAGGGCGTCGGAGGACTTGGGAAGTCAGTCCCACGGTCACGCCGCATCCATTGACTCCGTTGCCCTCTCCGGCGTCACCGACTTCGCCTGGACAGGCGTCTGTGATTGAGGTGATGCAGCCTCTTGTGTTGTCTCCGGCGTCGCAGACGTCAAGGCCGGCGTCGGGGTCGCCTTCGATCCAGGCACCCCAGTATCCGGCTTTTCCCACCCCTGGAGCCGATAGTACCGCATTTCTGAATGCGATGTATACCATCTTTCAGCAGATGGCTCCAGGAGGTGCTCCGGCTTGTCCTTCGGGGCCTTTGGCCATTTCATTGGGTGATCCTGCGCCTCTACGGCCGGCACCCTTTATGCCCTTTCTCCCTTTTGGGAATGTGGGCTCGGTGTCGGTGCCGGTGGCCGCTCCGGTGGCTTCAGAGGGATTGGCCCCGGTGGTTTCCATCCCGTCGACTTCAGGATTTCGTCCTGTGACTCCGGTGGGTCCATCGGCTCCAAGATCTCGTCCTGCTCCTTCAACGGCGCCGAAGCTGCCTGTGGCGCCGGACGCGGCGTCGGATGCTTCGGGAGATCGGCGCCGATCTTCGACTTCGTCGGAGGCCATGTCGACTCCGCGTATCGAGCAGAGACTACATTCAAAGAGGCGTGCTCTCCGTCGTTTGGAAGAGCAGGAGTACCAACGAGTCCTGGAGGAAGGAGAGGTTGAGGACTCTGGTGATGGACTGCATGGTCTGGATACGGCCAGTGGGCTGGATACTTCCCCTGAGTGGGACCTTTCATCTCCAGGGGAGTATACGGAGGAGGCTGCTTCCTTTCACGCTGTGGTGAGGAAGGCAGCTAACTTTCTGGACCTGCCTTTGCCGGTGGCAGAGGCGAAGCATAATTTATTGACGGAGGTACTGCATCCGGCCTCTGCTGCAGCGGAGCCTCTCTTGCCGTTTAATGAGGCTTTGCTTGATCCGGTGTTAGAGGTGTGGAAGTAGCCTGTATCTTCCTCGGCGGTTCATAGGGCTGTGGCCAGGAGATAACGGGCTGCGGCCAGGAGATATCGGGCTGCACCATCTGACCCTGGCTTTCTTTCTAGACACCCTACGCCGGAGAGCTCGGTGGTGCAAGCCTCCTGTTCATCAAAGTCAGCGCCTGGATCTTTCCCGACGGTACCTGGAGACAGGGACTCCAAAAGACTGGATGCGAAATCCAAGAAAATATTTTCCTCTTGCAGTTTGGCGTTGAAGGCCACCAACGCAACTTGCATTCTGGGGAGATACATCCATGCTCTTATGGACGATATTTCATCTTCGTTTACGGAGCTTCCCCAGGGGCTCTTGGATGTTGTCTCGGACGCCCAGGCTGCCGCAACCCAGATTATCTAGTCTGGGCTGGACACGACCGACTCGGTGGCTAGGGTGATGGGCACGGCTGTGGTGGCAAGGAGACAGGCCTGGCTCCGTAATTCAGGGTTTTCTGCGGACGTGCAGTCGACCCTATTGGACCTCCCGTGTGATGGGGACAAACTGTTTGGAGCAAAGGCAGATTCGGCCTTGGAGCGATTTAAAGAGAGCAGGGCCACAGCCAAATCGTTAGGGCTGCAAGCTCCTTCTTCCTCTTCCAGGTTTTTCAGGAGGTTTCGTGGATTTGGGCGTGGCTCTTCCTCCTCTTCCTTTTGGGGGAGGTTCCAGCAACCCGCCTCTTCCCACCCCTATAGATCATTTAGAGGGAGAGGTAGGGCCCGCACCAGAGGAGCCTCTCCGCAGCACTCTGCCTCTTCCTCGTCCTCTGGAGGGGTGCAGCAGGGAAAGCAGCCTTAGGCTTCCACCATTTCCCACTCACTCCTCTCCTGTAGGGGGATGGTTACGGCATTTTCTCCACAAGTGGGAGACTATTACAACAGACACTTGGGTTATCAGTATTGTGGGAAAAGGCTACACCCTTCCCTTTCGGGAGTTTCCACCCCCATCCCGCCCCGCCCATCTTATTGTTCAGAAGAACACCTCCTGTTGCTAGAACAGGAGGTTCAAGTCCTCCTTTCAAAGGGCGCGGTGGAGTTGGTCCCAGAGCAGGAAAGGGGTCGAGGTTGTTACTCAAGGTACTTCCTGATTCCCAAGAAGGATGGTCGGTTGAGACCGATCCTGGATCTGAGGATTTTGAATTGGTTCCTCAAACAGGAAAAGTTCAAGATGCTGACCCTAGCACAGGTGCTTTTGGCGTTGAACAAAGAAGATTGGATGGTGTCTGTCGACTTGCAGGATGCTTATTTTCATATTCCGATACTCAAGTCGCACAGGAAGTATCTCCGGGTTGTGGTAGGGTCGCAGCACTATCAGTTTGCGGTCCTCCCGTTTGGTCTTACTTCAGCACCTCGAGTCTTCACGAAGGTGATGTCAGTGGTTGCAGCAGAGCTCAGAAGGAAGGGGATAGCAGTATTCCCTTACTTGGACGACTGGTTGATCAAAGCCAAGTCTCCGGAGCTTGTCGCATCATCTGCAGTCAACAACCCAGTTGTTGTTCGATCTGGGCTTTTCGGTGAACGTGCCCAAATCTCACCTGGAGCCCTCTCAGCGCCTCCTGTTCATATGGGCAGTACTGGATACAACATTGAATCGAGCCTTTCCTCCGCCTCCGCGGATTCAAGATATTCAGGAATTGGTTCCAATGTTTCGAAATGGAGCGGTAGTTCCAGTCCTCAAGGTCCTTCGTCTGCTCGGTCTGTTTGCCTCCTGCATACTGTTGGTCACGCATGCTCGCTGGCACATGAGGGCTTTTCAGTGGTGCCTCCGAAGGCAGTGGTCTCAACACAAGGGAGATCTAGAAGGTGCGGTCAAGATCTCCAGAGATGCTGCTGTGGATTTGAAGTGGTGGATTGCGGGCAACAATCTTTCACAAGGAAAGCCGTTCGCACAGTCGCCACCAGTGGCCACGGTCATAACGGATGCTTCCACTCTAGGGTGGGGAGCTCATCTGGGGGATCTGGAGATCAAAGGACTTTGGTCTCCAGAGGAACGGATGTTTCATATCAATCTGTTAGAGTTACGGGCTGTACGTCTGGCTCTCAAGGCCTTCCTCCCTTCCCTTCGTGGTCAGTCGGTACAGGTCCTGACGGACAATACTACCACGATGTGGTACATAAACAAACAGGGAGGAGTAGGGTCGTACCTTCTCTGCAGAGAAGCTCTTCGACTATGGTCCTGGGCAAAGGACCATCAGATTTGCTTGGTAGCAAATCATTTGGCCGGGGTCTTGAATGTACGTGCAGACGGTCTCAGTCGCCAATTCTCGGCCGACCACGAGTGGCGTCTTCATGCAGATCAAGTCCGTTTAATCTTCCAGATGTGGGGGTTTCCTCGGATAGATCTGTTTGCCACTCTGGAGAACGCGCATTGTCCGTTATTCTGCAGCCTCCAGTATCCGGTGCAGGGAGCATTGGGGGACGCGTTTCTGATAACCTGGTGCGACCAGTTGCTTTACGCGTTTCCCCCCCATACCCTTAATTCCTCGAGTGTTGAGGAAGATTCGCCAAGACCGGGCCTAAGTCATCTTAATAGCTCCGGATTGGCCAAGGAGGGTGTGGTACTCCGACCTTCTCCAACTCTCGCTGTGCTCTCCGCTCCGTCTCCCTCTCAGGGCAGACCTCCTCTCACAGTCGCAGGGGCAGGTTTTACACCCCAACCTCCAGAGTCTACACCTACATGCCTGGAGATTGAACGGGGCAACCTGAGTTCTTTCTCTCTCCCGCCTGATGTAGTGGATGTTATATTAGCGGCCAGGCGACACTCCACTAAATCTATCTACGCTAATAGGTGGTCTAAATTTGTTATGTGGTGTGGAGAGAGATGGATTGATCCCTTACATGCTCATCTGTCGGACGTTTTGTCTTTTGCTCTGTCTCTAGCACAGAAAGGTTGTGCAGTGGCTACCATTAAGGGTTATTTGTCGGCTTTGTCAGCCTTCATTTGTCTTCCAGACCAACCATTGTTGTTTAAATCCCCTATTGTTCTCAGATTCTTGAAAGGTCTTCTAAATAAATATCCTCCAAAACCATTCGTTATGCCTCAATGGGATTTGTCCTTGGTCCTCACTTTCCTTATGGGGTCCCCTTTTGAGCCTATGCATTCTTGCCCCTTAAGGTATTTGGTTATTAAAACAGTCTTCCTGGTGGCTATAACATCTGCAAGGAGAGTGAGTGAGTTGCAAGCCTTATCTGTAAAACCCCCTTATACAACTTTTTATGGGGATAAGGTGGTGTTGAGGACCAAGGCTGCTTTCCTCCCGAAGGTTGTTTCACCTTTCCATTTGGCCCAGACAATTACTTTGTCCATGTTCTATCCTCCGCCTCATCCTTCTAAGGAGGAAGAGAGACTACATCGCTTGGACCCAAAGAGGGCGTTAAGCTTCTTCATTGATGGAACGAAGGATTTCAGGCTGGAGGATCAGTTGTTCATCGGATACGTGGGAAAGAGGAGAGGAAAGGCAGTCCACAAGAGAACACTCTCCAGGTGGGTTGTTCTTTGCATTAAAATCTGTTACTCTTTAGCAAAGAAGGATCCTCCTGATGGCATTAGAGCTCATTCCACCAGAGCTAAGTCGGCCACTTCGGCCTTGGCCAGAGGTGTTCCTGTGGTCGACATCTGCAAGGCCGCAACTTGGTCGTCCCTTCACACTTGCGAAACATTACTGTTTGGACTCTGAGGTCAGAAGGGATGGCCATTTTGCACGGTCAGTGCTGCAGGATTTCTTGGTTTGACCATTTCGGCACCCACCACCGGGAGTGGTACTGCTTTCGGACTCTATTCATTAGGTGAGGAATCCACAGGTAGTTGTATCCATCAGAAGAACGAGTTACTTACCTTCGGTAATGACTTTTCTGGTGGATACATTAGCTACCTGTGGATTCCTCACGGTCCCACCCGCCTCCCCGTTGCCTTTCTGGTCTTACCAAGTAATCCTCGAGTGCGCTCCTCTTGGTCTTCAAGGTTGCAATAGATTTTGTATATATGGATACTTGTGTATGTGTATATATATATATATATCTTTGTGATCATGATTTGCATATATTTGTTTGTTTGATTTTGAAAAAAAAAAAAGTTATATTAAATCTACAGCCATTTTATTGCAATGTTGTGTGATTTACAATGTTATGGGATGTTGCCTTGCTCTTTCATTGCATTGGGTTGTTATTCTCATGCACGTAAAAAATGTTGGTACTGACGTCGGCACGTCGGCGAGGACCTCTTATTGCCTGTATGACGTCAGACGGCGTCGTGTGGGCTAGAGTGACGTCCTCGTCGACGTGCAGAGGCTAGGAAGAAGATTTCCGTCGAATACTGGCGCCATGGGAGTATTCATTAGGTGATAAATCCACAGGTAGCTAATGTATCCACCAGAAAAGTCGTTACCGAAGGTAAGTAACTCGTTCATCGGGTTTATAATCTTCCATCGACATTGGGAAAAACAACTTTGTTCACCCTTTGGGGTGCGCGCGCCCAGCTCTGGCCTATTCAGGCCGACCACGTGGAAGCCTCATGGATCAGAGTCCATTCCAATTCTGTCCTCTGTGTCATGCGAAGTACCCGTACACAGACCAGCATCTGGTTTGCAACCTCTGCCTTTCCCCGGACCATCGGGAAGAAAACTGCGAGGCCTATTGATCCTTCCGATCAAAAAAGACTCTTAGAGACTGAAGAGCAGGAAGCCTTGAAATGGCGTCGAGGAGCGGTGAACATCTCAACGTAGAAGAGGAAGAGTTGATGCAGACCGCAGTCTCAGTTCGAGATTAGAGTCCGAGCAGGAATCCGAAGAAAACAGATCAGTCACAGCAGAACAACATGTGAGTAAGTCAGCCCCTGCACCCTAACAAAAGAAAAAGCACAATGCCTTGGGTACGACGCTGCTGGAAGGCCATGGCTCGGCCCGAAAAAAGACTGTCTGTGACCAACTTCACAGTTTGGCACAGAAAAAGGCCACTCTTCCGAAAACATCGGAGACAACAAAGAGCTTTGTTTCCGACTCCACTAAACACCACGTTTCAGAGTCGAAAATTAGAAATCCTGATACGCAGCCGAAACCTTGATTCTCTTCATCTTTTTCGGTCCCGAAAAAGCACGCTTCGGAGCCGAAAAGGCCAACTTACACAGAGGATTATGGACTTTCAAAAAGACTTAGACAAAGCCACAAAACCTCTGAAGAGGAGTTAGAGGTACAGCCAATTCTAGAAATTATGGCTGAAAGGCAATCCAGGGTCCACATCTATAAGGAAACAGGGAGAATTCTGACAGCACCTCCTTTTGAAACAAAGAGGAAGCTGGCTTTTCAGGAGTAATTGGCCACGGCAGCCTCCAGCTAAAGTGCCAAAGCCGAAGGAGAAACCACCACCTCCTCAATCTTCTCCTAATTCTCCCCACCTACCTCTCCTCTTACCAGCCCTACACTGTAGGAGGCTGACCTGGCTTGTAGTGTGTACCAGAGGTACTTATACCAGGTCCAGTTATCCCTTATTAGTGTGGAAGAGGTGTTTCTAGCAGCTTAGGCTGATAGAAGGTAGCTATGGCAAAGCAGCTTAGGCTGAACTAGGAGACATGTAAAGCTCCTACTATACCACTGATGTCATATGCACAATATCATAACAAAACACAATACACAGATATACTAAAAATAAAGGTACTTTATTTGTATGACAATATGCCAAAAGTATCTCAGTGAGTACCCTCAGTATGAGGATGCCAAATATACACCAGATATATGTACACAAACCAAAATTATGCAGATAATAACAAAAGAAAGTAATGCAAGCAATGTAAAGTTACAGTAGATTGCAATAGGAGCACATAGGTATAGGGGCAACACAAACCATATACTCCAAAAGTGGAATGCGAACCACGAATGGACCCCAAACCAATGTGAGCTTGTAGAGGGTCGCTGGGACTGTAAGAAAACAGTGAGGGTTAGAAAAATAGCCCACCCCAAGACCCTGACAAGTAGGTCTAAAGTGCACCTACTACCCCCAGAGAGCACAGAAGTCGTGATACGGGGATTCTGCAAGGAGAACAAACACCAGCAGTGCAACAACAGTGGATTTCCGGACCTCAGTACCTGTAAGACAATGGGACCAAGTCCAAGAGTCTCGACAGTGTTGAAAGTGGGCAGGAGACCAAGAAATGCCAGCTGAGGGTGCAAGGAAGCTGCCACCTGTTGGAAGAAGCTTGGTGTTCTGCAAGAACAAAGAGGACTAGGAACTTCCCCTTTGGAGGATGGATGTCCCACGTCGTGTAGAAGCTTGCAGAGGTGTTCCCATGCAGAAAGACCGCAAACAAGCCTTGCTAGCTGCAAGGGTTGCGTTTAGGGTTTTTGGATGCTGCTGTGGCCCAGGAGGGACCAGGATGTTGCCACTTGGATGAGGAGACAGAGGGGGGCGCCCAGCAAGTCAGGGAGCCCTCACAGAAGCAGGCAGCACCCACAGAAGTACCTGAACAGGCGCTTAGAAGAAAAGTGACCTGGAGTCCACCAGAAGTCACAAAAGGGAGTCCCACGAAGCTGGAGGACAACTCATAAGGTTGTGCACTGCAGGTTAGTGTGTCGTGGACCCAGGCTGGCTGTGCACAAAGGAAATCCTTGAAGAGTGCACAGGAGCCGGAGCAGCTGCAAATCATGCGGTCCCACCAAACTTGGACTGAAGGGTCACTGGACTGTGGGAGTCATTTGGACAGAGTTGCTGAGTTCCACATACGTCGTGCTGAGAGGGGACCTAGAGGACCAGTGATGCAGTCTTTGGTTGCCTGCGGTTGCAGGGGGAAGATTCCGTCGACCCACGGGAGATTTCTTCAGAGCTCCTGGTGCAAGAAGGAGGCAGGCTACCCCCAGAGCATGCACCACCTGGAAACAGTTGAGAAAGCCGGCAGGATGAAGCGATACAAGGTTGCTAGTAGTCGTCTGGCTACTTTGTTGCGGTTTTGCAGGCGTCCTGAGCAGTCAGCGGTCGATCCTTTGGCAGAAGGTGAAGAGGGAGATGCAGAGGAACTCTGGTGAGCTCTTGCATTCGTTATCTGGTGAGATCCCCAAAGCAGAGACCCTAAATAACCAGAAAAGGAGGTTTGGCTACCTAGGAAGGAGGATTGTCTACCAAGAGAGGTAAGAGCCTATCAGAAGGAGCCTCTGATGTCACCTGCTTGCACTGTCCACTCAGAGCAGTCCAGTGGGCCGCAAACACCTTTGTTTCCAAGATAGCAGAGGTCTGGGACACACTGGAGGAGCTCTGGGCACCTCCCCTGGGAGGTGCAGGTCAGGGGAGTGGTCACTCCCCTTTCCTTTGTCCAGTTTTGCGCCAGAGCAGGGCTGGGGGATCCCTGAACCAGTGTAGACTGGCTTATGCAGAGATGGGCACCAACAGTGCCCATCAAAGCATATCCAGAGGCTGGGGGGGGGCTACTCCTCCCCAGCCTTCACACCTATTTCCAAAGGGAGAGGGTGTTACACCCTCTCTGAGGAAATCCTTTGTTCTGCCTTCCTGGGCCAGGGCTGCCTGGACCCCAGGAGGGCAGAAACCTGTCTGAGGGGTTGGCAGCAGATGCAGTGGAGACCCCAGAAAGGCAGTTTGGCAGTACCCGGGTACTATGCTAGAGACCCGGGGGATCATGGAATTGTCCCCCCAATGCCAGAATGGCATTGGGGTGACAATTCCACGATCTTAGACATGTTACATGGCCATGTTTGGAGTTACCATTGTGATGCTATACATAGGTAGTGACCTCTGTACAGGGCACGTGTGTAATGGTGTCCCCGCACTCACAAAGTCCGGGGAATTTGCCCTGAACGATGTGGGGCACCTTGGCTAGTGCAGGGTGCCCTCACACTAAGTAACTTAGCACCCAACCTTTACCAGGTGAAGGTTAGACATATAGGTGACTTATAAGTTACTTAAGTGCAGTGGTAAATGGCTGTGAAATAACGTGGACGTTATTTCACTCAGGCTGCACTGGCAGGCCTGTGTCAGAATTGTCAGAGCTCCCTGTGGGTGGCAAAAGAAATGCTGCAGCCCATAGGGATCTCCTGGAACCCCAATACCCTGTGTACCTCAGTACCATATACTAGGGAATTATATGGGTGTACCAGTATGCCAATGTAAATTGGTAAATTTAGTCACTAGCCTGTTAGTGACAACTTTGGAAAGCAGAGAGAGCATAACCACTGAGGTTCTGGTTAGCAGAGCCTCAGTGAGACGGTAAGGCATCACACAGGGAACACTTACAGGGCACATACTTATGAGCACTGGGGTCCTGCCTGGCAGGGTCCCAGTGACACATAGACTAAAACAACATATATACAGTGAAATATGGGGGTAACATGCCAGGCAAGATGGTACTTTCCTACATACACCAGTGCAGTCACCCACTCATTCATTCTTATGATACACAACAGGACGATGTGGATCCATAGGATCTTTATCACCCCAATCCCATTCAAAGTAACGATCCAGAGAGCTATCCCTCTAAACAATCACCACCTGAGGATAGTATGGTCTATAACCAAGTCATAGCCAGGCTGCATGTAAGGAAATGCCTCTTTGGCATGGTTACCCCCTGACTTTTTGCCTTTTGCTGATGCCAAGTTAGGATTGAAAGTGTGCTGGGACCCTGCTAACCAGGCCCCAGCACCAGTGTTCTTTCCCTAAACTGTACCTTTGCTTCCACAATTGGCACAGTCCTGGTACTCAGATAAGTCCCTTGTAACTGGTACCACTGGCACCAAGGGCCCTGATGCCAGGGAAGATCTCTAAGGGCTTCATCATGTCTTTTGCCACCCTGGGGACCACTCACTCAGCACATGCAAACTGCCTCACAGCTTGTGTGTGTTGGTGGGGAGAAAATGACTAAGCCGACATGGCAATCCCCTCAGAGTGCCATGCCAACCTCACACTGCCTGTGTCAAAGGTAAGTCACACCTTTACCAGGCTTCACAGCCCTACGGCAGGGTGCACTATACCACAGGTGAGGGCATATGTGCATGAACACTGTACCTTAGACATTGTAAGTGCAGGGTATCCATAAGAGTAAATCGTCTGGGAGTTTGTTAAACACGAACTCCACAGTTCCATAATGGCTACACTGAAATCTGGGAAGTTTGGTATCAAACTTCTCAGCACAATAAATTCACACTGATGCCAGTGTGGAATTTATTGTAAAATGCACCAAGGTGCTCCTAGGAGGTAACTCCTAGTGCTAGGCTGACCAGTTTCTGCCAGCCTGCCGCAACCAGATGAGTTTCTGGCCACATGGGGAGAGTGCCTTTGCCACCTTGTGGCCAGGGACAAAGGCTGTACTGGGTGGAGGTGCTTCTCACTGCCCCCTGTGGGAACTGTAACACCTGGTGGTGAGCCTCAAAGGCTCACCCGCTTTGTTACAGCGCCACAGGGCATCCCAGCTAGTGGAGATGCCAGTCCCTCTGGCCACTGCCCCACTTCTGGCGTCAAAGCTGGAGGAGATAATTAGAAAAACAAGGTGGAGTCACCCACCAGTCAGGACAGCCCCTAATGTGTCCTGAGCTGAGGTGACCCCTGCCTTTAGAAATCCTCCATCTTAAGTTTGGAGGATTCCCCCTATAGGATTAGGGATGTGCCCCCCTCCTCTCAGAGAAGAGGCACAAAGAGTGTGTAGCCACCCTCCAGGACAGCCATTGGCTACTGCCCCCCAGACCTAAACACACCCCTAAATTAGTATTTAGGGGCACCCCAGAACCCAGGAAATCAGATTCCTGCAACCTGAACCAATTTGAGGACTGCTGACCTGAAAGCCCTGCAGAGACGACAGAGATGACAACTGCTTTGGCCCCAGCCCTACCGGCCTGTTTCCTGACTCGAAAAACTGCAACACGGATGCATCGAACAGGGACCAGCGACCTCTAAAGCCTCAGAGGACTGCCCTGAACCTAAGGACCAAGAAACTCATGTGAGCAGCGGCTCTGCTCAACAAACAGCAACATTATTGCAACTTTCTAAGACCCCACTCTTCCTGCCTGAAGCGTGAGACTTCACCCTCTGCACCTGATGCCCCCGGCTCGAGCTTCAGAGATCCAACACCACAGGGAGGACTCCCATACGACTGACTTCGTGAGTAGCCTGAGACTGCCCCCCCACCCCCAACCCCCTAAGTGACGCATGCAGAGACAATCCAGAGGCTCCCCCTGACCGCTACTGCCTGTAACAAGGAACTGGACAAACGCCTGGACCAAGCACTGCACCCGCAGCCCCCAGGACCAGAAGGAACCTCACCTCAGTGCAGGAGTGACCCCCAGGCGACCCTCTGCCTAGCCCAGTCGGTGCCTGGGCTGAGAATCCCCCCGTGCCCTGCCTGCACCACTAGAATGACCCCCGGGTCCCTCCATTGAATCAATACAAAACTCGATGCCTGCTTTGCACAATACATCCGGCCGCCCCTGTGCTGCTGAGGTGTGTCTTGTATGCATACTTGTGTCTCCCCTGGTGCCCTACAAAACCCCCTTGGTCTGCCCCCGAGGACGCGGGTACTTACCTGCTGGCAGACTGGAACCCCTGTTCTCCATAGGCGCCTATGTGTTTTGCACACCTCTTTGACCTCTACACCTGACTTACCCTGAGCTGCTGGTGTGGTAACTTTGTGGTTGCCTTGAACACCCAACGGTGGGTTGCCTATGCCCAGGAACTAAGACTTGTAAGTGCTTTTCTTAACTGACAAACTAACCACGAACTGTTGATTTTTGCACAGTGTCCACTTTTAAAATAGCTTATTGCCATTTTAACAGAGACTGTAAATGCTATTGCTCTGATTCAAAGTTCCAAACTTACCTGTGTGGAGTACCTTGCATTTTATGTATTTACTTCAAATCTTGAACTTGTGGTTCTAAAAATAAAGAAAATATATTTTTCTATATAAAAACTATTGGCCTGGAGTAAGTCTGAGTGTGTGTTCCTCATTTATTGCCTGTGTGTGTACAACAAATGCTTAACACTACCCTCTGATAAGCCTACTGCTCGGCCACACTTCCACAAAAGAGAGCACTAGAATCTAATTTTGCCACTATCTTACCTCTAAGGAGAAACCCTTGGACTCTGTGCACACTATCTCTTACTTTGAGATAAACATTGGTGGATCAGCGGTGGGGGTCTAAGACTTTGCATTTGCTGCACTACTGAGCCAATACCTGATCACACAAATAAATTCCAAAAATTGTCCTTAGAAGCTGATTTTTGGAATTTGAGCTATTCTAAATTTTTAGGTCCTGCTAGGGCCTTATGTAAGTCCCTGTTAGCATTTCTTTTAGAGTTTAAAAGTTTGTAAAAGTTTGGATTTAAGTTCTAGAAGTAGTTTTTAGTTTCTTAAAACGTTATCCCAACTTTTAGAGAAATAATGTCTAGCACAGATGAGATGGTGGTGGAACTCAACCTCACCCCTTATCTATATCTAAGGATTTCAGAATTAAGGACTCTCTATAAGCTAAAAAATATAAAGACTGGGTCTAACCCTACCAAAGCAAAGCTCCAGGAGCTTTTGGCAGAGTTTGCAAAGGACCACCCCTCTGAGGATAATCCTACAGATGGGGAAATTAGTGACCAGGAGGATGACTCCCTCTCTCCTGTCCTAATTAGGGAGAATAGGGTCCCTCAAACCCTGTCTGCACAAGTAATAGTCAGAGAAACTGGTTCTTCCACAGGGGAGACCAAAAACTCTGGGAACATTGAGGACAGCCTCAATGAAGATGACCTACTGTTAGCCACGATGGCCAAAAGATTGGCTTTGGAGAGACAGCTCCTAGCCATAGAGAGGGAAAGAAAAGAGATGGGTTTTACCTCCCATTTATAGTGGCAGCAACATAAATAGGGTCAGAGAGAATCATGACATGCAAAAAATCCCAAAAGGGATTGTAACAAAATATGAAGATGGTGATGACATCACCAAATGGTTCACAGCTTTTGAGAGTGCTTGTGCAACCAGAAAAGTAAAACAAATCTCACTGGGGTGCTCTCCTTTGTGAAATGTTCACTGGAAAGTGTAGGGATAGACTCCTCACACTCTCTGGAAAAGATGCAGAATCATATGACCTCATGAAGGCTACCCTGATTGAGGGCTTTGGATTCTCAACTGAGTACAGGACTAGGTTCAGGGGGACTCAAAAATCCCCGAGCCAGACCTGGGTTGATTTTGTTGTCTTCTCAGTCAAAACACTAGATGGTTGGATTAATGTCAGTGGTGTCAATGATTATGATGGGCTGTATAACTTGTTTATGAAAGAACATCTTTTAAGTAATTGTTTCAATGACAAATTGCATCAGCATCTGGTAGACCTAGGTCCAATTTCTCCCCAAGAATTGGGAAACAAGGCATACCATTGGGTCAAGACTAGGGTGACCAAGACCTCCACAGGGGGTGACCAAAAAAAGGTTCACAAAGCCTGCCCCAGGTGAAGAGTGTTGAAACATCCAAGGGAAAAAGTAAAGAGTCTTCTACAAGGCTCCAAAAACCTGCTCAGGAGGGTGGGCCCAGAGCATCTTCACAGTCCTCAAATGGGTATAAGGGTAAAAACTTTGATCCCAAGAAGGCTTGATGTCGCATCTGTACTCAGCATGGATACCAAACTGGAGACAAGGTCGGTCCCAAGAAAAGTCCCACAACAAGTACTACTCCAGTTGGCACTGGAATAGCCAGTCTCCAGGTGAGATCAACATTGCGCCAAGGGTTCACACTGAAGCTACATTAGTCTATGAGGGTGGGGTGGACCTAGCCACACTTGCTGCCTGGACGCCTATCATGCAAAAATACAGGCAGCAGCTCCTAATGGGACTAGAGTAGAAGCCCTGAGGGATACAGGTGCCAGTGTCACTATGGTGAGAGACAAACTGGTTTCCCCAGGACAGTACCCGACTGGACAGCTATATCCAGTCACCAATGCTGACAATCAGACTAAAGTCCGTCGTATGGTAATGGTAACTTTAGAATGGGGAGGGGTCACTGGCCTGAAACGGGTGGTGTTGGAAAGTACCATCTTGCCTGGCATGTTACCCCCATTTTTCACTGTATATATGTTGTTTTAGTTGTATGTGTCACTGGGACCCTGCCAGCCAGGGCCCCAGTGCTCATAAGTGTGCCCTGAATGTGTTACCTGTGTTATGACTAACTGTCTCACTAAGGCTCTGCTATCCAGAACCTCAGTGGTTATGCGCTCTCATTTCTTTCCAAATTGTCACTAACAGGCTAGTGACCAATTTCACCAATTCACATTGGCATACTGGAACACCCTTATAATTCCCTAGTATATGGTACTGAGGTACCCAGGGTATTTGGGTTCCAGTAGATCCCTATGGGCTGCAGCATTTCTTTTGCCACCCATAGGGAGCTCTGACAATTCTTACACAGGCCTGCCACTGCAGCCTGAGTGAAATAACGTCCACGTTATTTCACAGCCATTTACCACTCCACTTAAGTAACTTTTAAGCCACCTATATGTCTAACCTTTACCTGGTAAAGGTTGGGTGCTAAGTTACTTAGTGTGTGGGCACCCTGGCACTAGCCAAGGTGCCCCCACATGGTTCAGGGCAAATTCCCCGGACTTTGTGAGTGCGGGGACACCATTACACGCGTGCACTACACATAGGTCACTACCTATGTGTAGCTTCACAATGGTATCTCCGAATATGGCCATGTAACATGTCTAAGATAATGGAATTGCCTCTAGCTCTAGCACAGACCCGGGTACTGCCAAACTGCCTTTTCAGGGATTTCACTGCAGCTGCTGCTGCTGCCAACCCCTCAGACAGGTTTCTGCCCTCCTGGGGTCCAGCCAGGCTTGGCCCAGGAAGGCAGAACAAAGGACTTCCTCAGAGAGAGGGTGTTACACCCTCTCCCTTTGGAAAATGGTGTTGAGGCAGGGGAGGAGTAGCCTCCCCCAGCCTCTGGAAATGCTTTCATGGGCACAGATGGTGCCCATTTCTGCATAAGCCAGTCTACACCGGTTCAGGGACCCCTCAGCCCTGCTCTGGCGCGAAACTGGACAAAGGAAAGGGGAGTGACCACTCCCCTGACCTGCACCTCCCCTGGGAGGTGCCCAGAGCTCATCCAGTGTGCTCCAAACCTCTGCCATCTTGGAAACAGAGGTGCTGCTGGCACACTGGGCTGCTCTGAGTGGCCAGTGCCAGCAGATGACGTCAGAGACTCCTTCTGATAGGCTCCTTCAGGTGTTGCTAGCCTATCCTCTCTCCTAAGTAGCCAAACCCTCTTTTCTGGCTATTTAGGGTCTCTGCTTTGGGGAATTCCTCAGATAACGAATGCAAGAGCTCATCAGAGTTTCTCTGCATCTCTCTCTTCACCTTCTGCCAAGGAATCGACTGCTGACGGCGCTGGAAGCCTGCAAAACTGCAACAAAGTAGCAAAGACTGTGACCTTGTAATGCTGATCCTTCCGCCTTCTCGACTGTTTTCCTGGTGGTGCATGCTGTGGGGGTAGTCTGCCTCCTCTCTGCACTAGAAGCTCTGAAGAAATCTCCCGTGGGTCGACGGAATCGTCCCCCTGCAACCGCAGGCACCAAAGAACTGCATCACCGGTCCTCTGGGTCTCCTCTCAGCACGACGAGCGAGGTCTCTTGAACTCAGCAACTCTGTCCAAGTGACTCCCACAGTCCAGTGACTCTTCAGTCCAAGTTTGGTGGAGGTAAGTCCTTGCCTCCCCACGCCAGACTGCATTGCTGGGAACCACATCTTTTGCAGCTACTCCGGCTCCTGTGCACTTTTCCAGGATTTCCTTTGTGCACAGCCAAGCCTGGGTCCACGGCACTCTAACCTGCATTGCACGACCTCCTGAGTTGTCCTACGGTGGCGTGGGACTCTCTTTTGCAACTTCGGGTGAGCACCGTTTCACTCCACTTTGTAGTGCCTGTTCCGGCACTTCTCCGGGTGCTGCTTGCTTCTGAGAGGGCTCCTTGTCTTGCTGGACGCCCCCTCTGTCCCCTCATGCAATTGGTGACATCCTGGTCCCTCCTGGGCCACAGCAGCATCCACAAACCCCAACCGCGAGCTTTGCTGCTAGCAAGGCTTGTTTACGGTCTTTCCGCAGGAAAACACTTCTGCACGTCTCTTCACGACGTGGGACATCCATCCTCCAAAGGGGAAGTTTCTAGCCCTTGTCGTTCTTGCAGAATCCTCAGCTTCTACTGTCCAGTGGCAGCTTCTTGGCACCCACAGCTGGCATTTCCTGGGCATCTGCCCACTCTCGACTTGATCGTGACTTTTGGACTTGGTCCCCCTGTTCCACAGGTACTCTCGTCTGGAAATCCATTGTTGTTGCATTGCTGGTGTTGGTCTTTCCTGCAGAATTCCCCTATCACGACTTCTGTGCTCTTTGGGGAACTTCAGTGCACTTTGCACTCACTTTTCAGGGTCTTTGGGTGGGCTATTTTTCTAACCCTCACTGTTTTCTTACAGTCCCAGCGACCCTCTAAAGGCTCACATAGGTTTGGGGTCCATTCGTGGTTCGCATTCCACTTCTAGAGTATATGGTTTGTGTTGCCCCTATCCCTATGTGCCCCCATTGCATCCTATTGTAACTATACATTGTTTGCACTGTTTTCTATTACTATACTGCATATTTTTGGTATTGTGTACATATATCTTGTGTATATTTGCTATACTCATACTGAGGGTACTCACTGAGATACTTTGGCATATTGTAATAAAAATAAAGTACCTTTATTTTTAGTATATCTGTGTATTGTGTTTTCTTATGATATTGTGCAAGTGACACTAGTGGTACTGTAGGAGCTTCACTCGTCTCCTAGTTCAGCCTAAGCTGCTCTGCTAAGCTACCTTTATCAGCCTAAGCTGCTAGACACCCTATACACTAATAAGGGATACCTGGGCGTGGTGCAAGGTGTAAGTACCCCTTGGTACTCACTACAAGCCAGTCCAGCCTCCTACAGATGGTAGTCCCTTATGCAATACCAGTAGAATGTCTGCTTGGAAATGATCTGGAATCCTCAGCATGGGCTGAGGTAGAACTCAAAACCCATGCAGGTTATCCCTGAACTGGTGTGTGTCAAGACAAGGGCACCGTGCAGGGCTCAGGGTGAAAAAGGAGTGTTGGAGTCTGGAATAATGGCCCCACCTTCCTAGAGAAAAGGAAAGAATACTGGGGAACCAGCTTCAACACTGCAAAAAAAGCAGAACCTCCCTTCCCAGGCAGATGTTCTATCCCCCTGAGGGAACGGAGTCCATGGAGCTGGAACCTTACCAGGTTGAGCTCTTGGGCCCAGGGGGATCCTCCAGGGAACAGCTGTGTAAGGGGCAAGAAACTTGTCCCTCTCTTGAAGGCCTAAGGCAGCAAGCAGCTGAGCAAGAAAAACGAAATGTCAGTGGAACTCACAGGGTCTATTGGGAAGATGGACTCCTCTACACTGAGGCAAGAGATCCCAAACCTGGTGTCACTAGGAGAATGGTAATGCCTCAGGAGTTTAGGGAGTTCATTCTGACCTTAGCCCATGACATTCCCCTTGTTGGGCATTTGGGACAAACCAAGACATGGGAGAGATAAGTCAACCATTTCTACTGGCCCAATATGTCCCAGAAGGTAAGAGTTTTGCACCTCCTGTGTCACCTGTCAAGCCAGTGGTAAGACAGGTGGCCATCCAAAGGTCCCCCTCATTCCACTTCCAGTGCTAGGGGTCCCCATTGAGAGAGTGGGGGTGGATATAGTGGGTCCCCTTGAACCTCCCACAGCATCAGGGAACCAAGATATCCTAGTAGTAGTGGATCATGCTACTAGGTACTATGAGGCAATTCCCATTAGGTCCACTACTGCCCCTGCAGTAACCAAAGCACTCATAGGTATTTTTACCAGAGTGGATTTTCCTAAGGAGGTGGTTTCTGACAGAGGTACCAACTTCATGTCAGCTTACCTGAAAAATATGTGAAATAAGTGTGGGGTGACTAATAAATGCACCACACCATATTATCCACAAACCAATGGCCTTGTCGAGACAATCAACAAGACATTGAAGGGCATGATCATGGGGCTCCCAGAAAAACTCAAAAGGAGATGGGATGTCCTCCTTCCATGCCTGCTTTTTGCCTACAGAGAGGTGCCTCAGAAGGGAGTAGGGTTTTCCCCCTTTGAACTTCTGTTTGGCCATCCTGTTAGGGGACCACTAGCTCTTGTAAAAGAAGGCTGGGAGAGACTTCTCCATGAGCCTAAACAAGATGTGGTGGACTACCTACTAGGCCTACGTTCAAGGATGGCAGAGTACATGGAAAAGGCAAGCAAAAACCTTGAGGCCAGCCAACAGCTTCAGAAGATGTGGTATGACCAAAAGACTGCTATGGTTGAGTTGTAGCCAGGGCAGAAAGTCTGGGTTCTGGAGCCTGTGGCTCCAAGGTCACTTCAGGACAGATGGAGTGGCCCTTATCTAGTTCTTGAGAAAGTGAGTCGGGTCACCTACCTGGTGGACCTAGGCACTAGCAGGACCCCCAAAATGGTGATCCATGTGAACCGCCTAAACTCTTTCATGATAGGGCAGATGTAAACATGTTAATGGTTACAGATGAGGACCAGGAAGCTGAGAGTGAACCTCTCTCTGATCTCCTCTCCACTAACCCTTAAGATGGCTCAGTAGCTAGTGATCTATTCAGACAACCTCTCTGGCCAACAGCAGGCTGACTGCATGCAAGTCCTCCAGCAGTTTGCTGAGCTCTTTTTTTTTTTTTAAACCCCTGGTCAGACACCTGTGTACCCATGATGTGGACACAGGAGACAGCATGCCTGTCACAAACAAAATATTCAGACAGTCTGACCAAGTCAAAGAAAACATCAAAGTGGAAGTACACACGATGCTAGAGTTAGGAGTGATTAAGCACTCTGACAGTCCCTGGGCTAGCCCAGTGGTCTTGGTCCCAAAACCTCACTCAAAAGATGGCAAGATAGAGATGCCGTTCTCTGTGGACTACAGAGGGCTTCTGTCTGCCACCAAGACAGATGCTCACCCCATTCCAAGGCCGGATGAGCTCATAGATAAATTAGGTGCTGCCAAATACGTAAGTACCTTTGACTTAACAGCAGGATAGTGGAGCAAAAGAGAAAAACGCATTCTCTAAACCTGATGGGCACTACCTATTTACAATGATGCCCTTTGGCTGAGAGAATGCCCCTGCCACCTTCCAAAGGTTGGTGAATCAAGTCCTTGCTGGCTTGGAGTCCTTTAGTGCAGCTTATCTTAATGATATTGCTGTCTTTAGCTCCAGCTGGCAGGATCACCTGGTCCACATCAAGAAGGTTTTGCAGGCCCTGCAGGCAGCAGACCTCTCTATCAAGGCATCTAAATGTCAGATAAGGCAGGGTAAGGTGGTTTACTTGGGTCACCTTGTTGGTGGAGGCCAAGTTCAGCCACTCCAAACGAAGATCCATACTATTCTGGACTGAGTAGCTCCAAAAACCCAGACTCAAGTCATGGCATTCCTTCACTTGACTGGGTACTATAGAAGGTTTGTGAAGGGATATGGATCAATAGTGACACCCCTCACAGAACTGACCTCCAAGAAAATGCCTAAGAAAGTGAACTGGACCGAGGACTGTCAAAAGGCCTTTGACACCCTGAAGCCAGCTAAGTGTACAGCATCAGTTTTGAAAGCTCCAGATTACTCTAAGCAGTTCATTGTACAGACCGATAACTCTGAGCATGGGATGGGAGCAGTCCTGTCCCAAACAAATTATGATGGCCTTGACCAGCCTCTTGCATTTATTAGCAGGAGGTTACTCCCCAGGGAGCAGCATTGGAAAGCCATTGAGAGGGAGGCCTTTGCTGTGGTCTACCTTTTTGGTACTCACTTCATAGTAAACTGTTGAGGTGGTCCATATCCCTACAGGGAGTAGACTTACAGTGGAACACAGACCTGGGACTGCCCATGCCAATGCTGATGGCCTTTCCAGGTACTTCCACTTAGACTCTCTTGGGAAAGATTAATCTCATCCTCTTTCGTTTGGGGTGAGAGGTGGGTGGGGAGGGGAGGTGTCACTGTGCATACAGAGCCCCTAGAAGAGGATTTCTTATTTAACACTCTATCCTCAATACATTCTAGGTATCAATGCCGCCGGATGCTCCCAGGCATGGTAAAACATGCTGATCAGATCTTTAGTGAACCTGTTAAAGCACGCATCTTAACACCTAGGATAGAGAAAAAATATAAACCTCCACTCTCTGACCCTGATTACATCACCCATCAGGGACTTCCTGATTCTGTGGTAGTTAGCGCTGCCAGGAAGACACCAAATAGTTTATCAGGAGGGGGTGCATCTCCTGATAAAGAGCAGGAAATTCAGTGCTGCAGGGAAAGGAGTTGCGTCCCAGGCAGCAAATCAGAGAATAGCCAACTCGCAATCACTATTGGCTCACTATGACAGAGCCCATTGGGACGAGATGCAAGACATAATACAGCATCTCCCCAAAGAACACCAGAAAAGGGCACAACAAGTAGCGGAGGAAGGGCAAGCCATTACTAACAATCCAAAACGATCTGCCCTAGGTGCAGCAGATACCGCTGCTAGGAGTGTCAACACTGCTGTCACTATACGCAGACATGCAGTGCTCAGATCTTCTGGATTCAAGCTAGAAATACAGCAGGCTGTGTTGAACATGCCATTCGACAAAACAAGGGGTACTTACACTCTGTACCAGGTCCAGTTATCCCTTATTAGTGTAGAAGAGGTGTTTCTAGCAGCTTAGGCTGGTAGAAGGTAGCTATAGCAGAGCAGCTTAGGCTGAACTAGGAGACATGCAAAGCTCCTACTATACCACTGGTGTCATATGCACTATCATAAGAAAACACAATACACAGATATACTAAAAATAAAGGTACTTTATTTTTATGACCATATGCCAAAAGTATCTCAGTGAGTACCCTCAGTATGAGGATGCCAAATATACACAAGATATATGTACACAATACCAAAAATATGCAGTAATAGCAGAAGGAAGTAATGCAAGCAATGTAAAGTTACAGTAGATTGCAATAGGAGCACATAGGTATAGGGGCAACACAAACCATATACTCCAAAAGTGGAATGCGAACCACGAATGGACCCCAAACCTATGTGAGCTTGTAGAGGGTCGCTGGGACTGTAAAAAAAAAAAAAACAGTGAGGGTTAGAAAAATAGCCCACCCCAAGACCCTGAAAAGTAGGTGTAATGTGCACCTATATTCCCCAGAGAGCACAGAGGTTGTGATAGGGGAATTCTGCAAGGAAGACCAACACCAGCAATGCAACCAAAGTGGAAGAGTCCCGACAAAGTCGAGATTGGGCAGATGCCCAGAAAATGCCAGCTGAGGGTGCAAAGAAGCTGCCACCGGATGGTAGAAGCTGTGGATTCTGCAAGAACGAAGAGGGCTAGAAACGTCCCCTTTGGAGGATGAATGGCGTGAAGAAGCCTGCAGAGGTGTTCCCACGCAGAAAGACCACAAACAAGCCTTGCTAGCTGCAAGGGTCACGGTTAGGGTTTTTGGATGCTGCTGTGGCCCAGGAGGGACCAGGATGTCGCCAATTGGGTGAGGAGACAGAGGGGGCGCCCAGCAAGACAGGGAGCCCTCACAGAAGCAGGCAGCACCCGCAGAAGTGCCGGGACAGGCACTACGAAGAAGAGTGAACCGGAGCTCACCCGAAGTCACAAAAGGAGATCCATGACGCCGGAGGACAACTCAGGAGGTTGTGCACTGCAGGTTAGAGTGTCGGGGACCCAGGCTTGGCTGTGCACAAAGGAAATCCTGGAAGAGTGCACAGGAGCCGGAGCAGCTGCAAATCACGCGGTACCCAGCAATGCAGTCTAGCGTGGGGAGGCAAGGACTTACCTCCACCAAACTTGGACTGAAGAGTCACTGGACTGTGGGAGTCACTTGGACAGAGTTGCTGAGTTCCAGGGACCACGCTCGTCGTGCTGAGAGGGGACCCAGAGGACCGGTGATGCAGTTCTTTTGGTGCCTGCGGTTGCAGGGGGAGGATTCTGTCGTCCCACGGGAGATTTCTTCAGAGCTCTTAGTGCAGAGAGGAGACAGACTACCCCCACAGCATGCACCACCAGGGAAACAGTCGAGAAGGCGGCAGGATCAGCGATACAAGGTTGCAGTAGTCGTCCTTGCTACTTTGTTGTGGTTTTTCAGGCGTCCTAAGCAGTCAGCGGTCGATCCTTTGGCAGAAGGTGAAGAGAGAGATGCAGAGGAACCCTGATGAGCTCTTGCATTTGTTATCTAAAGAATTACCCAAAGCAGAGACCCTAAATAGCCAGAAAAGGAGTTTTGGCTACCTTGGAAGGAGGATAGGCTAGCAACACAGGTAAGAGCCTATCAGGAGGAGTCTCTGACGTCACCTGCTGGCACTGGCCACTTAGAGCAGTCCAGTGTGCCAGCAGCACCTCTGTTTCCAAGATGGCAGAGGTCTGGAGCACACTGGAGGAGCTCTGGGCACCTCCCCTGGGACGTGCAGGTCAGGGGAGTGGTCACTCCCCTTTCCTTTGTCCAGTTTCGCGCCAGAGCAGGGCTGGGGGATCCCTGAACCGGTGTAGACTGGCTTATGCAGAGATGGGCACCATCTGTGCCCATCAAAGCATTCCCAGAGGCTGGGGGAGGCTACTCCTCCCAGCCCTAACACCTTTTTCAAAAAGGAGAGGGTGTTATACCCTCTCTCTGAGGAAGTCCTTTGTTCTGCCTTCCTGGGCCAAGCCTGGCTGGACCCCAGGAGGGCAGAAACCTGTCTGAGGGGTTGGCAGCAGCTGCAGTGAAACCCCCGGGAAAAGGTATTTTGGCAGTACCCGGGTCTGTGCTAAAGACTCGGGATCATGGAACTGTCTCCCCAATGCCAGAATGGCATTGGGGGGGTGACAATTCCATGATCTTAGACATGTTACATGGCCATGTTCGGAGTTACCATTGTGACGCTGTACATAGGTAGTGACCTATGTACAGTGCACGCATGTAATGGTGTCCCCTCACTCACAAAGACCGGGGGATTTGCCCTGAACGATGTGGGGGCACCTTGGCTAGTGCCAGGGTGCCCACACACTAAGTAACTTAGCACCCAACCTTTACGAGGTAAAGGTTAGACATATAGGTGACTCATAAGTTACTTAAGTGCAGTGGTAAATGGCTGTGAAATATCGTGGATGTTATTTCACTCAGGCTGCAGTGGCAGGCCTGTGTAAGAATTGTCAGAGCTCCCTATGGGTGGCAAAAGAAATGCTGCAGCCCATAGAGATCTCCTGGAACCCCAATACCCTGGGTACCTCAGTACCATATACTAGGGAATTATAAGGGTGTTCCAGTATGCCAATGTAAATTGGTGAAATTGGTCACTAGCCTGTTAGTGACAATTTGGAAAGAGAATGAGGGAGCATAACCACTGAGGTTCTGGTTAGCAGAGCCTCAGTGAGACAGTTAGTCATAACACAGGTAACACATACAGGGCACACTTATGAGCACTGGGGCCCTGGCTGGCAGGGTCCCAGTGACACATACACTAAAACAACATATATACAGTGAAATATGGGGGTAACATGCCAGGCAAGATGGTACTTTCGTACAGCCAGAAGTTGACACAGCCATAGAAAAATTGCGAAAGGACTCTGACACAGCAAGGGTAATGGGTGCACTCTACTCTGCACCATATAGGGGTTCCTTTCGTAAACCTCGGTTTCGAGGTGGTTTCAGAACACAGCCCTTAAAGGTATCCACTTCTCAGACAAAGCCAACCTACCAACCGCAATACCAACGTGGTAGTTTTAGAGGCACATACAGAGGACACTACCCCCAGAAACAGAGGGGAATGTCAGGCCTCTAAGCAGCCTCTACAGCACCCAAAACAGTGACTTCCCTCATTTCATTCCACTCCACTCCTGTGGGGGGGGGGGAGACTACAACAGTTCCACACAAATAAGCAAAATATTACCACCGACAACTGGGCCCTCAATCTTTACATCCTGTCAGAACATTTTCACATGGTAACTTTACAGGATGTCCTCCCACTACTACAAAAACAAGATTTCATGACAGCCTTAGACCTCAAAGATGTGTATTTTCACATACCCATCCATCCTGCACAGAGAAAATACCTCAGGTTTGTCATTCAGGGAAAACACTACCAATTCAAAGTGTTACCTTTTGGAAAAACAACAGCGGCAAGAGTATTCATAAAGTGCTTGGCAGTAGTGGCAGCCTACTCAAGAAGACAACATAGATCTGTCTTTCCATATCTAGACGATTGGCTAATAAAATCAAGCAGTCATACACAATGCCATAATCAAATGCATTATGTAATACAAACCTTACACACATTAGGCTTTCCAATAAGCTACCAAAAATCACACCTTCAACCAGCACAGTAGTTGGCTGCAATACTAAACATTCAGGAAGCTCTAGCATATCCAAATACAAAAAGGATACAAGCTTTCCAAAAAAATGACACAAATACAAACAAATCAACAATACACTGTCATATTTGTCATGAATATTTTAGGAATGGTGGCATTATGTATTGCAATTGTACCACACGCAAGACTAATCATGCGGCCCTTACAACAGTGCCTTGTACAGCAATGGTCACAGGCACACTGTCAACTTCAAGATCTATTGTTGATAGAACGCCGAACATATATGTCCCTTCAGTGGTAGAATTCCACAAATCTAACCAAAGGGTGGCCATTTCAAGACCCTGTACATCAGACCATAATGACAACAGATGCATCAATGATTGGTTGGGAAGCTCACCTAAACAATCAAAACATCCCAGGGCAATGGAATGTCAAACACATACAGCTACACATAAACCACTTGGAGTTGTTAGCTGTCTTTCTAGCTCTCGAAGCTTTTCAACCTCTTCTCACACAGAAGAATGTTCTTATCAAAACAGACAACATAACAACCATGTATTAACTCAACAAACAGGGAGGGACACATTCATCCCAACTGTCCCTTCTCGCCCAGAAAACTTGGAAATGGGCAATCCACAATCAAATTCATCTATTGGCTCAGTACATTCCAGGAATAGACAATCAGTTGGCAGATACCTTTAGCAGAAATCACCAACAAACTCACGAATGGGAACTTCATCCTCAGGTACTTCAAAAATACTTTCAAAAGTGGGGAACTCCAAACATAGACCTGTTCGCAACAAGCGAAAACACAAAATGCCAAAACTTTGCATCCAGACACCCACATCCCATATCCAAGGGAAATGCTCTATGGATCAATTGGTCAGGGATATTTGCATTCGCTTTTCCCCCTCTCCCACTCCTTCCGTTTCTAGTCAACAAGTTGCATCAAACTTCACTCACAATGATAGCACCACCATGGGCATGTCAACCGTGGTACGCAACATTATTAGATCTGTCAGTAGTACCACACTCCATACTCCCGTCCAGATGAGATCTGTTGACACAAAACAAAGGCCAAATCAGGCATCCAAATCCCAAGACACTCAATCTAGCAATTTGGCTCATGAGGTCATAGTTTGGATATTTACAACTCCCATCAGAATGTATGGAAGTTATTAAGCAAGCAAGAAAACCCACTACTAGACTGTGCTATGCAAACAAATGGAAAAAGTTTGTATATTACGGTCAATCCAAAAATATACACCCTCTTACAGCATCAGTACAAGATATTGTATGTGTAGGAAGTTGGCTCTGTATATACTAACTGAAAGTAAGAGATAGCGTGCACAGAGTCCAAGGGTTTTTGCTTACGGGAAAGATAGTGGCAAAATTAGATCATTCTAATGCTCTATTTTGTGGTAGTGTGGTCGAGCAGTAGGCTTATCAGAGGTTAGTGTTAGGCATTTGTTGTACACACACAGACAATAAGTGAGGATGACGCACTCAAAGACGTAACTCCAGGCCAATAATTTTTATATAGAAAAATAGTCTTTATATTTTTTTTTTAGCTTACAGAGAGTCCTTAACTCTGAAATCCTTAAATGCAGGTAAGGGGTGAGGTTGAGTTCCACCACCATCTTATCTGTGCTAGACATAAGTTTGTCTAAAAGTTGGGATAACGTTTTAAGAATCTAAAAACTACTTCTAGAAATTAAATCCAAACTTTTACAAACTTTTAAACTCTAAAAGAGATGCTAACAGGGACTTACACAAGGCCCTAGCAGGACTTTTAAAAAATTAGAAAAATAGCTCAAATTTCAAAAATAAGTTTGTGATGACAATTTTTGGAATTTAGTTGTGTGATCAGGTATTGGCTGAGTAGTCTTAGACCCCACTGCTGATCCACCAATGTAGGAAGCTGACTCTGTATGTACTATCTCAAAGTAAGAGAGTGTGCACAGAGTCCAAGGGTTCCACCGACTGGGCTAGGCAGAGGTCGCCTGATGGTCACTCCTGCACTGAGGTTTGGTTCCTTCTGGTCCTGGGGGCTGCAGGTGCAGTGCTTGGTCCAGGCGTTGGGTTCCTTGTTACAGGCAGTCGCGGTCAGGGGAAGCCTCTGGACTCTCTGCATGCGTCGCTGTGAGGGTACAGGGGGGTTGTCTCGGGCTGCTCACGAGGTCGTCTGGGAGTCCTCCCTGTGGTGTTGGTTCTCTGGAACTTGAGCCAGGGGCATGGGGTGCAGAGGGTGAAGTCTCATGCTTCCGGCGGGAAGAGTGAGGTCTTTAAAAGTTGTTTCTGGATTTGAACAGAGACGCTGTTCACAGGAGTTTCTTGGCCCTTTTGTTCAGGGCAGTTCTCTGAGGCTTCAGAGGTCGCTGGTCCCTGTCTGTGTCGCTGGTGCAGTTTTCTTCAGGAGACAGGCTGGTAGGGCTAGGGCCAAAGCAGTTGTCGTCTGTCGGGCTTTCAGGTCAGCAGTCCTCCTTGGTTCAGGTTGCAGGATTCTGATTTCCTAGGTTCTGGGGTGCCGCTAAATACTAATTTTAGGGGGGTGTTTAGGTCTGGGGGCAGTAACCAATGGCTACTGTCCTTGAGGGTAGTTACACCCTCCTTGTCCCTCCTCCCTTTGGGAGGGGGGCACATCCCTAATCCTATTGGGCTAAATCCTCCATGCCAAGATGGAGGATTTTCTAAGCAAGTGGTTACCTCCTCTCTGGACACCTTAGGGGCTGTCCTGGCTGGAGATTGACTCCTCCATGTTTTTCCTCATTAACTCCTCTAGACTTGCCACCAAAAGTGGGGGCTGTGTCTGGGGGGGTGGGAAAGAGGGCATCTCCACTAGCTGGGGTGCCCTGGGACATTGTAACACGAAGCCTGTGCCTTTGAGGCTCACCGCCAGGTGTTACAGTTCCTGCAGGCACCTCCACCTAGGACAGGCTTTGTTCCTGGTCACAGAGGGCACAAAGGCACTCGCCTCAAGTGGTCAGAAACACATCTGGAAGTAGCAGGGTGGCATAGACCGGTCAGCCTTGCACTAGCCGTATGGGCTAACATACAAGGGGCATCTCGAAGATACCCTCTGTGTGCATTTTTCAATAAATCCCACACTGGCATCAGTGTGGGTTTATTGTGCTGAGAAGTTTGATGCCAAACTTCCCAAATTTCATTGTAGCCATTATGGAACTGTGGAGTTCGTAATTGGCTGACTCCCAGGCCATATACTCTTTATGGCTACTCTGCACTTACAATGTCTATGAATTGGCTTAGACACTGTAGGGGCATAGTGAACATGCAGCTCTGCCCTCACATGTGGTATAGTGCACCCTGCGTAAGGGCTGTAAGGCCTGCTAGAGGGGTGACTTATCTATGCCACAGGCACTGGTTGGTGAGCATGGCACTTTTAGGGGAGTGTCATGTCGACTTAGTCATTTTCTTCCCACCAGCACACACAAGCTGCCAAGTAGTGTGCATATACTGAGTGAGGGGTCCCTGAGGGTGACATAATACATGCTGCAGCCCTCGGGGACCTTCCCTGGCCACAGGGCCCTTGGTACCAGGGGTACCTTTTACAAGAGACTTAACTGTGTGCCAGGGCTGTGCCAATTGGAAAGAACACAGGTGCTGGGGCCTGGTTAGCAGAGTCCCAGCACACTTCCAATCAAAGCTGGCATCAACACCAGGCACAAATTGGGGGGTGGCCATGCCAACAGTGGCATTTTCCAACTGTGAGTGATTGGTTGACTTGAACTCCCAACGGTGGACTACCTATGACCCGGGGAATGGAACTGTAAGTCATTGACTTACCTCTAAAACTGTACTTTATTTTCTTCACCCAGGAACTGTTCTGAAAATGTACAAAGTGTCCACTTTTAAAATAGATATTCTCTGTTTTCTTAGAAACTGTTTACTTGACTAACGTGAAACTAAGTTACATTGATGTCCACGCTAAGTTCTTAACTGCAACAGTTTACTTCTGAACTGAGTCTTGTGGTTCTAGTAATAAAGTAACAAATATATTTTTCTCTATAAAATCCTATTGGTCTGGAGTTGTCATTAAGTGTGCGTGTACAACAAATGCTTAACACTACCCTCTGATAAGCCTAGCTGCTCAACCATACTACCACAAATAGAGCATTAGTATTATCTATTATTGCCTCTGTCAAACCTCTTGGGGAAACCCCTGGACTCTGTGCACGCTATATCTCATTTTGATATAGTATAAACAGAGCAAGCTTGCTATAAATCTGCAACTAGAATGTCTCTACCAGATATTGTGTTACTGAAGGGAAGTACCTTGTACATTAAATACTGTATAGGCAATACTCCCTTAGGTGATTAAGCACACTATTATATACACAATTGAAGTCCGTGATTAATATAGAAAGCAATAGTAAAAGAAAATAGTGACACCCTGCTGGGAGACCAAACCATATACTAAATAAGTGGAATGAGAAAGTCCGTCCCCCACCCGAGGAAATGCAATTGGTAGACGAGAGCTGGAGGAACTAGGAACCCCAAAAGGTAAGTACCAGCGACCAGGAGAGAAGAGGTTAGTGCCTGTTTTTTCTCCAAACCCACAGGTAAACTTTGGAAAAGGTCTTTGCAAAACACAAGCAAGACTGAAAGAAACCAAAGGTGGATCCTCACAGAAGATGACCTGGAAAAGAAGGGGACAAATGCCAGTTCAAGTTGGCGTGTCCAGTTGGGGCAGGAGCCACTACACACCCTTTGGGAGATGCAAGATCAGCTTGATGGTGGAGACAAGGAGTCAGCTGTGCAGCCCTGGAAAAGAAGGGTTCCAGAAGTGATGCAGGCAGTGTCCCACAATGGGAGAAGAGTTGCAGTCAGTGTTGTTGGGAAAACCACCCTCAAGCCTTGGCTATGGCAAAAGTCACAGATAAAGAGTTGCAGGGCTGCTGGGGACCACTAAGGTCCAGGGGGGCTCAACCCATGGAAGGGAGTCCCAGGTGACCCACAGCAGTGAGGAGAGTCGGAAAACGAGGATGCAGCCCCCACAGGCAAATTGCAGGTACATGAGTCGCAGTGAGGCCCACTCAGCACACCTGTAGAGGAGTCCCAGTTCGCTGGAGCAGCAGGCAGACTGTACTTTGCAGGGAAGAGTGCTGGAGGCCGGGGCTAAACGGAGCCTGAAGATCCCTTGAAGGATGAAGGAACAAGCCTTGGTAGTTGCAAGTGTCGCAGTGCACAGGGGTACTGTCCGGCAAGGAGCGGCAAAGGCTTACAGTCTCCCAAGTTGGACCGCTGGTAGAGAGGACTAAGGTGACTACTTCAGATGACCAACTGTGATGCAGAATCCACGCAGTTCCGGAGAATAGAAGATCCATGCAGCCGGTTGTCGTTGCAGTTGGTGCCTGCGGAAGCGGTGAAGTGACTCCTTCAGTGCAAGGGGGATTCCTTCTTGCTTCTTGTGCAGGCTGAAGACTTCACACCGTCAGAGGATGCATAGCAAAGGAAATGTTGCATTTGCTGGAAAGAGCCAGAGAAACAGTGTTGCAGAGCAAAGTTGTTGCTGGAGATGCAGATTGTTGGTTCCTGGAAGGTCCATTTGCAGTCCCGGTGTCCAGAAGATGAAGTTAATGATGCAGAGGAGTCCTGCTTGAATCTTCTACGTCAAATGTGGACACCCACCCTGTAGGGAGGCTTTAAATAGCCAAGGAAGGGGGGGGGCTTGGTCACCTAACCGGATGCCCACCTATTAGGAGGGGGTTTTGATGTCGCCTGCCTGACCTGCCCACTCAGCTGCTCCCAGGGGCCTCTGCCCACCTAGGATTCAAGATGGCAGAATCAAGTGAGCACCTAGAGGAGCTCTGCGCGCCCCCCCTGGGGTGGTGATGGACAGGGGGAGTGGGTATGCCCCTTTCCATTTTACAGTTTCATGCCAGAGCAGGCACTGGGGAGGTCCCTGGACTGGTGCAATCTGGTTTATGCAAGGAGTGCACCAAATGTGCTCTTCAAAGCCTACCGGTGGCTTTGGGAGGCGACCCCTCCCAAACCATGTAACACCTATTTCCAAAGGGTGAGGGTGTTACCTCCCTCTACCAAAGGAAGTTCTTTGTTCTGCCTACCTCTGCATGAGCATTCTAAGCAGCATGAGGTCTGTGGAGTGGCAGCAGCATGGGCTGCCTGAAAAGTCCCATAAGACTTGTAGGAGCAATGCTCGGGGTCCTCTAAAGAGCGCCAGGAGTGCATGGAATCATAAAACCAATACTGGCAACAGTATTGGGGTATGATTCCGACATGTTTGATACCAAACATGCACAGGTTTGGAGTTAACATTATGTAGCAGGACACAGGTCGTGAACTGTGTCCAGCACACAGGTAAAATGGCTTCCTCGCACTTACAGAAGTCGAAGAAAATGGAGCTGTGGTTTGTAGGGACACCTCTGCTCATGCCAGGGGTGCCCCTACACACAGGTACTTGCAACCTGCCCTCTGGGCGACTTTAAGTGACCTGGTGTAGTGGCCTGTGGTGTAAGGGTGCATGCAGCTTTTCACACAGGTTGCAGTATGCCAATTGTGGGGTGTGCTAAGTCATAAGCAACCAAATTTAGGGTTAGAGAGCACAGTCACTGGGGTCCTGGTTAACAGGATCCCAGTGAACACAGTCAAAACACTGACAGCAGGTAAAAAAGTGTTGGTAACCATGCCACAAAGAGGGTACTTTCCTAAATTCCCTCTCCTGCAACGCAAGATGGAGGATTCTACTGGGGGGGAAGGGGGGCTCACTTCAGTTCTGGACACCTTGGGGGTGGTCCTAGCTGTAGTGGCCACTTGTTTTACCTAATTTTCCCATCTGACCTGCCACCAAAAGTAGGGCTTGAGGTGGGTTCCTCTACTAGCTGGAGTTCCCTGGGGCAATGTAATAAGAGGCCTAGGCCTTTGAGGCTCACCGCCGAGTGTTGCAGTTCCTGCAACGAGGGGGTGAGGAGGTGTGAATCACCTCCACCTTAGCAGGTTGTCCTTGACCCTAGAGAGCACAAAGGTTCTCACCCCCAAGAGGTTAGAAACTTGTTGGTGTCAAGCTAGCACAGACTGGTCAACTGTTGTAGGAACGTACAATCTTGCCTGGCATGTTATGGCCGTATTTCATTGTATGTATGTTGTTTTAGCCCTTGTGTCACTGGGATCCTGCCAGGCAGGACCCCAGTGCTCATAGTATGTGCCCTGTATGTGTTCCCTGTGTGGTGCCTAACTGTATCACTGAGGCTCTGCTAACCAGAACCTCCGTGTTAATGCTCTCTCTGCTTTCTAAATTTATCACTAACAGGCTAGTGACTAAATTTACCAATTCACATTGGCATACTGGTACACCCATATCATTTCCTTGTATATGGTACTGAGGTACACAGGGTATTGGGGTTCCAAGAGATCCCTATGGGCTGCAGCATTTCTTTTGCCACCCATAGGGAGCTCTGACAATTCTTACACAGGCCTGCCACTGCAGCCTGAGTGAAATAACGTCCACGTTATTTCACAGCCATTTACCACAGCACTTAAGTAACTTATAAGTCACCTATATGTCTAACCTTCACCTGGTGAAGGTTGGGTGCCAAGTTACTTAGTGTGTGGGCACCCTGGCACTAGCCAAGGTGCCCCCACATTGTTCAGGGCAAATTCCCCGGACTTTGTGAGTGCGGGGACACCATTACACGTGTTCACTATACATAGGGCACTACCTATGTATAGCGTCACAATGGTAACTCTGAACATGGCCATGTAACATGTCTAAGATCATGGAATTGTATTGGGGGACAATTCCATGATCCCCCGGGTCTCTAGCACAGAACCCGGGTACTGCCAAACTGCCTTTCCTGGGTCTCCACTGCAGCTGCTGCCAACCCCTCAGGCAGGTTTCGGTCCTTCTGGGGTCCAGGCAGCCCTGGCCCAGGAAGGCAGAACAAAGGATTTCCTCTGCTCTGAGAGAGGGTGTTTCACCCTCTCCCTTTGGAAATAGGTGTGAAGGGCTTGTGAGGAGTAGCCTCCCCAGCCTCTGGAAATGCTTTGATGGGCACAGATGGTGCCCATCTCTGCATAAGCTAGTCTACACCAGTTCAGGGATCCCCTAGCCCTGCTCTGGCGCGGAACTGGACAAAGGAAAGGGGAGTGACCACTCCCCTGACCAGTACCTCCCAGGGGAGGTGCCCAGAGCTCCTCCAGTGTGTGTCCCAGACCTCTACCATCTTGAAAACAGGTGTTGGGGGCACACTGGACTGCTCTGAGTGGCCAGTGCCAACAGGTGACGTCAGAGACCCCCTCTGATAGGCTCTTACCTTTCTTGGTAGCCAGTCCTCCTTTCTTGGTAGCCAGTCCTCCTTTCTTGGTAGCCAAACCTCCTTTTCTGGCTATTTAGGGTCTCTGCTTTGGGGAATTCTTCAGATAACGAATGCAAGAGCTCACCAGAGTTCCTCTGCATATCCCTCTTCGACTTCTACCAAGGATCCACCGCTGACTACTCCAGGACGCCTGCAAAACCGCAACAAAAGAGCAAGATGACTACCAGCAACATTGTAGCGCTTAATCCTGCCGGCTTTCTCGACTGTTTCCAGGTGGTGCATGCTCTGGTGGTAGCCTTCCTTCACCCTGCACCAGAAGCTCCGAAGAAATCTCCTGTGGGTCGATGGAATCTTCCCCCTGCTAACGCAGGTACTAAAAGACTGCATCACCGGCCCTCTGGGTCCCCTCTCATCCTGGCGAGCGTGGTCTCTGGAACACACGAACTCTATCCAAGTGACTCCCACAGTCCAGTGACTCTTCAGTCCACGTTTGGTGGAGGTAAGTACTTGCCTCCCCATGCTAGACTGCAAACCTGTGTACTGCGTGATTTGCAGCTGCTCCGGCTTCTGTGCAGTCTTCCAGGATTTTCTTTGTGCACAGCCTAGCCTGGGTCCCCAGCACTCCGTCCTGCAGTGCTCAACCCGCTGAGTTGGCCTCAGAGGTCGTGATCCTCTTTTGTAACTCTGCGTGAACTCCGGTTCACAAATCTTCCAAGTGCCTGTTCAGGTACTTCTGCTGGTGATGCCTGCTTCTGTGAGGGCTCTAAGTTGCTGAGCGCCCCCTCTGTCTCCTCCTCCAAGGGGTGACATCCTAGTCCTTCCTGGTCCTCAGCAGCACCCAAAAACTTCTACTTGCAGCTAGCTAGGCTTGTTTGCGGTATTTCTGCGTGGGAACACCTCTGCAAGCTTCATAGCGACGTGGGACATCTTCCATCCGAAGGAGAAGTTCCTAGTCCTCTTCTTTCTTGCAGAACTCCAAGCTTCTCCCATCCAGAGGCAGCTTCCTTGCACCTTCATCTGGGGTTTTCTGGGCTCCTGCCCCCCGGACACTGTCGCGACTATTGGACTTGGTCCCCTTGCTTTACAGGTCCTCAGGTCCAGGAATCCGCTTTCAGTGCACCGCTGGTGTTTGTTGTTCTTGCAGAATCCCCCATCACAACTATTGTGCTCTTTTGGGGTAGTAGGTGTAATTTACTCCTACTTTTCAGGGTCTTGGGGCGGGGTATCTTGGACACCCTACCTGTTTTCTTACAGTCCCAGCTACCCTTTACAAGCTCCCATAGGTCTGGGGTCCGTTCGTGATTCGCATTACACTTTTGGAGTATATGGTTTGTGTTGCCCCTAGACCTATGTTTGCCTATTGCAACCTATTGTAATTCTACACTGTTTGCATTACTTTTCTGACTCTTACTTACCTATTTTGGGTTTGTGTACATATAACTTGTGTATATTGCTTACCTTCTTACTGAGGGTACTCACTGAGATACTTGTGGCATATTGTCATAAAGTACCTTTATTTTTAGTAACACTGTGAATTGTGTTTTCTTATGATATTGTGCATATGATATAAGTGGTATAGTAGGAGATTTGCATGTCTCCTAGTTCAGCCTAAGCTGCTGTGCCATAGCTACCTTCTATCAGTCTGAGCTGCAAGAAACACCTCTATTCTACTAATAAGGGATAACTGGACCTGGCACAAGGTGTAAGTACCTTTGGTACCCACTACAACCCAGGCCAGCCTCCTACAACTGTGCACTAAAGATTTGGGTGAAACACAGGGGGGGCGTCTTTAAGATGTCCTCTGTGTGCATTTCACAAAACATCCAACACTGGCATCAGTGTGGTTGTATTGTGCTGAGACTTTTGATGCCAAACTTCCCAGTCTTCAGTGAAGCCATTATGGAGTTTTTAAGTTTATATTTGACGAACTCCCAGCCCATGAACTCAATATGGGTACTCTGCACTTTGTCCAAGAATGGACTTACACTGTAGGGGCATATTCTTCATGCAACTATGCCCTTACCTGTGGTATAGTTCCCTCTGGCCTAGGGCTGTGAGGCCTGCTAGAGAGGTTAATTACCTATGCTGCAGACAGTCGTTTGTGGGCATGGCACCCTCAGAGAGATGCCATGTCAACTTCACCTTTTTCTCCCCACTAACACACAACCTGCAGTGTGCATGTGTTTGTCGAGGGGTCCCTTAGGGTGGCACAATATATACTGCAGCCCTTAGGGACCCCTCTCTGGCCACAGGACCCTTGGTACCACTGTTACCTTTTACAGGAGGCTTATCTTGTGGTAGAGGTGTACCGTTTGTGGAATCAGTGGTAAGTTTTAGGGAAAGAACACAGATGCTGGGGCTAGTTAGCAGGATCCCAGCACACACACTGTCAAGTTAGAATCAGATATTAAGCCAAAAGTGATGGTGGTGGGGGGGTGGGTAGGGATACTGCAAACAAAGGGCCAGTTTGCTAGACCCAACTCCATGTCCCCATGATCATTCTTTTGTTGTTTCAGCATGTGGTTTGAACGCCCAATGGTAACCTGTAGGTTATTTACCAGTGAACCAGAATATCCCAGGTCAAGTGATCTTCCAAACTGTGTACATTGCCTCATTCGCAGCTGATTCTGTAACCATGACACCACTGATTCCATCAGCCAGCCATTGAACCCTTGTCACCATTCTTTGCCATGGTTGGCCGCTGTCGGTGGGTTTTTCAAGCAATATCCAATCCTACCTTATGGCCACATGTTCTGATGCAATTGTCTTTATGAAGACAAGGCAGATTCCACTCTGGAGCAGTTAAACGAGAGCAGGGCCATAACTCACTCCCAAGAGCTTATTTTCCTCATCAGCTGTGTCAGTGCTACTGTTCCTCCTGTGGTTTCTGCACAGACACCCCAAAACACCAGCCACTTTATGTTCAGGAAGTTGACCAGCCATTTATTGGCCAATGTGTCCACTGACCCTACATTCCTTCCACACATCCCCAACCCCCCCCACCGTTCCCCCCCAGTTTAGGTTGAGCCAGTCAGCTTACTGCTTGTAGCCCCAACTGCCAAACCTCTTGAGCATGCCTCAGCTGCCTGTTTGGGTGCTTTATCCAATGATAACCGGTGTGTCCTTCAGCTTGTCAAGAAGGGGTACTCTCTACCCTTCATAGCCACTCTGCAGCACTTTCCACCGACCCCCAACCGACTGATGGAGGGCAGTTTGTCCATCTTAAAGCAGGACGTGCAAGCCCTTTTGGCCAAAGGGCCTTCAAGAGGGTACATATACTATTCTATTAGTGGACCAGGGTTGTTCCCACCACTTTCTGATGCCAGGGAGTTACTGTGGGCTTCATCCCAATTTTAAGCTTGTGCCCGGTCAATGCCTTCCTCCGGAAGGATTAATTCAGAATGCTCAGTCTGGGTGAAATCATGTCTGTCTTCGATCCTTCAGACTGGATGGTGGTATTGGATCTGCAGAAAGCCTATAGCCATAACCCCTTTCTGCAGGCCCATCTACTCTCAGCGGTTCATGGTGGGACAGGAGTATTTTCACTTTGCGGTGCTCCCCTTTAGTCTCACCAGTGTGCAGTTCAGTTGTTCACGAAACTGATGGTAGCAGTAGCAGCACGACTTTGGAGGTCAGGGGTCCCAGTCTTTTACCTTAACAACTGGCTGTTGAAATTGAAGTTGCCCCAGTGAGATCAACCTCTTCCGGCCAATAACGAAACTTCTGCCATCTTTTGGGTCACTAGCAATGTGCAGACATCACACCATCATTCTAAAATTCTCCCTTTTATCTGGGTCGTTCTGGACATGGTTTGCCCATGGTTTGTTTAGGGAGCTGGGTTCTGGTTGCAGTATCCCCCTCTTTATGCCTGGTTTAAGATGCAATTTGGACTAAGTGCACTGTGTTTCTGCCAACTAGGTCCCCAGTGCAAGTGTTGTTTCCCTAAAACAAGACACCTAGTCACATGATTTCCAAGTGGCCTGTATCTTCAGCCCCCTATAAGGTCCTAATAAATGGTACCCCTGGCACCTAGGGCATGGGTACTGAGGACTGGCCCTCTGAGCTGCCGCACAACTTGTCACTCTGAAGGATCCAGAACCAACCTTATAAAGACTGCCATTGTAGACTGCATGACAAGGTGCTCCCAAAATTGAATACATGACATGGCACACAGCCTGTTAGCCAATCCCCCTAACATTGCATGCAATGTATCTAAGTCGTCCTTATAGAATGCCTTACAGCCCTAAGTCAGGGTGCTTGATATTACATGTGAGGCCATATATGTATGAGCAAATATACTCGTATGTCGTGGTCCATTCCTAGACATAGTAGGTGTACAGAGTGTAAGAAGGTAGCATCTTTCTGGCATAGTTACACCCACGTTATGGCCATTGTCCGTATGTTTAGACTGTAGTACACTGGGATCCTGCTAAACAGGACCCCAGTGAAAGAGTTCCCTCCCCCAAAATTTAGTTGTATGCTAATTGTAGGAAGATGGCTCTGTATAAACTATATCAAAGTGAGAGATAGCGTGCACAGAGTCCATAGGTTCACCAGAGGCTTAACAGAGGTTGAAGTAGATAATACTAACGCTCTTTGTGGTAGTGTGGTCAAGCAGTTCAGCCTCTCAGAGGGTAGTGCAAAGCATTTGTTGTGTACACACACACACAGAAAATAGAAGCACGCACTCAATGACTTGACTCCAGACCAGTGGTTTTTATGTATCAAAAATACATTTTCTTAATTTATATTGAGAACCACAAGATTCAAGTTGCAGGTAAGTACTTTAAGTTTCGTATTTCACACTTGTATCAACAGTACTTTGAAATAGGTAAGTAATACAGTTTTTGAATTATTGGCAATAATCTGTTCTAAAAATGGACACAGTACAATTTTCAGAACAGTTCCTGAGGGGAAGAATTGTTAAGACCGTTTACAGGTAAGTTCACCACTTACAGTTTCAGTCTCCGGGTTTTAGAAAGTCCACCGGTTGGGGTTCAAGTTAACCCCAAACACCCACCACCAGCAACACAGGGCCGGTCGGGTGCAGAGGTCAAATTTGAGCAAATTTAACGTGGGCTCCTATGGAGACACTGGGTACTCGGAATCTGGCCTACCTGCAGGTAAGTACCTACAGCTCAGAGGGCAGACCAGGGGGGTTTGAAGGAGCACTGGAGGGGCCACAAGTAGGCACCAAAGGCACACACTGGGGCATAGGGGCGACAGGGTGCCAACAGGACATCAGGTTTCCAATGCTGGTCTGTGAGGAGACCCCTGTTGTAGAAATTTGGCTCTGTATATACTATCTCAAAGTGAGAGATAGGGTGCACAGAGTCCAAGGGTTCCCCTTGGAGGTTGATACTGGCAAAATTAGATAATACTAATGCTGTAATTTGTGGTAGTATGGTCGAGCAGTAGTCTTAGCAGAGGATAGTGTTAAGCATTTTTTGTACACACACAGGCAATAAATGAGAACATACACTCAAAGACTTAACTCAGGCCAATAGGTTTTATATAGAAAAATATTATTGTCTTAACTTATTTTAGAACTACAAGATTCAGAATTTAGTTAAGTACATAAATTGTAAGGTTCTTCACACAGGTAAGTATGGAACTTTAAATTAAAACAGTAAGATACACAGTTTTGGCAAAAATGGCAAGCTATTTTAAAAGTGGACACAATGCAAAAATCAACAGTTCCTGGGGGAGGTAAGTACAGGTTAGTTTCTCAGGTAAGTAAAGCTCTTACAAGTTCATTCTCCTGGGCATAGGCAGCCCACCGTTGGGGGGGTTCAAATTAACCCCAAACACCTAGCACCAGCAACACAGGGTCAGTCATGTGCAGAAGTCAAAGTAAGGCCCATATAACATGGTGCCTATAGAGAACAGGGATGCTCCGGTTCCAGTCTGCTAGCAGGTAAGTACCTGCGTCCTCGGGAGCAGACCAGTCGGGTTTTGTAGAGCACTGGGGGGAGGGGTCCCAAACAGGCACACAAAATACACCCTCAGCGGCCGGGTGCAGTGTGTGAACAAGGCATCGGGTTTTGTATTGAAATCAATGGAAGACTCATGCTTCCAGAGTGAGGCCGGAGTCGTCTTTAAAGATGGTTCCTTTAGGTGCAGGTCAGTCCTCAAAGTCGTCAAAGGTTGCTGGTCCCACTGGATGCATTGCTGTGCAGGTTCTTTGATTCTGAAGACGGGCTGGTGGGGCTGGGGCCAAGTCAGTTGTTGTCTTCGTCATCTCTGCAGGGTTTTCAGGTCATCAGTCCTTCTTTCTTCAGGTTGCAGGAATCTGATTTCCTGAGTTCAGGGTTGCCACTAAATACTCAATTTAGGGGTGTGTATGTCTGGGGGGCAGTAGCCAATGGCCACTGTCCTGGAGGTTGGCTGCACACGTTGTGCCTCCTCCCTGTGGGGAGGGGGGCACATCTCTAATCCTTTTGGGGGGAATCCTCCAAAACAAGGAGGATTTCTTAAGGCAGGTGTCACCTCAACTCAGGAAACCTTAGGGGCTGTCCTGGCTGGAGGGTGACTCCTCCTTGTTTTTCTCATTATCTCCTGCGGACTTGCCAACAAAAGTGGGGGCTGTGTCCAGGGGGTCGGGGGGGTTGGTCATCTCCACTAGCTGGAGTGCCCTGGGGCATTGTAACACGAAGCCTGAGCCTTGGAGGCTCACTGCTAGGGGTTACAGTTCCTGCAGGGGGGAGGTGAGAAGCACCTCCACCCAGTGCACTTTTTGTTTCTGGCCCCAGAGAGCACAAGGTCTCACCCCAGGGGGTCAAACTCGTCACAGTGGCAGGCTGACACAGACCAGTCAGTCCTGCACTGGGTAAAATACAGGGGGCATCTTCAAAATGCCCTCTGTGTGCATTTTTTAATAAATCCAGCTCTGGTATCGTGGGTTTATTATTCTGAGAAGTCTGATACCAAACTTCCCAGTATTCAGTGTAGCCGTTATGCAACTGTGGAGTTTGTTTTGACAAACTCCCAGACCATATACTTAATATGGCCACACTGTACTTACAATGTCTAAGAATAGACCTAGACATTGTAGGGGCATATTGCTCATGCATATTGCTCAGGGCATAGATATGCCCTCACCTGCGGTATAGTGCACCCTGCCTTAGATCTTTAAGGCCTGCTAGAGGGGTGACTTACCTATGCCACAGGCAGTATTTTGTATGCATGGCATCCTGAGGGGGATGCCATGCCCACTTCGCCTTTTTTCTCCCCACCAACACACACAATCTGCAATGGCAGTGTACATGTGACGTGAGGGGTCCCTTAAGGTGGCATAACACATGCTGCAGCCCTTACGCACCTTCCCTGGTCCCAGGGTTCTTGGTACCACTGGTACCTTTTACAAGTGACTTATCTGTGTGCCAAGGGTGTGCCAATTGTGGAAAAAATTGTACACTTGTAGTGGAAGAACACTGGTGCCTGGGGGCTTGTTAGTAGGGTCCCAGCACACTTCTTAGTCAAGTCAGCATCAATATCAGGCAAAAAGTGGGGGTAACCGCAACAGGGAGCCTTTTTCCTACAAGACATCATTCCAGAGTGCAGTAAAATAACCTTTCCATCCCGCCAAGGCCAGTAGTTGCTGGAAGGATGTGATTAAATGGATTTCTTATTGTTCGTATATGATAGGGCTAAAATGATCCATGGTGATTTTTTGAAATATGAAAGATGTGTTAATTTAATAAAGAAGAGCCATATTTGCTACATTTTAGCTCACATCAGGTATGCATGGGTTGCTGTCTTTTTGGATTAGAAAGTGTTGATTTACTACTGTGTTCAGATAACAGGCAAGCTTTTTTTCCATGCAGTGGAATGTTTTACTTGGAAGTGTGCGCTTAGATTGAAGCGCATGCAAACAAAAATTATCCTAGACATGAGATTTTGGATGTGTCTTAAGTACACAACGTAATTAAATTCCATCACAAACAAATACTAACGAAAACTGACCGAGTAGATTGTTGTTACTCAAACTTCATTACAGACTGTGGTTAATGGAACTGGTGTCTGAACAGTTCTTGTTTACATTAGGAAACACCTCCATCTGTCAGGCAAATGCCCCAATAGATGTTAATCCTATTTGTTGCATAGAATTTAAAGATGGGCCACAACCCGATGACTGCTTTGACTTTTAGTGCTTTCATGATTTGAGAATGAAGAGCAGCTGTGTTGTTTCTTATGCTTTATTCTGGAGGAAAGCGCTTGTGTTTGGAACCGGAGGAGGAAGTGGTGGTTGTTTGGATCTTGAGACTTCCCTTAAAGAGGGAAAAAGTATCTCAGGCTCTCTCTAATATGGCTTTATGGTGCATCAGGGCACACAATTTGTATGATGATTATTATACCATATTCGTAGCTGCTAGACACAAAAAAGGTTAGACTCCACCATAAGCATTTGTGTGCAACTAAATAAACAGGACTTCAAACCTTTAAGACTTTGGAGGAGACAATCATTGGAAACACACTGAAAAATGCTAAAAGTAAAAGAAGAAAAAAATAATGTCCTTGCAGATATATAAACAAGCATTGATGGCAGCTTTGATTGAAAGTGTGCTGGGACCCTGCTAACCAGGCCCTAGCATCACTGTTACTTCCAACGACCAAGAAGATTATGGACTACCATTGGTGTGCCCTAGTTTAATATTAATACCCAGCACCAGTATTCTTTCCCTTAAAACTGTACCTTTGTCTCCACAATTGGCACAGCCCTGGCACACAGTTAAGTCCCTTGTAAACCGTACCCCTCGTACCAAGGGCCCTGTGGCCAGGGAAGGTCTCTAAGGGCTGCAGCATGTATTAAGCCACCCTTGGGACCCCTCACACAGCACAAGCACACTGTCTCACAGCTTGTGTGTGCTGGTGGGGAGAAAAAGGCTAAGTTGACATGGCACTCCCCTCAGAGTGCCATGCCCACAACCCACTACCTGTGGCATAGGTAAGTCACCCCTCTAGTAGGCCTTACAGCCCTAAGGCAGGGTGCCCTATACCACAGGCGAGGTCAGAGCTGCATGATCACTATGCCCCTACAGTGTCTAAGCCAATTCTTAGACATTGTAAGTGCAGGGTAGCCATACTGAGTATATGGTCTGGAAGTTTGTCAAATACGAACTCCACAGTTCCATAGTAGCTACACTGAATATTGAGTAGTTTGGTATCAAACTTCTCCGCACAATCACTACTCACCCGGCAGGGTCTCAAGGCGCCGGGGGGGGTTGGGGTTTCTTCACGAAAAGCCATGTTTTAAGGTGTGTTCTGAAGGTTAGGAGGTCCTGGGTCCTGATGCAAGTGTGGGATTTGAGAAATGCACACAGAGGGCATCTTAGAGATGCCCCCTGTATGCCAGCTCTACTGTTAGTGTGAGACTGACCGGTCTGTGCCAGCTTGCCACTTCCAGACGAGTTTGACCGCATGGGGTGAGTACCTTCGTGCACTCTGTGGTCAGAAATAAAGTCTGTCCTGGGTGGAAGTGCTTCACACCTCCCCCTGCAAGAACTGTAACACCTGGCAGTGAACCTCGGAGGCTCAAGCCTGGTGTTGCAAGCTAGTGGAGATGCCCACCCCACCCACAACAGACACAGCCCCCACTTTTGGCAGCAAGTCCGAGGAGATAGGGAAAAACAAGGAGTCACCCCCCTCACCCAGGTTCACCCCTAAAGTGACCAGAGCCAAAGTGATCCTTGTAGGAGGCTTGCCTGGCTTGTAGTGGGTACCAGAGGTACTTACACTTTGTGCCAGGTCCAGCTATCCCTTATTAGTGTAGAAGAGGTGTTTCTAGCAGCTTGGGCTGATAGAAGGTAGCTATGGCAAAGCAGCTTAGGCTGAACTAGGAGACATGTAAAGCTCCTACTATACCACTGGTGTCATATGCACAATATCATAAGAAAACACAATACACAGAAGTACTAAAAATAAAGGTACTTTATGTTCGATGGCATCTGTCGCTGTAGATACGCATGTTCTGCAATAGCTCGCCATCTGGTGTTGGGCCGGAGTGTTACAAGTTGTTTTTCTTCGAAGAAGTCTTTCGAGTCACGGGACCGAGTGACTCCTCCTTTTGTCTCCATTGCGCATGGGCGTCGACTCCATCTTCGATTGTTTTTTTTCCGCCATCGGGTTCGGACGTGTTCCTGTCGCTCCGAGTTTCGGAACGGAAAATTAGCTAATTTCGGAAGATTTTCGTCGGTATTGTTGCGTTCGGGATCGGCGTACTTACATTCAACACCGCATCGAAGATCGAAGAGCTCCGGTGCCCTTCGGGGTAGTTTTTCGATCCTCCGTCGGGGCCTGGTCGGCCCGACCGCGTGCTGAAGAACGCCGATGGAACGGACCCCGTTTCGTTTCTGCCCCAAATGCCACAATAAATACCCCTACACAGACCAACACTTGGTCTGCAACCTGTGCCTGTCACCTGAGCACAGCGAAGACACCTGCGAGGCCTGTCGTGCGTTCCGGTCCCGAAAAACACTCCGAGACCGTCGAGCCAGACGACTTCAGATGGCGTCCGCACCGACAGCCCAACGGGAGTTCGAGGAACAGGAAGAGGAAGGTACCTTCTCGATCCAAGACTCAGACTCCGAAGGATTCGACGATACACAAACCGTGAGTAAAACGTCGAAAACCACACAGAGAAACATTTACAAGGCCCAGGGGACGCCACTGCCACCAGGCCATGGCTCGACCCATAAATTCGGTGACCGACCGTCGGCACCGAAAAAGGCCCAAACAGTGCCGAGATCGTCCGACTCCGGTCGAGACACCGGCACGCAGCCTTCTCGGGACCGAGAAAGTGCTGGAGACAAGCCTCGACACCGAGATGCCGGTGTGGACACGGCTCGACGCCGAGACAGCGGCACCGAAACAGATCGACGCCGAGAGGTTTCGGCCCCGAAAAGGAAAAAAGTCACCTCGGAGCCGAAAAAACACGCAGACAAAGTTTCGATGCCGAAACAAACTGCAAGCGACCCAGCTTCAGGCTCTTATACAGAAGAGCACTCGCTAACCTCCCAAATGCAGAAGCATAGGTTTGAGGAAGAGCTACAAGCAACTGATGTGGACCATACGCAAAAGCGTATCTTCATTCAGCAGGGGACAGGAAAAATAAGCACCCTTCCCCCCATTAGGAGAAAGAGGAGGTTGGAGTTCCAGACGGAACAAACACCACAACCAAAGGTGGTGAAAAGAGTTACACCACCACCCTCTCCTCCGCCAGTGATTGACGTTTCACCAGCACAAACTCCATCACACTCCCCAGCTCACACCACCATGAGCCAGGGTGACCAAGATCAGGACGCATGGGACCTATACGACGCCCCAGTGTCAGATAACAGCCCGGAGGCATACCCTACAAAGCCATCTCCACCAGAAGACAGCACCGCGTACTCTCAGGTGGTGGCTAGAGCAGCACAATATCACAATGTAAGCCTCCACTCAGAACAGGTCGAGGATGATTTCTTGTTCAACACACTCTCCTCCACCCACAGCTCATACCAAAGCCTGCCTATGCTCCCTGGTATGCTCCGGCACGCAAAAGACATATTTAAGGAGCCGGTCAAAAGTAGGGCAATCACACCAAGGGTGGAAAAAAAGTATAAGCCGCCTCCTACGGACCCAGTTTTCATCACTACACAGCTGCCACCAGACTCTGTTGTTGTAGGAGCAGCTAGGAAAAGGGCCAACTCCCACACATCTGGAGATGCACCACCCCCAGATAAAGAAAGCCGCAAGTTCGATGCAGCTGGTAAGAGAGTCTCAGCACAAGCTGCAAACCAGTGGCGCATCGCGAACTCCCAGGCACTACTTGCGCGCTATGACAGAGCCCACTGGGACGAGATGCAACATCTCATTGAACATCTGCCCAAGGACTTACAAAATAGGGCAAAGCAAGTGGTCGAGGAAGGACAGACCATTTCCAACAACCAGATCCGCTCCTCCATGGACGCTGCAGATACAGCTGCACGGACAATTAATACATCTGTAACTATCAGAAGGCATGCATGGCTCCGAACGTCTGGATTTAAACCAGAGATTCAACAAGCAGTTCTCAATATGCCTTTTAATGAAAAAGAACTGTTCGGTCCAGAAGTGGACACAGCGATTGAAAAACTCAAAAAAGATACGGACACTGCCAAAGCCATGGGCGCACTCTACTCCCCGCAGAGCAGAGGGAATTACAGCACATTCCGTAAAACGCCCTTTCGAGGGGGGTTTCGAGGTCAAAGCACACAAGCCAGCACCTCACAAGCCACACCGTCCAGTTACCAGGGACAGTATAGAGGAGGTTTTCGGGGACAATATAGAGGAGGGCAATTCCCTAGAAATAGAGGAAGATTTCAAAGCCCCAAAGCCCCTACTACTAAACAGTGACTCACAGGTCACTCACCCCCTCCACACAACACCAGTGGGGGGAAGAATAGGTCATTATTACAAAGCATGGGAGGAAATCACTACAGACACTTGGGTTCTAGCAATTATCCAACATGGTTATTGCATAGAATTTCTACAATTCCCTCCAAACATACCACCAAAAGCACAAAATTTAACAACACACCATTCAAATCTCCTGGAGATAGAAGTGCAGGCACTATTGCAAAAGAATGCAATCGAATTAGTGCCAAACACACAAATAAACACAGGAGTTTACTCACTGTACTTTCTGATACCAAAGAAGGACAAAACACTGAGACCAATCCTAGACCTCAGAGTAGTGAACACTTTCATCAAATCAGACCACTTCCACATGGTCACACTACAAGAAGTATTGCCATTGCTAAAACTGCACGACTACATGGCAACTTTAGACCTCAAGGATGCTTATTTCCATATACCAATACACCCATCGCACAGGAAATACCTAAGGTTTGTATTCAAAGGAATACATTACCAATTCAAGGTACTGCCTTTCGGATTAACAACCGCACCAAGAGTCTTTACCAAATGTCTAGCGGTAGTCGCAGCACACATAAGAAGGCAGCAGATACATGTGTTCCCATATCTAGACGACTGGCTAATCAAAGCCCATTCGTTAATAGAGTGCTCAAATCACACAAATCATATCATACAAACCCTCTTCAAACTAGGGTTCACCGTCAATTTCACAAAATCCAAAATTCTGCCACGCAAGGTACAACAATACCTGGGAGCCATAATAGACACATCAAAAGGAGTAGCCACTCCAAGTCCACAAAGAATTCAAAATTTCAACACCATCATACAACGCATGTATCCAACGCAAAAGATACAAGCAAAGATGGTATTACAACTCCTAGGCATGATGTCATCATGCATAGCCATTGTCCCAAACGCAAGACTGCACATGAGGCCCTTACAGCAATGCCTAGCATCACAGTGGTCTCAAGCACAGGGTCACCTTCTAGATCTGGTGTTAATAGACCGCCAAACTTACCTCTCGCTTCTGTGGTGGAACAACATAAATTTAAACAAGGGGCGGCCTTTCCAAGACCCAGTGCCACAGTACGTAATAACAACAGATGCTTCCATGACAGGGTGGGGAGCACACCTCGATCAACACAGCATACAAGGACAATGGAACGTACATCAAACAAAACTGCATATCAATCACCTAGAACTTCTAGCAGTTTTTCAAGCACTAAAAGCTTTCCAACCAATAATAGTTCACAAATACATTCTCGTCAAAACAGACAACATGACAACAATGTATTATCTAAACAAGCAGGGGGGGACGCACTCCACGCAGTTAAGCCTGCTAGCACAAAAAATTTGGCATTGGGCAATTCACAACCAAATTCGCCTAATTGCACAGTTTATACCAGGGATACAAAATCAACTCGCAGACAATCTCTCTCGAGATCACCAACAGGTCCACGAATGGGAAATTCACCCCCAAATTCTGAACACTTATTTCAAACTCTGGGGAACACCTCAGATAGACTTGTTTGCGACAAGGGAGAACGCAAAATGCCAAAACTTCGCATCCAGATACCCACACAAACAATCCCAAGGCAATGCCCTATGGATGAACTGGTCAGGGATATTTGCTTACGCTTTTCCTCCTCTCCCTCTCCTTCCTTACCTGGTAAACAAACTCAGTCAAAGCAAACTCAAACTCATATTGATAGCACCAACTTGGGCAAGGCAACCCTGGTACACAACGCTGCTAGACCCATCAGTGGTACCCTGCATCAAATTGCCCAACAGGCCAGATCTGTTGACACAGCACAACCAAAAGATCAGACACCCAGATCCAGCATCGCTGAATCTAGCAATCTGGCTCCTGAAATCCTAGAATTCGGGCACTTACAACTTACCCAAGAATGTATGGAAGTCATAAAACAAGCAAGAAGGCCATCCACCAGGCACTGCTATGCAAGTAAATGGAAGAGGTTTGTTTGCTACTGCCATATTAATCAAATACAACCATTACACACAACTCCAGAACATGTAGTGGGTTACTTGCTTCACTTACAAAAATCTAACCTAGCTTTCTCTTCCATCAAGATTCACCTTGCAGCAATATCTGCATACCTGCAAACTACCTATTCAACTTCCCTATATAAAATACCAGTCATTAAAGCATTCATGGAGGGCCTTAGGAGAATTATACCACCAAGAACACTACCTGTTCCTTCATGGAACCTAAATGTTGTCCTAACTAGACTTATGGGTCCACCTTTTGAACCCATGCACTCCTGCGACATACAGTTCCTAACCTGGAAGGTGGCATTTCTCATCGCCATTACTTCCCTAAGAAGAGTAAGCGAGATTCAGGCGTTTACTATACAGGAACCTTTTATACAACTACACAAAAATAAAGTCGTCCTAAGGACCAATCCTAAATTTTTGCCAAAGGTTATTTCACCGTTCCATCTAAATCAAACAGTGGAACTTCCAGTGTTCTTTCCACAGCCAGATACCGTAGCTGAAAGGGCACTACATACATTAGATGTCAAAAGAGCATTAATGTATTACATTGACAGAACAAAAAACATCAGAAAGACTAAACAACTCTTTATTGCATTTCAAAAACCTCACGCAGGAAACCCAATTTCAAAACAAGGTATAGCCAGATGGATAGTTAAATGCATCCAAATCTGCTACCTTAAAGCTAAACGACAGCTGCCCATTACACCAAGGGCACACTCAACCAGAAAGAAAGGTGCTACCATGGCCTTTCTAGGAAACATCCCAATGCAAGAAATATGTAAGGCAGCCACATGGTCTACGCCTCACACATTCACCAAGCACTACTGTGTAGACGTGTTATCCGCACAACAAGCCACAGTAGGTCAAGCCGTATTAAGGACATTATTTCAGACTACTTCCACTCCTACAGGCTGATCCACCGCTTTTGGGGAAATAACTGCTTACTAGTCTATGCAGAACATGCGTATCTACAGCGACAGATGCCATCGAACTGAAAATGTCACTTACCCAGTGTACATCTGTTCGTGGCATCAGTCGCAGTAGATTCGCATGTGCCCACCCGCCTCCCCGGGAGCCTGTAGCAGTTTGGAAGTTACCTTCAATTATTTATATATGTATCATCTCAACCTTAAATAGGTGCATACTTAGTCACTCCATTGCATGGGCACTATTACTACAATTCAACTCCTACCTCACCCTCTGCGGGGAAAAACAATCGAAGATGGAGTCGACGCCCATGCGCAATGGAGACAAAAGGAGGAGTCACTCGGTCCCGTGACTCGAAAGACTTCTTCGAAGAAAAACAACTTGTAACACTCCGGCCCAACACCAGATGGCGAGCTATTGCAGAACATGCGAATCTACTGCGACTGATGCCACGAACAGATGTACACTGGGTAAGTGACATTTTAATTTTATGACAATATGCCAAAAGTATCTCAGTACCCTCAGTATGAGGATAAGATATATACACAAGATACATGTACACAAATCAAAATTATGCAGGTAATAGCAAGAAAAGTAATGCAAGCAATGTAAAGTTACAGTAGATTGCAATAGGAGCACATAGGTATAGGGGCAACACAAACCATATACTCCAAAAGTGGAATGCGAACCACGAATGGACCCCAAACCTATGTGAGCTTGTAGAGGGTCGCTGTGACTGTAAGAAAACAGTGAGGGTTAGAAAAATAGGCCACCCCAAGACCCTGAAACGTAGGTGTAAAGTGCACCTACTACCCCCAGACAGCACAGAAGTCGTGACAGGGGGATTCTGCAGGTAGACCAAACACCAGCAATGCAACAGTGGATTTCCAGAGCTGAGTACCTGTAAGACAAGGGGACCAAGTCCAATAGTCGCGACAGTGTTGAGAGTGGGCAGGAGCCCAGGAAATGCCAGCTGAGGGTGCAAGGAAGCTGCTACCTGTTGGAAGAAGCTTGGAGTTCTGCAAGAAATAAGAGGACTAGGAACTTCTCCTTTGGAGGATGGATGTCCCACGTCGCGATGAAGCTTGCAAAGGTGTTCCCACGCAGAAAGACCGCAAACAAGCCTTGCTACATGCAAGGGTTGCGGTAGAGGTTTTTGGGTGCTGCTGTGGCCCAGGAGGGACCAGGATGTTGCCACTTGGATGAGGAGACAGAGGGGGCGCCCAGCAAGTCAGGGAGCCCTCACAGAAGCAGGCAGCTCCTGCAGAAGTACATGAACAGGCACTTGGAAGAAAATAATCCGGAGTCCACGCAAAGTCACAAAAGGGAGTCCCACGATGCCGGAGGACAACTCAGAAGGTTGTGCACTGAAGGTTAGAGTGTCGGGGACCCAGGCTGGGCTGTGCACGAAGGAAATCCTCGAAGAGTGAACAGGAGCTGGAGCAGCTGCAAATCACGCGGTACACAGCAATGCAGTCTAGTGTGGGGAGGCAAGGACTTAACTCCACCAAACTTGGACTGAAGAGTCACTGGACTGTGGGAGTCACTTGGACAGAGATTCTGAGTTCCAGGGACCACGCTCGTCGTGCTGAGAGGGGACCCAGAGGACCAGTGATGCAGTCTTTTGGTGCCTGCGGTTGCAGGGGGAAGATTCCATCGACCCACAAGAGATGTCTTCAGAGCGCCTGGTGCAGAGAGGAGGCAGGCTACCCCAGAGCATGCACCACCTGGAAACAGTCGAGAAAGCCGGCAGGATGAAGTGATACAAGGTTGCTAGTAGTCGTCTTGCTACTTTGTTGCGGTTTTGCAGGCGTCCTGAGCAGTCAGCGGTCGATCCTTTGGTAGAAGGTGAAGAGGGAGATGCAGAGGAACTCTGGTGAGCTCTTGCATTCGTTATCTGGTGAGATCCCCAAAGCAGAGACCCTAAATAGCCAGAAAAGGAGGTTTGGCTACCTAGGAAGGAGGATTCCAAGATGGCAGAGGTCTGGAGCACACTGGAGGAGCTCTGGGCACCTCCCCTGGGAGGTGCAGGTCAGGGGAGTGGTCACTCCCCTTTTCTTTGTTCAGTTTCGCACCAGAGCAGGGCTGGGGGATCCCTGAACCGGTGTAGACTGGCTTATGCAGAGATGGGCACCATCTGTGCCCATCAAAGCATTTCCAGAGGCTGGGGGAGGCTACTCCTCCCCAGCCCTCACACCTATTTCCAAAGGGAGAGGGTGTTACATCCTCTCTCAGAGGAAGTCCTTTGTTCTGCCTTCCTGGGCCACGGCTGCCTGGACCCCAGGAGGGCAGAAACCTGTCTGAGGGGTTGGCAGCAGCTGCAGTGGAGACCCCGGAAAGGCAGTTTGGCAGTACCCGGGTTCTGTGCTAGAGACCCAGGGGATCATGGAATTGTATTGGGGGGGACAATTCCATGATCTTAGACGTGTTACATGGCCATGTTCGGAGTTACCATTGTGACGCTGTATATAAGTAGTGACCTATGTACAGTGCACGCGTGTAATGGTGTCCCCGCACTCACAAAGTCCGGGGAATTTGCCCTGAACGATGTGGGGGCACCTTTGCTAGTGCCAGGGTGCCCACACACTAAGTAACTTTGCACCCAACCTTCACCAGGTGAAGGTTAGACATATAGGTGACTTATAATTTACTTAAGTGCAGTGGTAAATGGCTGTGAAATAATGTGGACGTTTTCACTCAGGTTGCACTGGCAGGCCTGTGTAAGAATTGTCAGAGCTCCCTACGGGTGGCAAAAGAAATGCTGCAGCCCATAGGGATCTCCTGGAACCCCAATACCCTGAGCACCTCAGTACCATATACTTGGGAATTATATGGGTGTACCAGTATGCCAATGTGAATTGGTAAAATTGGTCACTAGCCTGTTAGTGACAAATTTGGAAAGCAGAGAGAGCAGAACCACTGAGGTTCTGGTTAGCAGAGCCTCAGTGAGAGTTAGGCATCGCACAGGGAACACATACAAGGCACATACTTATGAGCACTGGGGCCCTGCCTGGCAGGGTCCCAGTGACACATAGACTGAAATAACATATATACAGTGAAATATGGGGGTAACATGCCAGGCAAGATGGTACTTTCCTACAATCCCCTCCTTGGAAAATCCTCCAATTTGCTTTGGAGGATTAAGCCCACTATGGGTAGGGATGTGCTCCCCTCCCCAGAGAGAGGGAGCACAAGGAGAGTGTAGCCACCCTCAAGGACAGAAGCCATTGGCTACTGCCCTGTGACCCTGACACACCCCTAAATTCAGTATTTAGGGGTGACCCTGAACCCAGGATTTTAGATTCCTGACCTACAAAGAAGGACTGTTTAGCTGAAATTCCACAGAGAAAAAGGAAGACCACTGCTTTGGCCCCAGCCCTATCGGCCCAGCGATCCTGCCCTGCAACTACAAAGAATCAAGAACTCCTGCGGACTTGTTCAACCAAAGAAAGAAGAAGCAATCTTTAAAGGGACTCTCACCTCACTCCATAAGCGTGAGTCCCCACCACTCTGCACCCAAAGCTCCTTGCCCGTGTCCAGAGAAACCAATGACCCAGAGAGGATCCCCATGGGACTCCGACGTGTCCACCCTGGGCTGACATCCCTGCACCCCTATGATGACCCCTGCAGAGGGAATCCCGAGGATCCCTGTAGGAAAGTACTATCTTGCCTGGCATGTTACCCCCATATTTCACTGTATATATGTTGTTTTAGTTGTATGTCTCACTGGGACTCTGCCAGCCATGGCCCCAGTGCTCATAAGTGTGCCATGTATGTGTTCCCTGTGTGATGACTGTCTCACTGAGGCTCTGCTAACCAGAACCTCAGTGGTTATGCTCTCTCATTTCTTTCCAAATTGTCACTAACAGGCTAGTGACCAATTTCACCAATTTACATTGGCATACTGGAACACCCTTATAATTCCCTAATATATGGTACTGAGGTACCCAGGGTATTGGGGTTCCAGGAGATCCCCATGGACTGCAGCATTTCTTTTGCCACCCATAGGGAGCTCTGACAATTCTTACACGGGCCTGCCACTGCAGCCTGAGTGAAATACCGTCCACATTATTTCACAGCCATTTACCACTGCACTTAAGTAACTTATAAGTCACCTATATGTCTAACCTTTACCTGGTGAAGGTTGGGTGCTAAGTTACTTAGTGTGTGGGCACCCTGGCACTAGCCAAGGTGCCCCCACATCGTTCAGGTCAAATTCCCCGGACTTTGTGAGTGCGGGGACACCATTACACGCGTGCACTATACATATGTCTCTACATATGTATAGCGTCACAATGGTAACTCCGAACATGGCCATGTAACATGTCTAAGATCATGGAATTGTCACCCCATGCCATTCTGGCATTGGGGAGACAATTCCATGATCCCCGAGTCTCTAGCACAGACCTGGGTACTGCCAAACTACCTTTCCCGGGGTTTAACTGCAGCTGCTGCCAACCCCTCAGACAGGTTTCTGCCCTCCTGGGGTCCAGCCAGGCTTGGCCCAGGAAGGCAGAACAAAGGACTTCCTCAGAGAGAGGGTGTTACACCCTCTCCCTTTGGAAAAAGGTCTGGGCTGGGAGGAGTAGCCTCCCCCAGCCTCTGGAAATGCTTTGATGGGCACAGATGGTGCCCATCTCTGCATAAGCCAGTCTACACCGGTTCAGGGATCCCCCAGCCCTGCTCTGGCGCGAAACTGGACAAAGGAAAGGGCAGTGACCACTCCCCTGACCTGCACCTCCCCGGGGAGGTGCCCAGAGCTCCTCCAGTGTGCTCCAGACCTCTGCCATCTTGGAAACAGAGGTGCTGCTGGCACACTGGACTGCTCTGAGTGGCCAGGGCCAGCAGGTGACGTCAGAGACTCTGATAGGCTCTTACCTGTGTTGCTAGCCTATCCTCCTTCCTAGGTAACCAAAGCTCCTTTTCTGGCTCTTTAGGGTCTCTGCTTTGGGGAATTCTTTAGATAACGAATGCAAGAGCTCATCAGAGTTCCTCTGCATCTCTCTCTTCACCTTCTGCCAAGGGAATTGACCGCTGACTGCTCTGGACGCCTGCAAAACTGCAACAAAGTAGCAAAGACGACTACTGCAACCTTGTATTGCTGATCCAGCCGCCTTCTTAACTGTTTTCCTGGTGGTGCATGCTGTGGGGGTAGTCTGCCTCCTCTCTGCACTAGAAGCTCCGAAGAAATCTCCTGTGGGTCGACGGAATCTTCCCTCTGCAACCGCAGGCACCAAAATACTGCATCACCGGTCCTCTGGGTCCCCTCTCAGCATGACGAGCATGGTCCCTGGAACTCAGCAACTCTGTCCAAGTGACTCCCACAGTCTAGTGACTCTTCAGTCCAAGTTTGGTGGAGGTAAGTCCTTGCCTCCCCACGCTAGACTGCATTGCTGGGTACCGCGTGATTGGCAGCTGCTCCGGCTCCTGTGCACTCTTCCATGATTTCCTTTGTGCACAGCCAAGCCTGGGTCTCCGAACTCTAACCTGCAGTGCACGACCTCCTGAGTTGTCCTACGGCGTCGTGGGACCTTCTTTTGTGACTTCGGGTGAGCTCCGGTTCACTCTTCTTAGTGCCTGTTCCTGCACTTCTGCGGGTGCTGCCTGCTCCTGAGAGGGCTCCTTGTCTTGCTGGGTGCCCCCTCTGTCTCCTCACACAATTGGCGACATCCTGATCCCTCCTGGGCCACAACAGCATCCAAAAACCCTAACCGCGACCCTTGCAGCAAGCAAGGCTTGTTTGCGGTCTTTCTGCACAGAAACACCTCTGCAAGCTTCTTCACAACGTGGGACATCCATCCTCCAAAGGGAAAGTTCCTAGTCCTCTTCGTTCTTGCAGAATCCACAGCTTCTACCATCCGGTGGCAGCTTCTTTGCACCCTCAGCTGGCATTTCTTGGGCATCTGCCCACTCACGACTTGAGTGTGACTCTTGGACTTGGTCCCCTTGTTCCACAGATACTCTCGTCTGGAAATCCATCGTTGTTGCATTGCTGGTGTTGGTCTTCCTTGCAGAATTCCCCTATCACGACTTCTGTGCTCTCTGGGGAACTTAGGTGCACTTTGCACCCACTTTTCAGGGTCTTGGGGTGGGCTACTTTTCTAACCCTCACTGTTTTCTTACAGTCCCAGCGACCCTCTACAAGCTCACATAGGTTTGGGGTCCATTTGTGGTTTGCATTCCACTTCTAGAGTATATGGTTTGTGTTGCCCCTATACCTGTGTGCTCTCATTGCAATCTATTGTGACTGTACATTGCTTGCATTGCTTTCTATTGCTATTACTGCATAATTTTGGTATTGTGTACATATATCTTGTGTATATTTGCTGAGGGTACTCACTGAGATACTTTTGGCATATTGTCATAAAAATAAAGTACCTTTATGTTCGATGGCATGTGTAGCTGCAGATACACATGCTTTGCACATCCCGCCATCTAGTGTTGGGCTCGGAGTGTTACAAGTTGTTTTTCTTCAAAGAAGTCTTTCGAGTCACGAGATCGAGGGACTCCTCCCCTTTCGGCTCCATTGCGCATAGGCGTCGACTCCATCTTAGATTGTTTTTTTTTCAGCCATCGGGTTCGGACGTGTTCCTTTTCGCTCCGTGTTTCGGTTCGGAAAGATAGTTAGAATCTCGGAAAAATCGACGGTATTGTTTGCGTTCAGTATCGGGTTAGTTACTACAGATCAACACCGATTTTTGAAGAGCTCTGGTGGCCCTTCGGGGTTTTTTCGATTCCCCCGTCGGGGCCTGGTCGGCCCGGCCACGTGTCTCTTCAAGGCTGATGGAACGGACCCCATTCCGCTTCTGCTCAAAATGTCACAACAAGTATCCGTATACAGATCAGCACCTGGTCTGTAACTTGTGTTTGTCTCCAGAACACAAACAAGATACGTGTGAAGCCTGTCGAGCGTTTCGGTCGAGGAAGACATTAAGTGAACGAAGAGCGAGAAGACTGCAAATGGCGTCGGCGCCGACAGGACAAAGGCATTTGGATGAGGAAGAGGAAAGCTTCTCCATTCAGGAGTCGGACTCGGACGAGCTCGATCCCGAAGAAATGCCTAAAACCGTGAGTAAGACGTTGTGAGAAGGTAGCCTCTTTCTAGCCTTGTTACCCCCACTTTTGGCCTGTTTGTGAGTGTATGTCAGGGTGTTTGTCACTGTTTTCACTGTCTCACTGGGATCCTGATAGCCAGGCCTCAGTGCTTATAGTGAAAACACTATGTTTTCAGTATGTTTGTTATGTGCCACTGGGATCCTGCTGGTCAGGACCCCAGTGCTCATAGGTTTGTGGCCTATATGTATGTGTCACTGGGACCCTGTCACACAGGGCCCCAGTGCTCATAGGTGTGCATGTATATGTTCCCTGTGTGGTGCCTAACTGTCTCACTGAGGCTCTGCTAACCAGAACCTCAGTGGTTATGCTCTCTCATTACTTTCAAATTGTCACTAACAGGCTAGTGACCAATTTTACCAATTTACATTGGCTTACTGGAACACCCTTATAATTCCCTAGTATATGGTACTGAGGTATCCAGGGTATTGGGGTTCCAGGAGATCCCTATGGGCTGCAGCATTTCTTTTGCCACCCATAGGGAGCTCTGACAATTCTTACACAGGCCTGCCACTGCAGCCTGAGTGAAATAACTTCCACGTTATTTCACAGCCATTTTACACTGCACTTAAGTAACTTATGAGTCACCTATATGTCTAACCTTTACCTGGTAAAGGTTAGGTGCAAAGTTACTTAGTGTGAGGGCACCCTGGCACTAGCCAAGGTGCCCCCACATTGTTCAGAGCCAATTCCCTGAACTTTGTGAGTGCGGGGACACCATTACACGCGTGCACTACATATAGGTCACTACCTATATGTAGCTTCACAATGGTAACTCCGAATATGGCCATGTAACATGTCTATGATCATGGAATTGCCCCCTCTATCCCATCCTGGCATTGTTGGTACAATTCCATGATCCCAGTGGTCTGAAGCACAGACCCTGGTACTGCCAAACTGCCCTTCCTGGGGTTTCACTGCAGCTGCTGCTGCTGCCAACCCCTCAGACAGGCAGCTGCCCTCCTGGGGTCCAGCCAGGCCTGGCCCAGGATGGCAGAACAAAGAACTTCCTCTGAGAGAGGGTGTGACACCCTCTCCCTTTGGAAAATGGTGTGAAGGCAGGGGAGGAGTAGCCTCCCCGAGCCTCTGGAAATGCTTTGATGGGCACAGAGGTGCCCAATTCTGCATAAGCCAGTCTACACCGGTTCAGGGACCCCTTAGCCCCTGCTCTGGCGCGAAACTGGACAAAGGAAAGGGGAGTGACCACTCCCCTGACCTGCACCTCCCCTGGGAGGTGTCCAGAGCTCCTCCAGTGTGCTCCAGACCTCTGCCATCTTGGAAACAGAGGTGCTGCTGGCACACTGGACTGCTCTGAGTGGCCAGTGCCACCAGGTGACGTCAGAGACTCCTGCTGATAGGCTCCTTCAGGTGTTAGTAGCCTTTCCTCTCTCCTAGGTAGCCAAACCCTCTTTTCTGGCTATTTAGGGTCTCTGCCTCTGGGGAAACTTTAGATAACGAATGCATGAGCTCAGCCGAGTTCCTCTGCATCTCCCTCTTCACCTTCTGATAAGGAATCGACCGCTGACCGCGCTGGAAGCCTGCAAACCTGCAACATAGTAGCAAAGACGACTACTGCAACTCTGTAACGCTGATCCTGCCGCCTTCTCGACTGTTTTCCTGCTTGTGCATGCTGTGGGGGTAGCCTGCCTCCTCTCTGCACCAGAAGCTCCGAAGAAATCTCCCGTGGGTCGACGGAATCGTCCCCCTGCAACCGCAGGCACCAAAAAGCTGCATCTCCGGTCCCTTGGGTCTCCTCTCAGCACGACGAGCGAGGTCCCTCGAATCCAGCGACACCGTCCAAGTGACCCCCACAGTCCAGTGACTCTTCAGCCCAAGTTTGGTGGAGGTAAGTCCTTGCCTCACCTCGCTGGGCTGCATTGCTGGGAACCGCGACTTTGCAAGCTACTCCGGCCCCTGTGCACTTCCGGCGGAAATCCTTCGTGCACAGCCAAGCCTGGGTCCACGGCACTCTAACCTGCATTGCACGACTTTCTAAGTTGGTCTCCGGCGACGTGGGACTCCTTTGTGCAACTTGGGCGAGCACCGTTTCACGCATCCTCATAGTGCCTGTTTCTGGCACTTCTCCGGGTGCTACCTGCTTCAGTGAGGGCTCTTTGTCTTGCTCGACGTCCCCTCTCTCTGCAGGTCCAATTTGCGACCTCCTGGTCCCTCCTGGGCCCCAGCAGCGTCCAAAAACGCCAAACGCACGATTTGCGTGTAGCAAGGCTTGTTGGCGTCCATCCGGCGGGAAAACACTTCTGCACGACTCTCCAAGGCGTGGGGGATCCATCCTCCAAAGGGGAAGTCTCTAGCCCTTGTCGTTCCTGCAGTATTCACAGTTCTTCAGCCTAGTAAGAGCTTCTTTGCACCAACCGCTGGCATTTCTTGGGCATCTGCCCATCTCCGAGCTGCTTGTGACTTTTGGACTTGGTCCCCTTGTTCCACAGGTACCTTCAGACAGGAATCCATCGTTGTTGCATTGCTGATTTGTGTTTTCCTTGCATTCTCCCTCTAACACGACTATTTTGTCCTTAGGGGAACTTTGGTGCACTTTGCACTCACTTTTCAGGGTCTTGGGGAGGGTTATTTTTCTAACTCTCACTATTTTCTAATAGTCCCAGCGACCCTCTACAAGGTCACATAGGTTTGGGGTCCATTCGTGGTTCGCATTCCACTTCTGGAGTATATGGTTTGTGTTGCCCCTATCCCTATGTTTCCCCATTGCATCCTATTGTAACTATACATTGTTTGCACTGTTTTCTAAGACTATACTGCATATTTTTGCTATTGTGTATATATATCTTGTGTATATTTCCTATCCTCTCACTGAGGGTACACTCTAAGATACTTTGGCATATTGTCATAAAAATAAAGTACCTTTATTTTTAGTATAACTGTGTATTGTGTTTTCTTATGATATTGTGCATATGACACTAAGTGGTACTGTAGTAGCTTCACACGTCTCCTAGTTCAGCCTGAGCTGCTCTGCTAAGCTACCATTATCTATCAGCCTAAGCTGCTAGACACCCTATACACTAATAAGGGATAACTGGGCCTGGTGCAAGGTGCAAGTACCCCTTGGTACTCACTACAAGCCAGTCCAGCCTCCTACATTGGTTGTGCAGTGGTGGGATAAGTGCTTTGAGACTACTTACCACTCTTGTCATTGTACTTTTCATAAGAGAAAAATATACAAAACAAGGTCAGTGTATATACACATAGCCAAAAAGTTTTGCATTTCCTCTTTTCACTCTTTTCTAAGTGCTGAAAAGTACTTCTAAACTTTCAAAAAGTTCTTAAAAGTTTAAAAAGTTTTTTTCTGTCTTTCCAAAAAGTTCTGAAAACTTTTTTCTCTTTTGCTATCACTTTAACTCTCTCTAAAAAATGTCTGGCACAGGCCAAAAAGTTGAACTGTCCAAACTTGCATATGATCACCTTAGCTGGAAAGGAGCAAGGAGTCTCTGCATAGAGAGAGGTTTGAGTGTAGGGAAGAATCCTTCCTTAGAACTATTAATTAATATGCTTAGAGTACAGGATAAGGCCATAAGTGCCCAATCTGTAGAAAAAGTAGCTAATGGTTCTCAATCTGATCCAGGGACTCCCCCAGGAAAAGGTTCAGGAAAGAAACTTCTCAGCCTGCCCATTACTAGACAGTCTAGCATAGTTGGTACAGAGGTTGAATCACATCATACTGATGATGTGCTCTCACATTATGCTGGTAGCCAAGCTGTTAGGGTGCCCCTTGTAAGGGACAGGTCTCCTTCTGTTCATTCCCATCATACCTCTGTATCTAGAAATGTCCCTCCCACCCACCCTGATGACAGATTGTTAGAAAGGGAGCTCAATAGATTGAGAGTGGAACAAACCAGACTGAAGCTCAAGAAGCAACAGCTGGATTTGGATAGACAGTCTTTAGAAATAGAGAGGGAAAGACAGAAGTTGGGTTTAGAAACCCATGGTGGCAGCAGCAGTATTCCCCATAGTCATCCTGCAAAAGAGCATGATTCCAGGAATCTGCACAAGATAGTTCCCCCTTATAAGGAGGGGGATGACATTAACAAGTGGTTTGCTGCACTTGAGAGGGCCTGTGTTGTACAGGATGTCCCTCAAAGGCAGTGGGCTGCTATCCTATGGCTATCATTCACTGGAAAAGGTAGGGATAGGCTCCTTACTGTAAAAGAAAATGATGCGAATAATTTCCAAGTTCTTAAGAATGCACTCCTGGATGGTTATGGCTTAACCACTGAACAGTACAGGATAAAGTTCAGAGAGACCAAAAAGGAGTCTTCACAAGACTGGGTTGATTTCATTGACCAGGCAGTGAAGGCCTTGGAGGGGTGGTTACATGGCAGTAAAGTTACTGATTATGAAAGCCTGTATAACACAATCCTGAGAGAGCATATACTTAATAATTGTGTGTCTGATTTGTTGCACCAGTACCTGGTAGACTCTGATCTGACCTCTCCCCAAGAATTGGGAAAGAAGGCAGACAAATGGGTCAGAACAAGGGTGAACAGAAAAGTTCATACAGGGGGTGACAAAGATGGCAATAAGAAGAAAGATGGTGAAAAATCTCAAGATAAGCATGGGGATAAGGGTAAAACCAAAGATCCCACTTCAAATCTTAAACACTCTTCAGAGGGTGGGGATAAAACAAATTCTTCCTCTTCTTCCCAACCTGCACACATTAAAAAGCCTTGGTGCTTTGTGTGTAAAAACAGAGGCCATAGGCCAGGGGATAAGTCCTGTCCAGGTAAACCCCCTGAGCCTACCACCACTAATACATCAAGCTCTAGTGCCCCTAGCAGTAGTGGTACTAGTGGTGGGACTGCTGGCAACAGTCAAGCAAAGGGTGTAGTTGGGTTCACTTATGGGTCCATAGTGGAAACTGATGTAATCAGTCCCAAGACAGTTTCTGTCACACCTAGTGGCATTGGCCTTGCCACACTGGCTGCTTGTCCCCTTACAATGGATAAGTACAGGCAGACAGTTTCAATAAATGGTGTTGAGGCCTTGGCCTACAGGGACACAGGTGCCAGTTTCACTTTGGTGACTGAAAACCTAGTGCACCCTGATCAACACATCATTGGACAACAGTATAAGATTATTGATGTCCATAACTCCACTAAGTTTCTTCCCTTAGCTATAATTCAGTTTAGTTGGGGTGGAGTTACTGGCCCTAAGCAGGTGGTGGTATCACCTAGCTTACCTGTAGACTGTCTCTTAGGTAATGACCTAGAGGCCTCAGGTTGGGCTGATGTAGAGTTTTATGCCCATGCAGCCATGCTGGGCATCCCTGAGGAATTGTTCCCTCTCATTTCAAGTGAAATGAAAAAGCAAAGGAGAGAAGGCCTGAAAACTCAGGATCCCTCTCCATCAACAGGTAAAAAGGGTATCACAGTATCCCCTAACCACCCTACCATTCAGGATACTATTCCTGTGGTGGGAGAAACCTCTCCTGGGGTGGCACCTGTTCCAAGGGAATCATCAGCTGGCAAAGCTGGACTCCCTGAGGTGGAAGTACCTCTCTGTGGGATAACTAACATTGGTGAGAAAAAGAGCACCATTTTAGTTAACATGGAGCATCCCTCCAACCCTCCCAGAGAAACTTTAGTGCAGAAACCCTGCACTACCTCACAACACTTAGGACAGCATCCCTGCCCTAGTGTGGAGCTCATAGGACAGCATCCCTGCCCTGCTCCAACTCAAGAGAAACAGCATCCCTGTTCTCTCTTCCAGCCAGATGGACAAAGTTTTTGCCCAGCTATGGCTTTTCTGAGACAGCATCCCTGTCTGGCATTTCCATCACTACAAATAGGTTCAGTGGACAATTCCCACTGCTCTAAACTAAAACTTACTGATAGAAACTCTGAAAATACATCTTCACATTGTTGCTTAGCTAAAAAACTTCAAACAGGGTGGTTTACATCCCCACAGGGAAGTAACCATATAGTGGATGATAAAGGGAGTAACCAGTCTATTGCAGAGCTACTCTCTACTTATCACCACTTAGACAATAAAGTCTCAACTGGCCAAGGTTAGCCTTATTGTCCTTCGTTTGGGGGGGGTTGTGTGAGAAGGTAGCCTCTTTCTAGCCTTGTTACCCCCACTTTTGGCCTGTTTGTGAGTGTATGTCAGGGTGTTTGTCACTGTTTTCACTGTCTCACTGGGATCCTGATAGCCAGGCCTCAGTGCTTATAGTGAAAACACTATGTTTTCAGTATGTTTGTTATGTGCCACTGGGATCCTGCTGGTCAGGACCCCAGTGCTCATAGGTTTGTGGCCTATATGTATGTGTCACTGGGACCCTGTCACACAGGGCCCCAGTGCTCATAGGTGTGCATGTATATGTTCCCTGTGTGGTGCCTAACTGTCTCACTGAGGCTCTGCTAACCAGAACCTCAGTGGTTATGCTCTCTCATTACTTTCAAATTGTCACTAACAGGCTAGTGACCAATTTTACCAATTTACATTGGCTTACTGGAACACCCTTATAATTCCCTAGTATATGGTACTGAGGTATCCAGGGTATTGGGGTTCCAGGAGATCCCTATGGGCTGCAGCATTTCTTTTGCCACCCATAGGGAGCTCTGACAATTCTTACACAGGCCTGCCACTGCAGCCTGAGTGAAATAACTTCCACGTTATTTCACAGCCATTTTACACTGCACTTAAGTAACTTATGAGTCACCTATATGTCTAACCTTTACCTGGTAAAGGTTAGGTGCAAAGTTACTTAGTGTGAGGGCACCCTGGCACTAGCCAAGGTGCCCCCACATTGTTCAGAGCCAATTCCCTGAACTTTGTGAGTGCGGGGACACCATTACACGCGTGCACTACATATAGGTCACTACCTATATGTAGCTTCACAATGGTAACTCCGAATATGGCCATGTAACATGTCTATGATCATGGAATTGCCCCCTCTATCCCATCCTGGCATTGTTGGTACAATTCCATGATCCCAGTGGTCTGAAGCACAGACCCTGGTACTGCCAAACTGCCCTTCCTGGGGTTTCACTGCAGCTGCTGCTGCTGCCAACCCCTCAGACAGGCAGCTGCCCTCCTGGGGTCCAGCCAGGCCTGGCCCAGGATGGCAGAACAAAGAACTTCCTCTGAGAGAGGGTGTGACACCCTCTCCCTTTGGAAAATGGTGTGAAGGCAGGGGAGGAGTAGCCTCCCCGAGCCTCTGGAAATGCTTTGATGGGCACAGAGGTGCCCAATTCTGCATAAGCCAGTCTACACCGGTTCAGGGACCCCTTAGCCCCTGCTCTGGCGCGAAACTGGACAAAGGAAAGGGGAGTGACCACTCCCCTGACCTGCACCTCCCCTGGGAGGTGTCCAGAGCTCCTCCAGTGTGCTCCAGACCTCTGCCATCTTGGAAACAGAGGTGCTGCTGGCACACTGGACTGCTCTGAGTGGCCAGTGCCACCAGGTGACGTCAGAGACTCCTGCTGATAGGCTCCTTCAGGTGTTAGTAGCCTTTCCTCTCTCCTAGGTAGCCAAACCCTCTTTTCTGGCTATTTAGGGTCTCTGCCTCTGGGGAAACTTTAGATAACGAATGCATGAGCTCAGCCGAGTTCCTCTGCATCTCCCTCTTCACCTTCTGATAAGGAATCGACCGCTGACCGCGCTGGAAGCCTGCAAACCTGCAACATAGTAGCAAAGACGACTACTGCAACTCTGTAACGCTGATCCTGCCGCCTTCTCGACTGTTTTCCTGCTTGTGCATGCTGTGGGGGTAGCCTGCCTCCTCTCTGCACCAGAAGCTCCGAAGAAATCTCCCGTGGGTCGACGGAATCGTCCCCCTGCAACCGCAGGCACCAAAAAGCTGCATCTCCGGTCCCTTGGGTCTCCTCTCAGCACGACGAGCGAGGTCCCTCGAATCCAGCGACACCGTCCAAGTGACCCCCACAGTCCAGTGACTCTTCAGCCCAAGTTTGGTGGAGGTAAGTCCTTGCCTCACCTCGCTGGGCTGCATTGCTGGGAACCGCGACTTTGCAAGCTACTCCGGCCCCTGTGCACTTCCGGCGGAAATCCTTCGTGCACAGCCAAGCCTGGGTCCACGGCACTCTAACCTGCATTGCACGACTTTCTAAGTTGGTCTCCGGCGACGTGGGACTCCTTTGTGCAACTTCGGCGAGCACCGTTTCACGCATCCTCATAGTGCCTGTTTCTGGCACTTCTCCGGGTGCTACCTGCTTCAGTGAGGGCTCTTTGTCTTGCTCGACGTCCCCTCTCTCTGCAGGTCCAATTTGCGACCTCCTGGTCCCTCCTGGGCCCCAGCAGCGTCCAAAAACGCCAAACGCACGATTTGCGTGTAGCAAGGCTTGTTGGCGTCCATCCGGCGGGAAAACACTTCTGCACGACTCTCCAAGGCGTGGGGGATCCATCCTCCAAAGGGGAAGTCTCTAGCCCTTGTCGTTCCTGCAGTATTCACAGTTCTTCAGCCTAGTAAGAGCTTCTTTGCACCAACCGCTGGCATTTCTTGGGCATCTGCCCATCTCCGAGCTGCTTGTGACTTTTGGACTTGGTCCCCTTGTTCCACAGGTACCTTCAGACAGGAATCCATCGTTGTTGCATTGCTGATTTGTGTTTTCCTTGCATTCTCCCTCTAACACGACTATTTTGTCCTTAGGGGAACTTTGGTGCACTTTGCACTCACTTTTCAGGGTCTTGGGGAGGGTTATTTTTCTAACTCTCACTATTTTCTAATAGTCCCAGCGACCCTCTACAAGGTCACATAGGTTTGGGGTCCATTCGTGGTTCGCATTCCACTTCTGGAGTATATGGTTTGTGTTGCCCCTATCCCTATGTTTCCCCATTGCATCCTATTGTAACTATACATTGTTTGCACTGTTTTCTAAGACTATACTGCATATTTTTGCTATTGTGTATATATATCTTGTGTATATTTCCTATCCTCTCACTGAGGGTACACTCTAAGATACTTTGGCATATTGTCATAAAAATAAAGTACCTTTATTTTTAGTATAACTGTGTATTGTGTTTTCTTATGATATTGTGCATATGACACTAAGTGGTACTGTAGTAGCTTCACACGTCTCCTAGTTCAGCCTGAGCTGCTCTGCTAAGCTACCATTATCTATCAGCCTAAGCTGCTAGACACCCTATACACTAATAAGGGATAACTGGGCCTGGTGCAAGGTGCAAGTACCCCTTGGTACTCACTACAAGCCAGTCCAGCCTCCTACAGACGTCAAAACATAAAACTCACGAGAAGACCACAAAAGCCCAGGTGACGCCACCGCCAACAGGGCGTGGCTTAACCCGTAAAATAGGTGACCGACCATCAGCACCGAAAAAGGGCACGCTTGTGTCGCAGTCATCCGACTCGGTCGAGATACGGGCACACAGCAATCTCGAGCCCGAGGCAGCGGCACCGAGAGAGCGGCACCGAAATGGGTCGGCACCGAGAGATCACGACGCCGAAAATAAAGTGTTGTCGGAGCCAAAAAAGGCTACCGAAAAGGTTTCCATTCCGAAACATCCAGCCTCGGAACCAAAATCAGGTTCCTACACAGAGGAACAGGGATTGTCCTCCCAAATGCAAGGACATAAGTTCGGACAAGAACTAGAATCAATGGAGCCAGACTACACTCAAAGGAGGCTCCACATTCAAAAGGACACAGGGAAGATAAGCACTCTTCACCCAATTAAGATGAAAAGAAGACTTACATTTCAGGAAAAGGACAAGCAGCCACAGGCAAAGGTGGCAAGACAGACAACTCCGCCACCATCTCCACCACCATCAATGCACACATCACCGGTAGACACTCCACCACTGATGCAATCCCCAACGCATACTGCAATAAGTTATGACGATTCTGACGCATGGGACCTTTATGATGCGCCAGTATCGGATAACAGCCCAGACACTTAACCAGCGAGACTGTCCCCACCTGAGGACAGTACATCCTACACGCAGGTGGTCTCAAGGGCAGCGGCTTTTCATAATGTCACCTTGCATGCAGAACCGATTGAGGATGATTTTTTGTTTAATACACTATCCTCCACTCATAGCCAATACCAGAGCTTACCTTTGCTACCAGGAATGCTAAAACACTCCAAACAGGTGTTTCAGGAGCCTGTGAAGGGCAGGGCCATAACTCCAAGGGTGGAGAAAAAGTACAAGCCACCGCCCACAGATCCTGTGTATATCACGCAGCAATTAACAACACTCTATGGTAGTAGGGGCAGCTCGCAAGAGAGCAAACTCACACCTCGGGAAACGCACCACCTCCAGACAAGGAGAGTCGCAAATTTGACGCTGCAGGAAAAAGGGTTGCAGCACAAGCAGCAAACCAATGGTGCATTGCCAACTTACAAGCACTTCTGGCAAGATATGATAGGGCTCATTGGGACGAAATGCAGCATTTCATAGAACACTTACCCAAAGAGTTCCAGAAAGGGGCACAACAAGTGGTGGAGGAAGGACAAAGTATCTCAAATAATCAGATACGGTCAGCAATGGATGCAGCAGATACAGCTGCAAGGACAGTAAATACTGCGGTAACAATAAGGAGACACGCATGGTTGCGTACATCAGGATTCAAGCCGGAAATACAACAAGCCGTGCTCAATATGCCCTTTAATGGACAGCAGTTGTTTGGGCCGGAGGTGGACACTGCTATAGAAAAACTTAAAAAAGACACTGATACGGCCAAAGCCATGGATGCACTCTACTCCCCACAGAGCAGAGGCACATTTCGCAAAACACAATTTAGAGGGGGGTTTCGAGGACAAGCTACAGAACCCACAACCTCACAAACAAGGCCCACGTATCAGTCAATATCAGCGGGGAAGTTTTCGGGGACAATATAGAGGGGGACAATTCCAAAAAAATAGAGGGAAGTTCCAAAGCCCCAAGGCTCCTCAAAACAAGCAGTGACTTCCAAGTCACAAATCCCCAACTCATAACACCTGTGGGGAGAGACTAAACTATTTTTACAAACATTGGGAGGAGATAACGACAGACATTTGGTTACTGGCAATTATCCAGCATGGTTATTGCATAGAATTTCTCAAATTCCCTCCAAACGTTCCACCGAAAACACACAATATGTCAAAACAACACATGGATCTTCTAGGACTAGAGGTCCAGGCATTGCTACAAAAAGGAGCACTAGAATTAGTACCAATTCAACAAAAAGGAACAGGAGTTTACTCTCTGTATTTTCTCATACCCAAAAGGGACAAAACACTGAGACCTATATTAGATCTTAGAACATTAAATACCTACATCAAATCAGACCACTTTCACATGGTGCCATTACAAGACGTAATCCCACTGCTCAAACAACAAGACTACATGACAACAATAGACCTAAAGGATCCATATTTCCATATACCGATACATCCTTCACACAGGAAGTACCTAAGATTTGTATTCCAAGGGGTACATTACCAATTCAAGGTGTTGCCATTCGGAATAACAACTGCACCAAGAGTTTTTACAAAATGCCTGGCAGTAGTAGCTGCGCATATCAGAAGGCAGCAAATACATGTGTTCCCGTACCTAGACGATTGGTTAATCAAAACCAACACACTAGAACGGTGTTTATAACACACAAACGACGTCATAAAAACCCTACACAAACTAGGTTTCTCAATCAACTACACAAAGTCACACCTTCAGCCGTGTCGGACACAGCAATACCTAGGGGCAACAATCGACACAGAAAAAGCGATTGCCACTCCAAGTCCACAAAGAGTACAAGCATTTCACAATGTAATACAGGTCATGTATCAAACCAAAGAATACAAGTCAAAATAGTAATGAAACTACTAGGCATGATGTCCTCATGCATAGCCATTCTCCCAAACGCCAGATTGCACATGCGGCCCTTACAGCAGTGCCTAGCATCACAATGGTCACAGGCACAGGGTCAACTTCTAGATCTAGTGTTGATAGACCGCCAAACATACACATCGCTTCAATGGTGGAAAAATATAAATTTAAACCAAGGGCGGCCTTTTCAAGACCCAGTGCCTCAATACGTAATAACTACAGATGCCTCCATGATAGGGTGGGGAGCACACCTCAATCAACACAGCATTCAGGGACAATGGGACTCTCGGCAAAAACAGTTTCACATAAATCACTTAGAACTATTGGCAGTATTTCTAGCGTTAAAAGCATTTCAACCAATAATAAGCCACAAACACATTCTTGTCAAAACTGACAACAATGTATTACCTAAACAAATAGGGAGGAACACACTCAACATAGTTGTGTCTCCTGACACAGAAAATATGGCATTGGGCGATACACAACCACATTCGCCTAATAGCACAGTTCATTCCAGGGATACAGAATCAATTAGCAGACAATCTCTCTTGGGATCACCAACCGATCCACGAATGGGAGATTCACCCCCAAGTACTACACACTTACTTCCAGAATCGGGGAACACGACAAATAGACCTGTTTGCAACAAAAGAAAACGCAAAATGCCAAAACTTTGCATGCAGGTACCCACAAGATCAGTCTCTGGGCAATGCGTTATTTATGAGTTGGTCAGGGATATTTTCATACGCTTTTCCCCCCTCTCCCACTCCTTCCATATCTAGTAAACAAGTTGAGTCAGAACAAACTCAAACTCATACTCATAGCACCAACTTGGGCAAGACAACCTTGGTACACAACACTACTAGACCTCTCAGTAGTGCCTCATTTCAAACTTCCAAACAGACCAGATCTGTTAACTCAACGCAATGAACAGATCAGACACCCCAATCCAGCATCGCTGAATCTAGCAATTTGGCTTCTGAAGTCTTAGAGTTCGGACACTTAGACCTTACACAGGCGTGTATGGAAGTCATAAAACAAGCTAGAAAACCAACCACTAGACATTGCTATGCAAATAAGTGGAAAAGGTTTGTTTATTATTGCCATAATAATCAAATTCAACCTTTACACGCATATGCTACAGACATCGTAAGCTATTTGCTACATTTGCAAAAGTCAAAACTAGCTTTTTCATCCATTAAGATACATCTTACCGCAATTTCAGCTTACCTGCAAATTACCCACTCAACTTCACTGTTTAGGATACCAGTCATAAAAGCCTTTATGGAAGGCCTAAAAAGAATTATACCACCAAGAACACCACCAGTTCCTTCATGGAACCTCAACATTGTCTTAACACGACTCATGGGGCCACCATTTGAACCCATGTACTCATGTGAAATGCAATATTTATCATGGAAAGTTGCATTTCTAATTGCCATCACATCTCTAAGAAGAGTCAGTGAAATCCAAGCATTTACCATACAAGAACCATTTATTCAAATACACAAGCATAAAGTAGTTCTACCGACAAATCCAACATTTTTACCAAAAGTCATATCACCATTCCACTTGAATCAAACTGTAGAACTACCAGTGTTCTTCCCACAGCCAGATTCTGTAGCTGAGAGAGCACTACATACATTAGACATCAAAAGAGCGTTAATGTACTACATTGAGAAAACAAATTCGGAAAACAAAACAATTATTTGTTGCTTTCCAAAAACCTCGTACAGGTAATCCAATTTCAAAACAAGGCATTGCTAGATGGATAGTTAAATGCATTCAAACCTGTTTTATCAAAGCAAAAAGAGAACTGCCTATTACACCGAGGGCACACTCAACTAGAAAGAAAGGTGCTACTATGGCCTTGCTAGGAAACATTCCAATAACTGAAATATGTAAGGCAGCCACATGGTCTACGCCTCATACGTTTACCAAGAACTACTGCATGGATGTGTTAACCGCACAAGCCACAGTAGAACAAGCAGTACTACGAACTTTGTTTCAAACAACTTCAACTCTTACAGGCTGAACCACCGTTTTTGGGGAGATAACAGTTTACTAGTCTATGCAAAGCATGTGTATCTGCAGCTACACATGCCATCGAACGGAAAATATCACTTACCCAGTGTACATCTGTTCGTGGCATGAGACGCTGCAGATTCACATGCGCCCACCCGCCTCCCCGGGAGCCTGTAGCCGTTTCGAAGTTGATCTTAAACATTTGTAAATATATCACTTTAAACTACTTTATGTATATACATGTTTACTCCATTGCATGGGCACTATTACTATAATACACAACTCCTACCTCACCCTCTGTGGGGAAAACAATCTAAGATGGAGTCGACGCCCATGCGCAATGGAGCCGAAAGAGGAGGAGTCCCTCGATCTCGTGACTCGAAAGACTTCTTCGAAGAAAAACAACTTGTAACACTCCGAGCCCAACACTAGATGGCGGGATGTGCAAAGCATGTGAATCTGCAGCGTCTCATGCCACGAACAGATGTATACTGGGTAAGTGACATTTTCCATATATATATATATATATATATATATATATATATATATATATATATATATATATATATTCATTTTCAATGGCATGTGTAGCTGCAGATACACATGCTTTGCATAAGTTTGTCAAGTTGTTTTTCTTCGTCACAAGATCGATTGACTCCTCCACTGTGATATTGTGCATGAGCATGTAGTCCTTTGTTGCATTGTTTTCTTTCTGCCGCCTGGTTCGGATGTGTTCCCTATTGCTCTGGTAGATCTTGGTTCGGTACTATCTGAAGTTCTCGATCTTTTCATTCAACATTGGTATCTTTTTTTTTTAATGTGTTTTCTCACTACACTCGATCCGATAGTAGCGTTGGGATCGATCAAACACCCTTTTGGGCGCAGACACCTTTCTCAGGCCACTTAAAGCAGTGTGTCATCAAGCTTTCGGAGCATACATTTGTCAAAAGTACACATCTTCCATCTTCAGAGGAGTCAACAGGCCCATTCTGGAGGTTATGGGCCATTCAACACCCTATCCTCTACACATAAGCAATGCCAATGTTTGACAATGCTACAAGGCATGTTAAAACAGACTGATAAAATTTTTAAAGACTCTGCAAAGGCTAAAGTACTAACAACTAGGGTGGGTAAAAATATAAAGCTGCACCATCAGATCCAATTTTTATGTTGCAACAATTGACACCTGATTCCATAGTGGTAAGTGCAGCTAGGAAAAGGGCAAAATGTCAGTCCACAAAGGATGCTCCGCCCTCTGATAAAGCAGCAAATTCGATGCAGCAGGCAAGAGTGGCAACTCAAGCTGCAAATCAGTGGAGGATTACCAACTCCCAGGCTCTTTTGGCCTAGGCATTGGGCCCGAAATGCAGGAGTTCCTTCAATATCTCCCTACAAAACAGGGCACAGCAGGTAGTGGCAGAAGGACAAGCTGTTCCCAACAATCAAATTCGATCTGCACTTTGCGCAGTTGACACCACAGCTAGTGGAATTAATACTAGTGTTATGATCAGAAGGCATGCTTGGTTGCAGTCCTCAGGACTCAAACCTGAGATACAGCAAGTGGTCCTTAATATGCCCATCAATCAACAACTACTATTTGGACCTGAGTTGGATACCATTGAAAAATTTAAAAAGGACTCAATACAGCAAAGGCCATGAGTGCCCTTTCCACAACACCTTTTTGGGGCATTTTGCCCTAAGCCCCAATTCAGAGGAGGTTTTAAACCCCAAACTTCAGAGGCCTCTACGTCCCAACAGAAACCGGGACGACAATATTATTCCAGGGGATCCTTCAGGGGTTCTCGTAGAGGACACAATTTCTGAGGTAGGGGCAAATCCACTGCCGCAAGAGGAGCCTCCACCTCTTCAAAGCTGTGACTTTGTCTGCATCCCCACACAGCACACATCTCCTGCGGGGGGAAAACTGCAGCATTTCCAGAGTCAGTGGCAGCAAATTAAATCACATCAATGGGTATTGTCAATTATCCACAATAGTGAATGCCTAGAACTCCTCTCCACTCCACCAAACATTCCTCCTCATTCACACAGGCTTTCTCCAGAACACATTGTTGTGCTAAAACAAGAGGTAGAATTTCTTCATCTTAAAGATAACATAGAGGTAGTACTCCATGAATCAACAAGGAACAGGAGTATAGTCTCTATACTTCCTCATACCAAAAAAGGATGGCACTCAGACCAATCCTCAAACTCAGACCTCTCAATCAGTATATATTACCTCAGAGCATTTCCACATGGTCACTCTTCAGGATGTCATCCCTTTGTTACAAAAACAAGACTACATGACAGTATTAGATTTAAAAGATGCTTACTTCCATATTCCCATACATTCAGCACAACACACATACTTAAGTTTTGTGATAGCAGGCAAGCACTACCAATTCAAAGTGCTACGCTTTGGAGTAATACCACCACCAAGGGTGTTTACCAAATGGCTAGCAGTGGTTGCAGCATACGTCAGAAGGCAGTATATACATGTCTTTCCCTACCTGGACGACTGGCTCATAAAAGCCAGCACCATTCAAACCTGTCAACACACACAATACACAATTGATACAATACACAATTGATACCCTACACAGTCTAGGGTTCACATTCAGTTACCAGAAGTCTCACCTTCAGCCAGCGCACATACGACCATATCTGGGAGACAGTTCTGAACACTTAGCTAGCTTTAGCCTACCCAAACCGACAAAGGATTCAAGCGTTCCACATTCTCATATCACAGCTAAAATACAATCAAACTTACACAGTAAGGATTATTATGAAACTGTTGGAAATTATGGCATCCTGCAAATCAATAGTGCTCAATGCACGTCTAAACATGAGACCCCTGCAATGGTGTCTTTCACAACAATGGTCTCAGGCAAAGGGTCAACTTCACAATCTAGTGTTGTTGGACCGCCAGACTTAACACTCTCTGCAATGGTGGAATCACTCCAACTTATCAAAAGGGTGGACATTTCAGGACCCTATGGTGATTATAATCACCACAGATGCATCAATGACAGGTTGGGGAGCCCATCTCAAAAATCTTACAATAAAGGGTGAATGGAAGTCAATTCAACAGACTTACCACATAATTCACTTGGAATTGCTGGCAGTGCTCTTAGCACTCAAAGGATTCCAGCCACAGATCACACACAAGACAGTATTAATAAGGACAGACTACATGACAACATTGTATCGTCTGCAGACCGGGGGGGGGGGGGGGGAGGGGGTAAGACACTCATCCCAATCGTCCCTTCTAGCACAGACAATTTGGAAGTGGGCAATTCATAATCACATTTAACTATATATCCCAGGGATACATACCCAACTAGCGGACCTCTTAAGCAGGATGCAGCAACAAATACACTAATGGGAGATTCACCTACAAGTAATTAAACAGTACTTTAACAATTGGGGAACACCAAACATAGACCTCTTCGCAACAAGCAAAAACACAAAATCCCCAACTTCGCATCCAGGTACCTACACCCTCAATCCAAGGGCAATGCTTTATGGATCAATTGGCCAGGGATATTTGCGAACGCTTTTCCCCCCTCTCCCACTAATTCCATTTCTGGTCAAAAAGATCCATCACACTTCCCTCACTATGATACTCATAGCTCCCACATGGGCACATCAACACTGGTACACAACACTATTGGATCTATCTGTAGTACCACATCACAAGCTCCCACACAGACCAGACCTATTGACTCAAAACAAAGGTCAAATCAGGCGTCCCAGTATGCTCAACCTGGCGATTTGGCTCCTGAGGTCATTTTGGATCTCTACAACTTCCATCAAAGTGAATGGACATTCTAAAGGAAGCATGTAAACCTAAAGCCAGGCAATGCTAAGAAGGCTAAATGGAAATGTTTTGTATATTACTGTCAACCCAAAAACATTGATCCACGTAAAGCATCCGTACGGGATTTTATTTTATTTGATTTGATTAACTTACAAAGAGCAAATCTTGCATTCTGATGGATACAACTACCTGTGGATTCCTCACCTAATGAATACTCCCATGGCACCAGCATTCGACGGAAATCTTCTTCCTAGCCTCTGCACGTCGACGAGGACGTCACATTTGCCCACGCGACGCCGTCTGACGTCATACAGGCAATAAGAAGTCCTCGCCAACGTGCCGACGTCAGTTCCCTTTTTTCCATGCCATTCGAAACGTTATCTTCGAGGGAGCTACTGTTGCTTTTCAAGTTAGTGTGTTTTTCTGCTGCGTGTTTTTTCTCTGAGGTTACTATGTCTCAGAGGAAGTCTGGTTTCAAGCCCTGTCGAGAGTGTGGGGGAAAGATGTCGGTTACTGACCCACATTCGGACTGCTTGTGGTGCTTGAGTTCTGACCACGACGTGGCCACGTGTGATTCATGTCAACACATGAATCCGAAAGCCCTGAAGGAGCGAGAAGCCAAACTCTTTATGGCGAAGTCGAAGAGAAAGGAGAAGAGACATCATAGAAAATCCTCCTCGCGGAAGTCTCATCGACGTCATCGAGACTCCCGGCGCCATTCGAGCAAGGAGAGGTCTCGATCGAGGTCGCCATTGGCTCGGCGTCGGAAGTCTTGGGAGGTCAGTCCCACAGTCACTCCTTATCCACCGACACCGTTGCCTTCTCCGGCTTCGCCGACTTCGCCTGGGCAGACGTCTTCAGTGATTGAGGTGCCACTGCCTCAGGTGTTCTCACCGACGTCGGGTCGCCTTCGATCCAGGCACCCCAGTATCCGGCTTTCCCGGCCCCTGGAGCCGATAATACCGCATTTTTAAATGCGATGTTTACCATCTTCCAGCAGATGGCTCCAGGCACTGCTCTGACTGGTCCTTCGGGCCCGTTGGCTTTCAGCTTGGGTGATCCGGCGCCGCTACAGCAAGCACCCTTCATGCCCTTTCTCCCCTTGGGGAATGTGGGCTCGGCGCCGGTGTCGGCTCTGGTGTCTCCTCCGGTGGCTCCAGAGGTTTCGGCCCGGAGGTTTTGGCTCCATCGGCTTCGGGGTTTCGGCCAGTGACCCCGGCAGGACCTTCTGAGACTCCGAGACGCACTTCTCTTCATCCGACTCCTGGCTTGGCGTCGAAGCTACCTGTGGCGCCTGACATGGCGTCGGATGGATCCGGTGATCGGCGTTGTTCCTCGACTTCTGCAGACGCCATGTCGACGCCGCGAATTGAGGAGAGGTTGCATTCGAGGAGACGTGCTCTCCGTCTCTTGGAGGAACAGGAATATCAACGGGTCCTGGAGGAAGGAGAAATTGAGGATTCTGGCGAGGGTCTTCATGGACTGGATACAGCTAGTGGCCTTGATACTTCCCCTGAGTGGGACTTGTCATCTCCAGGGGAGTATACTGAAGAGGCAGCCACTTTTCATGCTGTGATAAGGAAGGCGGCTAACTTCCTCGAACTGCCTTTGCCGGTGGCTGAGGCGAAACAAAATTTACTGGCTGAGGTCTTACATCCGGCCTCTACATCGGCAGAGCCTCTTTTGCCATTTAACGAGGCGCTGCTTGAACCGGTATTGGAGGTCTGGAAGAAGCCGGTATCTTCCTTGGCCGTCAATAGGTCTGTGGCCAGGAGGTATCGGGCTGCACCATCTGACCCTGGCTTTCTTTCCAGACACCCTACGCCGGAAAGCTTGGTGGTCCAGGCTTCCTGTTCTGCAAGATCTGCGCCTGGATCTTTTCCAACAGTGTCGGCGGACAGAGACTCCAAAAAGTTGGACTCACAGTCACAGAAAGTATTTTCATCTTGTAGCATGGCGTTAAAGTCCACCAACGCTACGTGTATCTTGGGGAGGTACATCTATGCTCTTATGGACGAGATAACATCATTGCATACAGAGCTTCCTCAAGGACTCTTGCATCTCGTGTCGGATGCTCAGGCTGCTGCAACCCAGGTTATCCAATCTGGGTTGGATACAACTGACTCGGTGGCTAGAGCGATGGGCACGGCAGTGGTTGCGAGAAGACAGGCTTGGCTTCGCAACTCAGGGTTCTCTTCGGATGTGCAGTCGACCCTGTTGGACCTCCCGTTTGATGGCGACAAACTTTTTGGTGCCAAAGCAGATTCTGCCCTGGAGAGGTTTTAGGAGAGCAGGGCCACGGCCAAGTCGTTAGGACTGCAAGCCGCTTCTTCTGCCTTCTCCAGGTTTTTTAGGAGGTTTCGAGGATTTGGTAGTGGCTCATCCTCCTCTTCCTTTGGGGGAGATTCCAACAACCTACTTCCTCTCTCACCTTTAGATCATTTAGAGGGAGGGGTAGGGTTCGTACCAGAGGAGCTTCTCAGCAGCACTCTGCCTCTTCCTCGTCCTCTGGAGGGGTGCAGCAGGGGAAGCAGACTTAGGCTTCCACCAATTCCCACTCACTCCTCTCCTGTAGGGGGAAGGTTATTGCATTTTCTTCACAAGTGGGAGGTCATCACATCAGACACCTGCGTTACCAGCATTGTGGGAAAAGGCTACACCCTTCCCTTTCAGGAGTTTCCGCCCCCCATCCCGCCCCGCCCATCTTATTGTTCAGAAGAACACCTCCTGTCAGAACAGGAGGTTCAAGTCCTCCTTTCAAAGGGCGCGGTGGAGTTGGTTCCAGAGCAGGAAAAGGGTCAAGGTTGTTACTCCAGGTACTTCCTGATTCCCAAGAAGGATGGTCGGTTGAGACCAATCCTGGACCTGAGGATTTTGAATTGGTTCCTCAAACAGGAAAAGTTCAAGATGCTGACCCTAGCTCAGGTGCTTTTGGCGTTGAACAAGGGAGATTGGATGGTGTCTGCCAACTTGGAGGATGCTTACTTTCATATCCCGATACTCAAGTCGCACAGGAAGTATCTCCGGTTTGTGGTGGGGTCGCAGCACTATCAGTTTGCGGTCCTCCCATTTGGTCTTACTTCAGCACCTCGAGTCTTCACGAAGGTGATGTCAGTGGTTGCGGCAGAGCTCAGAAGGAAGGGGATAGCAGTATTCCCTTACCTGGACGACTGGTTGATCAAAGCCAAGTCCCCGGAGCTTGTTGCATCATCTACAGTCGACAACCCAGTTGTTGTTCGACCTGGGCTTTTCGGTGAACGTGCCCAAATCTCACCTGGAGCCCTCTCAACGCCTCCTGTTCATAGGGGCAGTACTGGATACAACATTGGATCGAGCCTTTCCTCCGCCTCAGCGGATTCAAGATATTCAGGACTTGGTTCCAATGTTTCGAAGTGGAGCGTTTGTTCCAGTCCTCAAGGTCCTTCGTCTGCTCGGTCTGTTTGCCTCCTGCATACTGTTGGTCACGCATGCTCACTGGCACATGAGGGCTCTTCAGTGGTGCCTCCGAAGGCAGTGGTCTCAACACAGAGGAGATCTCGAAGGTTCTGTCAGGATCTCCATAGATGCTGCCACGGATTTGAAGTGGTGGATTGCAGACGACAATCTTTCCCAAGGAAGGCCGTTCATGCAGCCTCCACCAGTGACCACAGTCATAACGGATGCATCCACTCTAGGGTGGGGAGCTCATCTGGGGGACCTGGAGATCAAAGGGCTTCGGTCTCCAGAGGAACAGATTTTTCATATCAATCTGTTAGAGTTACGGGCTGTACTTTTGGCTCTCAAGGCCTTCCTCCCATCCCTTTGCGGTCAGTCGGTTCAGGTCCTGACGGACAATACTACCACGATGTGGTATATAAACAAACAGGGAGGAGTGGGGTCGTACCTTCTCTGCAGAGAAGCTCTTCGGCTATGGTCCTGGGCGAAGGACCATCGGATTTGCTTGGTAGCAAATCATCTGGCCGGAGTCTTGAATGTACGTGCGGACAGTCTCAGTCGCCATTTCTCGGCCGACCACGAGTGGCGTCTCCATCCAGATCAAGTCCGTCTAATCTTCCAGTTGTGGGGGTTTCCTCGGATAGATCGGTTTGCCACCCGGGAGAACTCGCACTGTCCGTTATTCTGCAGCCTCCAGAATCCGGTGCAGGGAGCTTTGGGGGACGCGTTTCAGAGAACCTGGTGCGACCAGTTGCTTTACTCGTTTCCCCCCATACCCTTGATTCCTCTAGTGTTGAGGAAAATTCGCCAAGACCGGGCCCAAGTAATCTTAATAGCTCCAGATTGGCCAAGGAGGGTGTGGTATTCTGACCTTCTCCAACTCTCACTGTGCCCTCCGCTCCGTCTCCCTCTCAGGGCAGACCTCCTCTTGCAGTCGCAGGGGCAGGTTTTACACCCCAACCTCCAGAGTCTGCACCTACATGCCTGGAGATTGAACGGGGCAACCTGAGTTCCTTCTCTCTCCCGTCTGATGTAGTGGATGTTATCTTAGCGGCCAGGCGACACTCCACTAAATCTATCTACGCTAATAGGTGGTCTAAATTTGTGGTATGGTGTGGAGAGAGACAGATTGATCCCTTACGTGCTCATTTGTCAGATGTTTTATCTTTTTCTTTGTATTTAGCACAGAGGGGTTGTGCAGTGGCTACTATTAAAGGTTACTTGTCTGCCTTGTCAGCCTTCATTTGTCTTCCAGACCAACCTTCGTTATTTAAATCTCCTATAGTACTTAGATTCTTGAAGGGCCTTATGAATAAATATCCTCCAAATCCTTTCGTTATGCCTCAATGGGATTTGTCCTTGGTCCTGACTTTCCTTATGGGGTCCCCTTTTGAGCCTATGCATTCTTGCCCCTTAAGGTTCTTAGCTCTTAAAACAGTCTTCCTGGTGGCTATAACATCTGCAAGGAGAGTGAGTGAGTTGCAGGCTTTATAGGTAAAACCCCCTTATACAACTTTTTATGGGGATAAGGTGGTGTTGAGGACCAAGGCTGCTTTCCTTCCGAAGGTTGTTTCACCCTTCCATTTGGCCCAGACAATTACTCTGTCCACGTTCTATCCTCCGCCTCATCCTTCAAAGGAAGAAGAGAGACTACATCGCTTGGACCCAAAGAGGGAGTTAAGCTTTTACATAGACAGAACGAAGGATTTCAGGCTGGAGGATCAGCTTTTCATCAGATACGTGGGCAAGAGGAGAGGAAAGGCAGTCCACAAGAGAACACTCTCCAGATGGGTTGTTCTTTGCATTAAAATATGTTACTCTTTAGCAAAGAAGGATCCTCCTGATGGTATTAGAGCTCATTCCACCAGGGCTAAGTCGGCCACTTCGGCCTTGGCTAGAGGTGTTCCTGTGGTTGACATCTGCAAGGCCGCAACTTGGTTGTCCCTTCACACTTTTGCGAAGCATTACTGCTTGGACTCTGAGGTCAGAAGGGACGGCCATTTTGCACGGTCAGTGCTGCAGGATTTCTTGGTTTGACCATACAGGCACCCACCACTGGGCGCGGTACTGCTTTGGGACTCTATTCATTAGGTGAGGAATCCACAGGTAGTTGTATCCATCAGAAGAACGAGTTACTTACCTTCGGTAACGACTTTTCTGGTGGATACATTAGCTACCTGTGGATTCCTCACGGTCCCCCCCGCCTCCCCGTTGCCTTTTTGGTCTCACCAAGAAATTCTTGTGTGCTCCTCTTGGTCTTGAGGACTGCAATAGATTATGTATATATGGACATATGTATATGGTTATATATGTGTGTATATATATATATATATATATATGTGTATATATATATTTTTAGTGTATATATTTATTTATAAAAAAAAATATATATATATATATATATATATATATATATATATATATATATATATATATATATATATATTAAATCTATAGCCATCTTGCAATGATGTGTGGTTTACAATGTTATGAGATGTTGCTTTTGTCTTTCATCGCATTAGATTATTGTTCTCAGGCACGTAAAAAAAATGTTGGTACTGACGTCGGCACGTCGGCGAGGACTTCTTATTGCCTGTATGACATCAGACGGCGTCGCGTGGGCAAATGTGACGTCCTCGTTGACGTGCAGAGGCTAGAAAGAAGATTTCCGTTGAATGCTGGCGCCATTGGAGTATTCATTAGGTGAGGAATCCACAGGTAGCTATTGTATCCACCAGAAAAGTCGTTACCGACGGTAAGTAACTCGTTCTACTCATCTATTAGAATTCATTTAACAGCAATATCAGCATACTTCCAAAACAGACCGCATACTTCTTTTTAGAATTCTTGTCATAAAAGCTTTTATGGAAGGCCTTAAGAGGTATTCCACCTAGAGCTCCACCAGCTCCTGCCTGGAATCTTATCATTGTGCTCACAAGGCTTATGGGTCCACCATTTGAACCCATGTATTCTTGCGCTCTTCAGTTTCTCTCATGGAAAGTTGCTTTCCTGATAGCAATTACTTCCTTAAGAAGACTAAGTGAAATTCAAGCATTCACTTTAGAAGAACCCTTCTTCCACATTCACAAAATAGTACTTAGGACATATCCCAAATTTCTACCCGAAGTGGTTTCATCATACAACATCAGTCAGTGGAATTGCCAGTCTTCTTTCCACAGCCAAATTCAGTTGCTGAAAGAGCTCTCCACACTCTTGATCTCAAAAGAGCTCTAATGTATTATATTGACAGAAGAAAAGGTTTTAGAAAATCTAAACTTTTTTTTTGCTTTTCAACAGCCTCAAAAAGGTATCCTATTTCAAAACAAGGATTGGCCAGATGTATAGTAAAGTGTATTCAAGCTTGCTATCTTAAAGCTTAAAGGCAACTATTAACTCCTAAAGCACATTCTACTAGAAAGAAAGGAGGCTCAGTGGCTCTCTTAGAAAATATACCAATGACAGACATATGCAAAGCAGCCACGTGGTCCACAGCACGCACATTTACTAAACACTACTGTGTGGATGTGCTGTCTCGCCAACAAGCAAATGTTGGTCAAGCAATGCTTAGGACACTATTCCAAACTAATCCAACTCCTAGCATCTGTATCTGCAGTTACACATGCCATTGAATGGAAAATGTCACTTTCCCCAGTGTACATCTGTTCGTGGCATGTAGTGCTGCAGATTCACATGTAGCCGTTGTGGTACTTTATGTAAATATGTACATACATTGCATGGACATCTTCTTTACTTAATAAATATGTGTGTATACTATTCTTCACTGCTTACTTCACCCTCTTGCGAGAAAACAATCTAACAAAGGATTCAGTCCCCATGCGCACTATCACCGAGAGAAGTCACTCGATCTTGTGACTCGGAAAAAGCTTCTTCGAAGAAAACCAACTTGGCAAACTTATGCAAAGCATGTGAATCTGCAGCACTACATGCCACGAACAGATGTACATTGGGTAAAGTGACATTTTCCGTTTGATTGCATGTGTAGGTGCTGATACACATGCTGTGCATGTATCGCCATCTAGTGTTGGGCGTGGAGTGTTAAAAGTAGTTTTTCTACGAAGAAGTCTTTTTTTCGAATCATGGGGTCGAGTGACTCCTCCTCTCAGTGATAGTGCGCATGGACATCGACTCCTTTGTTAAGTTGTTTTCTTTCCGCCATCGGGTTCGGACGTGTTCCCTCTCGCTCCAGGATTTTCGGTTCGGAAATTCTTTAATCTTTAAAACTTTTCACATGCCATCAATATTGTTTCGAACGTGGTTTCTTTCTGCACTCAATCCAATGATACCATCAGGATCAAGTGAATGCCCTTTCAGGCACTCGTGGCCCCTTAGGCTTGGTCGGCCCTACTGCATCATAGGCTAATGGATTGGTCTTCATGCCTATTCTGTCCTCTGTCCCACGCCAAATTTCCATGCACTGACCAGCACTTGGTCTGTAATCTCTGCCTTTCTCTGGAACATCGAGAAGAAAGCTGTGAGGCATGTCGGTCTTTTCGATCGAAGAAAACATTACGTGATCGAAGGGCAAGAAGGCTGGAGATGGCGTCCAAACTCAGTCCACCACTGACGTCATTGAAGAGGAGCAGGCACAACGGCAGTTTTGATCCCAGACTCAGACTCCGAGCAGGGTTCAGACGATGACAGCTAGCCAGTAGCAGTGGTGCAGTACATGAGTACAGCTGCCCCAACACCATTTTAAAAAATTGGGCAAGGCCTTGGGTGCATCACTGCTGTTAAGCCATGGTTCCACCCGGAATAAATTGTTGACCAACCCTTGGGTTCGGTCCAGAAAAAGGCCAGAGCACTTCCTCAACAGGTTACCATGCCTGTTTCGGGGTCAAGCCGAAAAATACAAGCCTACACCTCTGCACAGAGTTGACGCCCAACATCATCTGATTCAAAAAAAGTATGCTCTGCTTCGGAGCCAAAACCTCGGCTAACAGCTTCGGACCCAAAACATCTGTGTCCAGCTTCGGAGTAAAAAAAAAACCTTCCTGTACAGAGGAGACAAGGCTTTTGACTAGACTGAGGCATGTGCCCAAAATACTTAGCGAACATTCCTCTAAAAGCACAAAACATGCTTCTGAACATCAACTAGAGAAATCAGACATTCTACCCATTATGTAGGTTATGGACACCAAACAAAGGAGAATCCAAATCCAGAAAGAGACCGGAACAATTATTACTTCTCTGCCTCCACACACTAAAAGGAAGTTGGCATTTCATGAGACTCTGTAGACTGCCCCACCACCTGCAAAAATGTGCAAGCAGAAGGAAAAGCTGAAACCTCTTGAGCTCTCTTCACCACATTCACCGCAACTTTACTTTTCACCACAAACTCTGACTCCACCACCTTCACCATCACACTTCCTCACTGGAAAAAAGGTGATCCCAGTTACACTATAGACCCATGGGGATATGTAAGATTCGGATCCTATCCCATCTAATGATCCGGATCTGTATCCTAACAGACCATATCCACCAGAGGATAGTACAGCATATAACCAAGTTATATCCAGAGCAGCTGCATACCATGGAGTACAAATGCATGCAGAACCTTTTTAGAGGAGGATTTCCTTCTTAATACCCTGTCCTCAACTCACAAGCAATACCAGTGTCTACCAATGCTTCCTGGTATGCTTAAGCATGCAGATCAAATAATTAAAGAACCAGTTAAAGCTAGGGTTTTAACACCAAAGATTGACAAAAATTCCTGCACCAACAGATCCAGTTTACATCACACAAGAATTGCCACCAGATTCTATTGTGGTCCGTGCAGCCAGGAAGCGCGCCAATAGCCAGTCTTCTTGGGGTAACTGCACCAAGAGTGTTCACAAAATGTCTAGCTGTAGTCCCAGCATACCTCAGAAGGCAACACATACATGTCTTCCCTTATCTAGATGACTGGTTAATAAAATCCAGTACCATTCCAAACTGCCAACAACAGACACAATAGATACCCTACACAAATTAGGGTTCACAATCAATTACCAGAAATTTCAACTTCAGCCAGCACAAATTCAACCTTATCTAGGAGCAATTCTGAATACTCAGTCATCATTAGCCTAGCCAAATCCACAACGAATACAAGTGTTTTACTTCCTCATATCCCAATTGCAAGTTAATCAAACTTACACACTAAGATTTGTCATGAAACTATTGGGAATTATGGCATCATGCCAGGCAATAGAGCTAAATGCGTGTTTAAACACGAGACCACTGCAACAATGTCTCTTGCGACAATGGTCTCAGGCACATGGTCAGCTCCAGGATCTAGTGTTAGCCCGCCAAACTTACAAATCTCTGCAGTGGTGGAATCGCAACAGCTTAGCAAAAGGGTGGCCATTTCAAGACCCTAAGCCACAGACCTTAATCACAACAGATGCGTCAGTGACCGGTTGGGGATCCCATCTCAACAATCTCACAATACAAGGGGAATGGGACTTAATCTAGCAGATTTAACATATAAACCTCTTGGAATTACTAGCAGTGTTCTTAGCCATCAAAGCATTCCAACCAAAGACCAGACATAAAATATTCTTAATAAGGACAGACAACATGACAACAATGTATTATCTGAAAAAACATCCCAATTGCCCCTTCTAGCACAAACAATATGGAAATGGGCAATTCACAATCACATTCACCTGCTAGCGGAATACATCCCAGGGATACACAACCAGCTAGCGGACCTGCTTAGTAGGATGCAGCAACAAATACACGAATGGGAGATTCACCCACACGTAATTCAACATTACTTTCAAATGTGGGGAACACCAAGCATAGGCCTACCTCCAAAACAGACAACATACTTCTCTGTATAGAATTCCTGTCATAAAAGGTTTTATGGGAGGCCTTAAGAGTTATTCCACCTAGAGCTCTGCCAGCTCCTGCATGGAATCTTAACATTGTGCTCACAAGGCTAATGGGTCCAACATTTGAACCCATGCATTTTTGCGCTCCTCAATTTCTCTCATGGAAGATTGCTTTTCTGGTAGCAATTACTTCCTTAAGAAGAGTAAGTGAAATTCAAGCATTCACTTTAGAAGAACCTTTCTTTCAAGTTCACAAACACAAATATTACTTAGGACAAATCCAAAATTTCTACCCTAAGTGGTTTCACCTTTTCACATTAGTCAGTGGAATTGCCAGTATTCTTTCCACAGCCAAATTCATTTGCTGAAATAACTCTCCACACTCGAGTTCTCATGTATTATATAGACAGAACAAGAGTTTAGAAAATCTAAACAACTTTTTTGGCTTTTCAACAGCCTCATAAAAGTAATCTAATTCTCAAACAAGGATTTGCCAGATGGATAGTAAAGTGTATTCAAACTTGCTATCTAAAGCTAAAAGGCAACTACAAGTAACTGCTAAAGCACATTCTACTGGAATGAACAGAGCTTCAATGGCATTCTTAGGAAATATGCCAGTGGCAGACAAATGCAAAGCAGCCACATGGTCCACTCTACACACATTTACTGAACACTACTGTGTAGATGTGCTGTCTCACCATCAAGCAAATGTTGGTCAAGCAGTGCTTAAAACACTATTCCAAACTACTCCAACTTCTACAGGCTAGCCACTGCTTACTGTGCAGCTACACATGCCACTGCATGTAGTGCTGCAGATTTACATGCACCCTCCCCGGAAGCCTGTAGCCGTTGTAGTACTTTATTATGTATGTATATATATTGCATGGACATCTTTATTTTATATTTGTACATATACAATCATTCACTCCTTACTTTACCCTCCTGCAGTAAAACAATCTAACAAAGGAGTCGATGCTCATGCACGCTATCACCGAGAGGAGGAGTCACTTGATCTTGTGACGTGAAAAAGCTTCTTCAAAGAAAAAAAACTCTGAGCCCGACACTAGATGGTCATATATGCACAACATGTGAATCTGCAGCACTCATGCCACGAACAAATAACTTATGGTTTTGTTGAGTGTCATCTGGTCTGTTATTAACCTTTTGTACACTCCTTTGGGGGTTGTTTCCCTCAACGTGTTTCTTTCTTAACTGTTCATGTCTACAGGTACTTTTTTCCTACGTTTCCTCTCTGGGAATTACAAATGAATGTAGCCCCAGGGTGGGACTGCTTTTTTTTTTTTTTTTCCTCTGTCCACTAGATGTCTTACTTTCTAACCTTACGGGTTTCTAAGGACGATTACTTTGCTCCTTTCTGGACATTGCCTAGTCTGCTTGTCTTCAGCATTCTGTTTTTAACCTAAGAAATTTCTGTGCCTTCATGGTCACGATTACAGACTCTCACTCTAGTGGTTGGACTCTATATTAGGTCTGTCTGTTGACATGCCTCACCTTTCATGTCTTTGCTTCTTCTGCACTGGTTTTCCACAGCTGTTTCGCTTCCTCTTCAATGTTTTTTGCCCATTGATTGCTTTGCTTGTTTTCTTGCTTTCTGTGCTGCATAATTCTATCTGCCTTTTTATGAGGATGGGTATTCCGCATTTGTACCCTTGATAGCAACCTTTGTTTCCTGTTTATTGCTGTTTTCGTTGAAAAGTGTTTCTTCCTCCCCTTTCATTTGAAATCAAGTTGATTCATTGTATTGGTTCTTTTACCTAATGCCATACCATTTCCACTAACTGGGTTCTATTACCAACCCCCCTATAGTGTTCTGTTTTGTCTGAGGTACATGTGCTCTTGCACATTTTTGGCTGGATGTTCTTTGTCCTTCCAAGTCTATCATTCAGTTGAGTTCTATAGCTAGTCTCTCCTAGTTCTTCTAGGTCACCCATTGCTGTTTCTATTTGTACACCTTATGGTCTTCTGTTATTTACTTTAGTACATCATGTCCTTCTGTTTTCACATTGTGGTCCTTCACAGGTTTACTCTGTTTTGGGTAGAGATACAGCTGTCCCTAGCTACACGTTGTCTCTTGAGTTACATTCCTATCTCTCACAGTCCAATGGGCACTTATTCCTTTTACATTTCGTTATTTATTGACAGGTCTGCCTGCCTCACTTGTTGTGGTCACAACCACGTTCCCTTCAGGGACATTCCTTTCCAGTCATGACTTATCATATCCCATGTTGATATGTCAGTCATCTATTCAATGTGGGTAACTTATATTATCTTCTCACCAGGTCTGTCTTGTTCCTGGCGTATTCCCTCGTGTTGCCAGGTTGTTCACTGCAAGACTGGTGAGATCAGTTTGCAACCCTTCTACTGGGTTGATATTGCTTTGGTATCTTGTTTTAAGATCAGGAATCAACTAGTTGTCTCAGATGGACAAGTTACTTACCTTTGGTAATGCCTTATCTGGCAGAGACACAGACTAGCAGCAGATTCCTTATCAATCCAACCATCTTCCCTGCTTGTGACCTGTTCTCTTCAGTCTCGCTTGAGATGGTCTCTGCTGTTAGTTTGTTATTGTGCGTATAACATCATGTTTTTTTTCTAGTTGGCATATGCACTATTCCTCTGCCAGTTTCTATGTGGCTGTGTTTTTGTGCAGCCTACTCACCAAAGAAACTGATGTCAGCGCATCGGGAGAGGTAGTATATGGACTCCGCTGACATGCTGGAGACGCCGTCTCTACGGAGTCGCTCGACGCCCTCTACCAACGCGCAGAGGTACTGCTGAGGAAAAGCTTCCAGATCTAGGCTGATGACTGGGGAGGATTCTAAGATAAGCAATCTGCAGCTAGTCTGTGTCTCTACCAGATAAGGCGTTACCGAAGGTAAGTAACTTGTCCTTTTAGTGCACTATATAGAGAGCCAGCTTCCTGCAGTTTGGTTTTGTCCCTTTCTCCTCTGTAAAGGAGACTGGAGAATTTTCAGGCTATGATCCCAGCTATGATCTGTATCTTTAAGCTTTTGTCGAATTTCATTGAGGTCAACTCTGAAGTTGCTGGGATTGTTGGCCTCTTGCATCCTGGTGGTCAAGCATGCCAGGTAGAATGACCTTAAGGCAAGATCCTTGTGTGAAGCTGGCCTGGTGTGTGGTGGGCACCTGAGGTACTTACACCTTATACCAGGTCCAAGTAGCCCCTATTAACGTAGTATAGACAGTGTCTAGAAGCTAGGCTCTTAAGGTTGCTGTGGATGAGCAGCCAAGGCTTATCTAGGAGATATGCAAAACTCTTGCAATACCACTGTAGTCACACAGCACTTACACACATGAAAGAAAACACTCAGTTGTACAAAAATAAAGGTACTTTTATTTTAGTGACAATACCAAAAAGTTCTAGAGAGGCAACCCTCCAATAGTAGTTAAGTAACACACTAAATATATACACTAGTTATCAGCACTAAGCATAAAAAGTGATAGGAAACTGCAAATGGGCAATAGTGACCCTAGGGGGGAGCACATACCATATACTAAAAAAATGGAATGTGAACACAGGGCCACCACCTTGGTAATTGGAAAATGTAGAGCAGAGCTGGGGGTACCAGAAAACCCCAAATGTAAGTACCACAGTACCCCCTAGCGACCAGGAGGAAAGGAGTACATTTCTAGATTTTATCCTAACCACCCAAAAGGAAGGAAAAGAAGAAAATATGACACCCAGGGAAGACTTCAAGAAACCAGCAGTGGATTCCTGAAGAGGAAGACCTGTGGAAGAAGGGGACCAAGTCCAGAAAACTCAGAGTCCAGGAGGAGTAGGAGCTACTACCCACCCAGCTGTGGATGCAGGAGCTGGTTGACGGTGAGACAAAGATGATCAGGAATGCAGCCCTGGAGCAGGTGAAGAGTTCTTAGAGGATACAGTCGACGTCCCACGCTGGATGGATGATTGCAATCGGTCAGTGGCACGGAAAAGCCACCAACAAGCCATGGCAGGGGCAGAAGTAGCAGTGAAGCAAAAGTGAAGCTGCTGGCGACCAGCAAGGTCCAGGAGGACTCAACCCACGGGGGATCCACAGAAGAAGAGGCAGCCCTCACAGGAGACCCACTGGACAAGGATCCAGAAGTCAGAGGAGCCCACACAGCACAACTGGAGAAGGGTCCCACGCCACAGGAGGAGCACGCAGAGGGCTATGCAGCGCAGGAAGGAGTGGTGTGGGCTGGGGCTTCTCGGACCCCGATGATCCTTTGGAGGAGATGCATACAAGCCTTGGTATCTGCAAAAGACGTGGTACATGGGGGTACTGTCCTGCATGGGAAGGCAAGGGCTTACCTCCACCAACATTTGACATCTGGCAGAGAGGACTAAGTGGACTACTCTGCACCACCACCCATGATGCAGGATCCACGCAGCTCAAGGTGAGAGAAGATCCATGCAGCTTGTTGTCGTTGGTGCCTACAGATGCAGGGGAGTGACTCCTTTACTCCAAGAGGGATTCCTTCTTCCTTCTTGTGCAAACTGAAGACTTGCCTCCCTCAGAGGATGCACAGCTGGGGAAATGTCGCAGAAGCTGGAACAAGCTGTGGAAACAATGTTGCAAGTATAGTCTTTGTCTTGGATGCAGATTGTCAATTCCAGGTGGGTCCAGTCACGGTTCCAGTGGATAGAAGTCGAAGTAAGGTTGCAGAGGAGTCCTGCTGGAATCTTGCAAGCCGAATCTGCGGACCAACCCAAGAGAGGCCCTAAATAGCCATTAAACGGGGATTAGTCACCTACCCAGGTGACCACCTATCAGGAGGGGGCTCTGACGTCACCTACCTGGACACTCAGATGCTCCCGGTGGTCCCTGCCAACCTTAGAATCAAGATGGCAGAACCCAGGGACCCTCTGGAGGAGTTCTGGGCACCACCCCTGGGGTGGTGATGGACAGGGAACTGGTCACTCCCCTTTCCATAGTCCAGTTTTGCGGCAGAGCAAGGACTGTGGCTCACTGGACCAGTGTAGACTGGTTTATGCACAGAGGACACCAAATATGCCCTTCAAAGCATACCAGGGGCTTGGGGAGGCTACCCCTCCCAAGCATGTAGCACCTGTTTCCAAAGGGAGATAGTGTTACCCCCTCTCCCAAAGGAAATCATTTGTTCTGCCTTCCTGGGCTTGAGCTGTTCAAGCAGCAGGAGGGTGGAAACCTGTCTGAGGGGTGGCATCAGCTTGGGGTGATGGGAAAACCCTAAAAGACTGCTAGGAGGGCCTGCGAAAGGGGTGTCTTAGAGTGGCCTGGTGCAGTGACCTATAGTGAAAAAGGGTGCATGCGCCCTTTCACGCAGGCTGCAGTGGCAGGCCTGCAGAACTCTTTGCATGAGCTTGCCATGGGTGGCATAATACATGCTGCAGCCCATGGGGATCCCATGGTACCCCAATGCCCTGGGTACCTATGTACCATGTACTTGAGACTTAAAGTATGCCAAATATGGGGTGAAAATGGTACAAATTACCAAGTTAGAAGGGAGAGAGCATAATCACTGGGGTCCTGGTTTGCAGGATCCCAGTGAACACAGTCAAACGCACTGACAACAGGCAGACAATTGGGGTAACCGGGCCAAGAAAGAGGGTATTTCCCTACAGTCCTTCAACGCTATGACGGACAAACCCAGCAGTCGGTGCCTAGCGGATCACAAATGGCAGTTGTACTTAGAAGGAATTGAAGGTCTTTTCTCAAATTCGTCATCACCAAGAACATACATTGTGAGCTATTATTCACATTGGCGTTTCCAATGCATCTCTTGCTCAAAGATGTGTTTTGCATAGGGTGGAACGCAGGACTTCTGTATGTCTTCTGCAGACACCTTTTCTGCCAGGAGTTAGAAAGAAGATCAGGACAGACCAGACCCAAGTCATTGTAGTGGCCCTGGACTGAGCGTGGAGAGTATGGTATCTAAAGCTGCTTGGCTTGAACAATTCTCATCCAGTCAGTGAGCCCATCTTGGAGCATCTGCTGTTGTGGTACCGGGTCTGAGTTCTGTCCCCAGGCCTTTTCAGTCTCCACCTCCATGCTTGGAGAACGACAGTCGCCTGCTGAACATCTTCTAACATCCTCCAGAGGTGGTTATCTTGGCAGCCAGGCTTCCCTAGACAAAAACGGTGTATATGGCTATTGATGGGACAACTTTCTGGCTTTGTGTCACGCGGCAGTGGGGCCCTTTTCAGACTTTGTTGCTTTTGTCTTAAGCCCAGCAAAACTTTGCTTTGGGTACAGTAAAAAATTATTTGGATTCTATCAGACTTTTAACGGATTCGAGATCAGCCTTCATTGTTCAAATCACTGGTTGCTTTGTAATTTTTTTTTATTTTTTTTTTTTTAAAGGCTTAGAACATCTGTTACTTCCCTCTCCCTTTGTCTTGCCAGTTGAACCTACCCTGGTCCTCACCTATTTGATGTATACTCCCTGTGATGGTGGTCTTTGCTGACAAAATATCGGTGGCGGAGTGATCTTCATCCTTTCTGTGTTAAACTTGCATACTCCACATTCTGTGCTCACCCGTTTACCCCTCTGAGGAGTAGACTCCCATTGCTTGTACCACAAAAGCAATCACCCTGCATGCATTCTGTGCTCGCCCCTTACCCCTCTGAGGGGTAGACTCCCATTGCTTGTACCACAAACGAGCGCAGAGCTTTTACATCAGTTGTATTGGAGAACAGCAGGAGGACAATCAGCTGTGTCAGGTTCACTGATGTAAAAAAACGGCAAAGCTGTGCATAAATGGGCCATCTCTTGCTGCACTAGGATACATGTTAGTCAAGAAGCAACTTGTGGAAGGCCTGCTAATTCATTCCACCAGGTCTAAAAATGCTACCACTGCTTTGCACACAGAGGTCCTACCCTGGACATCTCCCAGGGTGCTATGTGAGCATCACTCCATTCCTTAATAGAACACTTCTGTCTGTTCAGCTTAGCTTGTTGAGAGGGGCATTTGTCCTGCTTGGGCTGCAGGGCATTACGGTTTAAGTCCATTCACATACCTCCCTCAAATAGGTTCTACTTTGGAATGTACTAAAAAGCAGTGGCATCTACTTTTATTAATCTTGCTAAAATAATTTACTTACCTTTGGTACTAAGCTTTCTAGTAGACACTAACTGCAAGTTCTTCATTGTCTCTAAGGGAGGATGGGAAAGGAGGAGTTTGATTCCAGATAATCAAGCAGAATTACATTAAAATTCCGCCAGATTCCACTGAACTCGGCAATGGTGCGGAGTGGGCATTTGTCACTATTCTTATAGCGTAAAATGCATCTTTCGAAAATAGATGCAAAGGTGCTTTTTGTGCTATCAAATCAGCGCAGCCTAATACTACTCTGCCTTTGCATACTCTGCAGTGTAAAATTTGCTGTCACTGCAGAGTATGTAAGGGTGCCAAGTGGCTGGCATGCAGTGCTTTCTAAAGTTCATTGTGAAGAATTGAGGTGTATTATATGGTATGGACATGCGACCCCCACAGTGTAATGCACTTCCCAGCCCTAAAAGGCTTTGTTTGCCAAGCCTTAAACTTAACCCTGGGTTGCTGTGGCTCTTAGCAGCAAGGCTCACACAAACAAACCAGTGTAACGCATTTGAACAGCACCAAAGCAATTGAAGATGTCTACAAATCACTAAAGAAATCCTTTAACAATTTATAAAAATTGATGACAAAAAACTACCAGATGATTCTGGAGTTATAGAATTCAGAAGTTATGGGTAATCAAAGCATTTCACTCAAACATGAACAAGGATTGGCAAACAAAATATTTGACACTTCAAAACCTTTTCACAAAAAAGTTTGGGTTTGTTGTAATGCAGTCCGTCTGAGTCAATTTAGGTGACCAACTTCAATAGGAAGTCAGTCTGAAGGACCAGCAAGGTCCTCAAACAGTTGGTGAAGCAGTCTTCAGCCTATTCCATGAACATTTATCCTTTGCTTTGCAGGGCTTTCCTGTAGAAGTGGTGCTGATGCGCAAAGGATGAAGGATGCTATCTGACATCTAGTTCCAGATTTTTTACTTTAGAATTTCCCCAGGCGTCAGTCTGGATGCAGAGATTTTGCTTGAGCAGTACCCCTGCATGCTGTTGGGAGGTGTTGTTGGACTCTGCGTGTGTCATCTGTGTCGTCCACGCCTTATATGCCGGGGGTCCTATATAGGCTCTACCTCGGTGCGCTGACTTCAGTTCTTTACTTACCACCCCAGCCGGCGCTGAAGCCAAGAAAGCTACCACTCAGTAGTTTTTTGACTGGTATTTTTTCAACTTTTGTTTAGATTTTTTTGTGTATTTCTACTCCTGGTGCATCGAGGGATGTCTTCTCCTAATACCGGTTTGTCGCCTTGCGGATCTGGTCATCAGGTGATGTCCGTGATGGAACCGCACCTCAGCTGCCTTCAGTGTTTGGAGAAAGACCTCAACCCACTCATGCTCCGAGTGTTGGGCCATGAGCAATCCCTAAAGCTCATGACAGCCTGGCGCTTGGGTCCACGTAACCAATCTCAATCGAAAGGAAGGTCTTGGGATTGGTTGCGGAGCACCCTCTTCGTCATCCCAACCCAAGCCTCCAGGACAAGTGGGTAAGTTAAGGCAAAAGAAGGTAAAGCGCTCTTTAGGTTTACCTTGGCCGATGAGATGAGGGAGCTATGTCGATATGGGCCGACTCCATACCTCACTGAGTTTCCGGGATTCAGAGCAACCCCTGCCCAACTCGAGGAGTTTTGAGGCCATGCTCCTAATTTTTGGGCAGTCCAACCCCGCTTGTGTGCCATTGGCCCCCCCCCCCCCCCCCCCCCCCCCCCCCCCCCCCCCCCCCCGTCCAAAGGCGGGGCCTTCGAGTTCCGCGCGAGTTGCTTCGGCCTCCCCTCTGAGGGGCACCCATGAATTCCTTGCTGGATCTAGACCGTCACCAGCCGCTCCACCTCGACCTTCCCCAGTGCCAGCACTGACGTTGCCTCTCCACTCCCGGCACCACCCAAGCCACCGGGCAGAAGCACCCCCATCCTTGTTGATGACTCCTACACGGAGCCAGATGGGTGTCGTCCAATGCTGAATCTGGAGCCAACGGAAGCCTTCCCTCTGTTGGATCCTGAGCCTTATTCGTTTGTGCTAGATAACGGTGTAGAATGGGAGGGGTCGCTTAACTCTTTGTAATACCAACTCCAAGACCCCGTGGACTGGTGTATGGGCCTGGTTAAAGCCAGTGGACTGGCTTGCTCGCCCGAAACTGGCATGCTCTCTCCCTTGGCTACGAAGGAAGGAGCTTCATATTCTTTGGTGGTTCAGAGAGCAGATGAGGTCCTGGTCCTTGAGCTGTCTTCGGTGGCAGTCAGGGCTAACCTCCTGACAGAGGTGCTTCAGCTTGTTGCTTCATTTTCAGAACCCCTGCTCCCCTTAAATGAAGGCCTTACAGATAGCATACTGGGTAATTGGTCCAAACCCAGCACTGGGGCTCCTGTTGATAGGAGAATTGCCTGCTGCCATCACCCCGCACTGAGTGACCCAGGTTTCCTGATGTAACAGCCCACCCCTGAGTTCTTGGTTATCAAAGCCTTCTCCTTCCAAGGTGCGTTCCCTTCCGCACCCCCGATATGAAATCCAAGAAGCTGTACACAGTCTGGAAGATGTTGTCTTTCACCAGCCTGGCTTTGCGGTCGGTGAACACTGCATGCGTCATGGGCCGTTAATTCCACACGCTGTGGGATACGGTTACGCATGTTTTGCCACAGATCCTGGAGGAGGCCCAGGCTGTACTTTCAGAAGAAGTTGCTGATGGGAGAGACGCAGCGTAGTTCATGATCCAGTGTGGACTGGACACGACAGACTCACTGGGCAGAGCACTTGCAATGGCAGTGCCATTGATGTGCCACATCTGGTTGAGGACATATGGATTTTTGGGGGGATGTCCAAGTCAATCTTTTGGACATGCCCTTTGATGGCACCCTTCTCTTCAGAGAGAAAGCAGACTGTACAAGTCCTTGAAGGATTCTCGTGCTACGTCCAGGTCCTTGGGCCTCGCAGAAGCTCCTTGTCCCAGTCAGTCTGCTTTTAGCCCCATTCATAGATGCAGAAAGGGTGCCCAGCCATGTTAGTTTCCCTCTAGCCACTGTGCCGTGTATGCTGCCCAGCTGCATGGCTGGGGACGTGCGGTCAACTATTATCGTGGATCAGGGTGCCAGTGGTCTGGTCAGTCCACATCTTGCCCTCTCTCCATCTGCCTCCAAACCTTCCACATCTGACGATTCCCCACTAGGGACCAGTTGGAGGCAAGATCTGCCATCACCTGGTCTGATGGTAGTCCATCACGTCAGATAAGTGGGTTTTGCAGATAGTCCAAAGGGGCTGCTCCCTCCCCTTCAAGACTCCCCTTCGAGGCTCCCATTCCATCCGTGCCACCACCACCGTATGATCAGATGACACAGCGGATCACTTAGCACGTCTTCAAGAGGAGGTAACAGTTCTCTTGGGCAAGGGAGCCATAGAGGGTCCCTGTGCCAGAATTAGGTTGTTGTTGATATTACTGCTATTTTCCGGTGCCCTAAAAGGATAAGGGCCTTAACCCTATCCTAGATGTTCGGCCCCTAAATCTTGCTCAAGAAGTTCAAAATGTTCACTCTGGGTCAGGTTCTATCCACCCTGGACCCAGGAGACTGGATGGTAGAGCGTTGGGCTGATGTCATAGTAAATATCCTAAAATAGGACTTGCGTTTGGTGGTGGTAAGAAAAACATCCAGCTTTTTGTTTGTTTGCATAATAGACGTATTGTGAATTTCTCCTAAAAATCATACCTATTAAAATACAATTATAGGTTCTTTTAGTATCTGTTAATTTAGTGTGGGTGCTACAAATAAAATAACAAATAGTAATAGTATTTAAACATACTCGTTATTATGTTAATTTTTGGATTTGGTTTTTCTATTCCACATGATAGAGCTGCCAGAGGAAGTCCGGGAGCGATGGGAGATTTTTTGCGCAGGTCCATTAGGTGAAACCAACAAAAAGAACACAGTGGACCGAGTAAGTTCCAATGGTTGGAAATATCCTCATTTATTTATCTGTTTGTAAGAATACATTTATTACTTTGGTTTACTACTTTCTTAAACGAACATTATTTATTCTTTTCAATTTAAATTGATAAAATAAATGTTGTAAATGTTTGACGGAAGGTACAAATTATCTGCATGTTTTGTTTTTTCCCCTGTCAAAACAGCATACTAAAACAAACAAATAAGAGCTAGAGCCCACTATTATCTCACTGTGCTCTGTATTGTGTTGCTTACTCGGGATGCTTGTTAACAAGTGAGGGATATAGAGAATTGATCAGCAGAACTTAGCAGATAGCACCAGTTGAAGATGTGGAAAGTGGAGGTGTCGGAAGCTGGCTCTCTATATGGTGCATTACAAAGAAGTACACTGTGCAGAGTCTGTAACCAGTGGATCCCCAGTTGGTTGCCAGGCAAAAGCAGATAATACTAACGCTCTTATGTGGTAGTGCGGGCGAGCAGCTAGGATTTTCAGAGGGCAATGCTAAGCGTTTGGTTTGCTCACAGGAGCAATAAATGAGATACACTCTAAGAGTAAATCAGACACCAATTTTGAAAAATGACTTCTCTCGTAGGGGTATTTACATGATAGTTGTAAGCACTGAATAGTTCTGCGCGCCTGCGAGGACCCCGGAGCACTGTTCTGTAATGTAGTCTTAAGTGTAGATGGTAGCCTTTCTTGAAAAAAGGCCTGTTAAACCACTTAAGAATATCAATGTGCAGCCTAGGTGAAAAGCTACACAGCCCAAATTGTTTATTCTTGAGGTTGGAAAGAAAGACAGCTGTAGTATAGATACACCTTTAAACACATATTTATTCTAGAAATATAATAAATATATTCTCAAACTTTATTTACACCTCCAAACGAGAATAAAACAATGCAGGGCAGTGTAGCCCATAGGCTGCCATTATACAGGATGTAAATAGACCTGTGCCTTTAAGAAAGGAAAGTCTTCCTGTATCCCATCATGCACAGCAAAAGGCAGTTGCCTCAGTTCTTTTTTCCGGCACCTTCTGACAGGACCCTGAAGCATTGAGCTCTACCTTACAAAGCTTTTTTGACAGAAAATTCAATTAAAATTCTTTGGTTTTCAATTTCACTCGACATTTTTCATCCAGAGTTGCTAACCTTTACTGTCAAATTCTGACAGAAATTTAAACTTTTTCTGTCTTTAAAATGCCTTCACTTTTTGACAAGTGCCCTAGTTGTGGCAGGAAAACGGCCAAAACAGACCCACGCCAGGTCTGCATTATTTGCCTACCATCAAGTCACAAACCTGATGCCTGTGACATTTGCAAGACTTTCTCGAGAAAGAACTCTTCGCGACAGGGAGAAAATTCGGCTGCAGGCAAGAGAGGACAGGAGAAGAGGGCAATCTGCCACAGAGCGAGGATAAGGTCAGTCTTCTACCAGGGCTCTCCCTGTGTCCTCTGGAGCAGTTGCCAGACCTTCTCACAAACGCCATAGGTCTCTGATGTCGAGAGCATTGACGTCGAGACTGGGAACAGCACCAACATGTTCACCGTCGAGGAAGAGACATTGCTTGACGTCGACAGCCGTACCGCCTTCGAGACGGCGTAGACACTCGCCGTCAAGAAGGTCTTGGTCCAGGTCGCCGTCGATGCGACGGGGACGATCGATGTCGGTGGACAGTACTCGTCGTCGAAGACGCTCGCCGTCATCTCGTCGAGGAAGATCACCGTCGAGAGGAGTCCACGCCGAGTGGTACTCGCTGTCATCGTACTTCGACGTCGAAGTGTGTTGACGTCGAGGAGACACTCAGAGGCCTAGGAGGGTTTATACCACTTCAGAATCCTCGGCTTCTCTCATTCTTCTACCGACTTCACCTCAGCCGTCTCCTCAGCCGTCACCTCTGCCACAGACACCTCTGGCACCTACAGCTCCTCCGCCAGCTCCTCCTTCAGAGTCCGTTCCAGTGACTCCAGCGGAATCCACAAGATATTCGGACACTCTTCGAGATGCTCTTCTTCCCCTCGACACCATCGTCGACGTGAATCAGTTCAAAGATCTCCTCGTTCCCACCATAGACATTCCTCTTCGTCCACAAGGGATTACTCTCCAACCCTATCTGACTCACTGTCTCAGAGTTTCTCCCATAGACGACGTGAACACTTTCCAAGAGGTCCTGGTGCGAGGTGCTACCAAATTAAACATCCCGCTGGCAGTGCCCGCTCCAACGGCAGCTTCAAGACCATTAATACCACTGGTCCCAGGGCTTCTTGAACCGGCAATGGATATATTTTTAACACCGGCCACAGCTAAAACTGCTCCTTCCAGGCTTATAAAGAAATATCGCCCCCATGGAGCAGGACCCTCTATTCTTAAGGTCGGATCCAGTGCCTCACTCGGTCATTGTGGCTGCAAAAAAGTTGCATTCTACATCTCCGTCTTCCTCCTCACCTCCGGACAAGGAGAGTAGAAAGATTGATGCCACAGGTCGCAAAGTATGCTCTACCTCCGCCATCACGATGAAAGCAGCCAGCGCTACTGCGCTGTTAGGCAGGTATGATCCTGCCCTTTGGGACTCTGTGCTGCAGTTTGCGGAACATCTCCCTAAAGAGAAAAGGGAAGATTTTTTGGAGATAGTGAGTGAAGGTGCCATGGTCTCCAATCAAGTGATAAGCGCCGCTGCCGACTCTTCGGTGCTGTCCTCACATAATTATGCTCATGGAGAGTGGCCTTAAGAAGACACGCTTGGCTACGCCTGACGTCTCTTAAACCAGAGGCACAACAGAGAATTACAAATTTGCCCTTCTCAGGCTCCACCTTGTTTGGCTCTCATGCTGATGACGAGATGTCGAGGATGAAAACTGAACTAGACACTCTGAAAGCGGTGGGCATCGAGAGACCGAGAGCAACGGAAAACATTCCGTCCCTACCAACGAAGGCTCTTTACGCACAGATATCAAATGCCACAGTGGATGTCTTCAAGACCCCAGCAACAGCATCAAAGAACCTTCTCGACACAACGAAAGTCGGCAAGGGGTCGCACTACACTGCAAACCCAGACAACTCGTCAGACACCAGCGTCTAAGCCCTGAATCCTCGCTTCCCCCTCCTCCGTTACCCACTCCGGTAGGGGGAAGTATCTCAAATCATCTGGACGAGTGGCAACGCATCACGTCAGTCGCCTGGGTGTTGAATATTGTGCGGAATGGCTACTCTCTCAGGTTCATCAGCCCTCCGCCGTCTATTCCACCCAAACCAGTGAGTCACCACCTCAACGCTCTTCAATTAGAAGTAGCAACCCTATTACAAAAGAGAGCAATAGAACCCGTCTCGATCAATCAGCATGGAAAGGGAATCTACTCGAGGTATTTTTTGGTACCAAAGAAAGTCAAACAAGAGTTTTGTCCAATTCTAGACCTAAGGGTAGCAAACAAGTGGATTCTCAGAGAAAAATTCAGGATGCTATCCTTGCACCAAATTTACCCTCAACTTCGTCAGGGCGACTGGCTCTGCGCGATAGACCTCTGCAACGCTTACTTTCACATTCCGGTGATCGAGAAACATCGAAAGTTTCTAAGGTTCATCGTCGGAAAAAGTAATTACCAATTTACGTGACTACCCTTCGGCCTCAAATCAGCACCAAGATCTTTTTCCAAATGCATGGCGGTGGTGACAGCCCATTTGAGGAAACATTGAATATTCGTCTACCCCTATCTAGACGATTGGCTCATAAAAGCTTCCCCGTATCTAGAGGCTCAACAGCATTTCAACTGGTCTCATCAGCTCCTCCAGAGCCTGGGCCTTCAAGTCAATCTCCCCAAATCCACAGCAACACCTGTTCAGAGGCTGCATTACTTAGGTGCCATCATAGATACCAAACAAGGAAAGGTGTTTCCTTCATAGGAACGACGATTATCAATTCTCCAAAAGTGCCAGCAGCTCCAGAAAACACCTCAGACCACTGCAAGAGCGATATCCTCTCTCCTGGGCTCGATGGCATCTTGCATCCATCTCATTCCCAATGCTCGCCTCCATATGAGACCCTTACAGGAATGTCTGGAGGATCAATGGTGTCAACTAGTGGACGATTGGGAGAACAGTGTCCTTCTTTCTCCCCACGCCTTACAATCCCTCAAGTGGTGGTGTTCGCCCAACAATCTTCTGGAGGGGATTCCATTCCAACAACAGCCGCCAACCCAAACCATTGTCACAGACGCATCGCTGCTCGGATGGGGGGCGCATATGGATCGCCTTAGAGTCCAAGGCAAGTGGTCACAGAGAGAGCGACTGTATCACATCAACCTGTTGGAGCTTCGCGCAGTCCATTCTGCGCTCAAAGCCTTCCTCATCTCTGAAGACGAAAACTCCGCTTCTCCAGTCGGACAACGTGGCTACCATGTATTATTTAAACAAACAAGGAGGCACCAGATCCAGGACGGTCGACAGAGGCTCAAACAATCTGGCATTGGCTCCTAGCCAGGAACATCTCGCTAGTGGCAACATACAGAATGTTCAAGCGGATGCCCTCAGCCGCGCTAAGGGTGAAAACCACGAATGGGTTTTGCACGACAACGTCCTCCGTTCCATTTTTGCCATGTGGGGTACGCCCTCTATAGACCTATTCGCAACCCCAGAAAACAAAAAATGCCAAAACTTCGCCTCCAGATACTACCATCCACGAACGCTGGGGAATGCCCTGTGGATAAGCTGGTCAGGAGCATTTCTTTACGCCTTTCCACCGCTTCCCCTGATACCGGCAGTCCTCCTTAAGCTATCCAATGCTCACTCCAGGATGATTCTCATTGCCCCGGAATGGCCACGCCAGTGGTGGTTTCCAGACCTACTTCACCGGTCACTCAAACCACACATCAGGCTACCTTGTCGCCCAGACCTTCTCACGAAGTTCTGAGGCCAGATATCTCATCCCAACCTCATCGTTGAATTTGGCAGCATGGCTCCTGAGTTAGTACGATATGGTCACCTGAATCTACCTCAGGACTGCATGGAGATTCTGAAGGAAGCAAAGCGCCCCTCCACAAGAGCAGCTTATGCATGCAAATGGAAAAGGTTCTGCGTGTGGTGCTTGGACAATAATATTGACCCAATTTCCTGTGGAGAGGAGACTATTCTGCCATACTTATTAGGTTTGGCAAAGTCTGGATTGCAATTGTCATCAATAAAAGTACACCTGGCGGCTCTAACGGCATATAGAAAGAGCCCTTCCCAAACCTCTTTCTTTAGGATTCCAATCATAAAAGACTTCCTGGAGGGTTTGAAAAAGGTTTTTCCTCCCATAAGAAGACCATCTCCTCCATGGGAACTGAATATTGCCCTCTCGCGTCTGATGCTACCTCTGTTTGAACCAATACATAAAGCATCACTCCAACATCTTACGTGGAAAACTGCTTTTTTGGTTGCAATCACATCAGCTCAAAGGGTCAGTGAGATCCAGGCCCTTTTGTGCTCAAGAACCTTATACGGTTTTTCATTCTTCGAAAGTAGTTTTGAGGACACATCCAAAATTTTTACCTAAAGTCGTTTCAGACTTCCATGTGAACCAAACCATTTCATTACCAACCTTCTTCCAAAATCCTTCTACCCCTGCCGAGCGAACCCTACATTCTCTCGACGTAAAGAGGGTTTTAAAATTTTACTTGGACAGGACAAAAAGCTTGCGTAAATCACAGCAACTGTTTATTAACTATGGCCCGGTTAGAACAGGGTTGGCCACTTCCAAACAATCCTTATCCAGGTGGATTGTCTCATGTATCGTTTTTTGTTATCAGTTAGCAAATAAATCGCTGGATGGCAAACCAAAAGCCCATTCTACTAGAGGGAAGGCAGTGACTGCTGCCTTGCTGAGAAATATTCCTTTGTCAGAAATATGCAAAGCGGCCACTTGGAAATCGGCCCATACCTTTACTAAGCATTACTGCCTTGACTCAGATGCTAGGGCAGATGCGCAGGTCGGACAGGCCTCTCTCAAGAATTTATTTGCATAATTTGTGGTTTCAGTATTTTTCTGTCTACTCCACCGCGGTTATGGGGATGGGCTTGCTAATCTATTCAGTGCTTATGTCTATACATGGAAATCCCCTACCAGAGAAGGAATGGTTTCTTACCTGTAACTCCAGTTCTCTCGTAGGGGTATTCCCATGATAGTCATAAGCAACCCTCCCTCCTCCCCGGTGGACTTGACATAGAACAGGTTGCTATAATGATAACAGTGTTGATATTACAAAGAATGTTCCTGTTTCTTCATGTCATGTTATAAGCCTACAAAAAGAACTGAGGCAACTGCCTTTTGCTGTGCATGATGGGATACAGGAAGACTTTCCTTTCTTTAAGGCACAGCTCTGTTTACATCCTGTATAATGGCAGCCTATGGGCTATACTGCCCTGCATTGTTTTATTCTCGTTTGGAGGTGTAAATAAAGTTTGAGAATATATTTTTTATTATATTTCTAGAATAAGTATGTGTTTAAAGGTGTATCTATACTACAGCTGTCTTTCTTTCCAACCTCAAGAATAAACAATTTTGGGCAGTGTAGCTTTTCACCTAGGCTGCACATTGATATTCTTAAGTGGTTTAACATGCCTTTTTTTCAAGAAAGGCTAACATCTACACTTAAGAATACATTACAGAACAGTGCTCCGGGGTCCCCGCAGGCGCGCAGAACTAGTCAGTGCTTATGACCATCATGGAAATACCCCTACGAGAGAACTGGAGTTACAGGTAAGAAACCATTCCTTCTTTTCACATATGTTTTGAAACCAGGAACTTCGTTAAAGTGTAAGTGCTGTATTTGATATCAATTTTTACAGGTAAGTAAAATGTTCAAACTGGTGTTCCTTTACACATAATGCAGTCCTATAGAAGGACAAATCAGTAATGAATACATTTATGTACATTCAGTTTCATGGGCTTCACCTTCAGGGTTTGGTGTTGTAGAGGCCCAGGGGCCAGAGTATTACCAGGAGTTCAGAGGTGCCCAGGTTTCACTGGGAGCAGGGTGCTGGGCTTGCTACCTTAAAGGGGGAGCGGACCTGGAAACAGGCTGCACAGGGGCACTTGGGGACAAATCAGAGATTGGGAGTTGGGGGTGGGGGGTAGAGACAACCAGTTCTTCAGAATCCTGGCCATGCAGCTCAGAATCACAGTGGATAGGCCAGCTTGACCTGGTGCAGAAATATGCTCTTCATGGTTAGGGACTAGCAGCTGGCAGGGGTAAAATCAGGGCTGCTGGGCCACTCACGAAGTGGGTCTCAGATTGGACTCACTGTTGGTGCTTGGTGAAGGCTGTCTGGTACCTGGGTGGTTGGTGCTGCACGGCTCTGGTTGGTCCTGGTGTGGTCACACTTTGTGGGGTGGCAGATCTAGTACTCCAGAGCGAAAGTACCTTCTTCTGGTCATCTGTTGCATCGGTCGGGGCAGGGACTCTACTTGTTGGTGCCTGTGGTCTACTAGAAGTAAGACTGGCAGTGATTTTCCAGGTGCTGGTAGACTATCTAAGGCTTTGATAGTTCTCCATCTTGCAGAACGCGTCAGTCTGTTGCAATAGTTGAGAGAGTTGCAAGCAGGCAGAGTTAGGCACCAAAAGTCCACGGCACTTCTAATGTTCTCGCCAGACAGTGACTCCTCTTCATCTCTTGATCCAACTAATCTGAGTTCCTGGGTTCAGACGATGCCACCTAAATACTCAATTTAGGGGCATTACAGGGAGTGACAGGAAGCAGCCAATGCGTTGCCTACCTTTGGGGTGACTACACCCTCTATATGACCACTTCTGCCGGGAAGTGGGTATTACTCTGACCCTAGAATACTAATTGTAGGAAGCTGGCTCTGTATATACTATCTCAAATTGAGAGATGGTGTGCATAGAGTCCTAGGGTTCCCTTAGAGGTTGATAGTGGCAAAATTAGATAATAGTAATGCTCTATTTTGTGGTTGTGTGGTCGAGCAGTAGGTTTATCAGAGGGTAGTGTTGAACATTTGTTGTACACACACAGGCAATAAATGAGGAACACACACTCAGACTTAACTCCAGGTCAATATTTTTTATATAGAAAAATATCTTCTTTATTTTAGAACCACAGGATTCAAGATAAGTACATAAAATGCAAGGTACTTCACACAGGTAAGTATAGAACTTTGATTTAAAACAGTAGTACACAAAGTTTTAGTTAAAATGGCAATAAGCTATTTTAAAAGTGGACACAGTGCAAAAATCAACTGTTACTGGGGGAGGCAAATTTGGTTAGGTTTTGCAGGTAAGTAAAGCACTTACACAGTCAGTCTCCTGGGCATAGGCAGCCCACCGTTGGGGATTCAAGGCATCCCCAAAATCACCGCACCAGCAACACAGGGCCGGTCAGGTGCAGAGGTCAAAGGAGAGCCCAAAACACACAGGTGCCTAGGGAGAACAGGGATGCTCCGATTCCGGTCTGCTGGCAGGTAAGTACCTACGTCCTAGGGGAGCATACCATGGGGTTTTGTAGAGCACTGGGGGAGGGACACAAACAGGCAAACAAAACACCCTCAGAGACACAGGGGCGGCCAGGTGCAGTGTGCAAAGTAGGCATCAGGCTTGCTATAGGAAACAATGGAGGGACCCGAGGGTCACTTAGGCGATGCAGGGAGGGCACAGGGGGGCTTCTCTGGCCAGCCACCGACTGGGTTAGGATGAGGGCTGCCTGCTGGGCATCTCGGTCCTGGGGGCTGCGGGTGCAGTGCTTGGACCAGGCATCCGGTTCCTTGTTATCAGGCAGTCACGGTCAGGGGGAGCCTCTGGATCCTCTCTGCAGGTGTCGCTGTGAGGGTGCAGGGAGGTCGACTCAGGTTACTCACGCCATCTCAGTCGCCTGAGAGTCCTCTCTGCAGTGTTAGTTCTCTGAAACTCGAGCCATGGGCGTTGGGTGCAGAGTGAGAAGTCTCACGCTTCCGGCGGGAAGGAAGAGTTCTTTCAAAGTTGCTAGCAAGTTGTTACTGTTTTTGAACAGTGCAGCTGTTCTCGTAAGTTTCTTGGTCCTTCGGGTTCAGGGCAGTCATCTGAGTCCTCAGAGGTCACTGGTCCCTGTCGGATGCGTCGCTGTGCAGGCTCTTAGATTCTGGAGACAGGCTGGTAGGGCTGGGGCCAAAGCAGTTGTCGTCATCCGTCTTCTCTGCAGGTTTGTAGGTCAGCAGTCCTTATTGTTTCTTCAGGTTGCAGGAATCTAGTTTCCTAGGTTCTGGGGTGCCCCTAAATACTGAATTTAGGGGTGTGTTTGGGTCTGAGGGGCAGTAATCAATGGCTACTGTCCTTGAGGGTGGCTACGCCCTCCTTGTGCCTCCTACCTGTGGGGAGGGGGGGCACATCCCTAGACCTTTTAGGGGAATCCTCCAAAACTAAGATGGAGGATTTCTAAAGGCAGGGGTCACCTCATCTCAGGACACCTTAGGGGCTGTCCTGACTGGTGGGTGACTGCTCCTTGTTTTTCTCATTATCTCCTCCAGCCTTGCTGCCAACAGTGGGGGCAGTGGCTGGAGGTGCGGGCATGTCCACTAGCTGGGACGCCCTGGGGCACAGTAACAAAGGGGGGTGAGCCTTTGAGGCTCACCGCCAGGTGTTACAGATCCCAGTACAGACTTTGTTCCTGGCCACAGAGTAACAAATCCACTCTCCCCATGTGGCCAGCAACTTGTCTGGTGTGTGGCAGTCTGGCAGAAACTGGTCAGCCCCACACTAGAAGTCGGATTGGTATTCAGGGGGCATCTCTAAGATGCCCTCTCGGTGTATGTTACAATAAATTGCACCTTGGCATCAGTGTGCATTTATTGTGCTGAGAAGTTTGATACCAAACTTCCCAGTTTTCAGTGTAGCCATTATGGAACTGTGGAGTTCGTGTTTGACAAACTCCCAGACCATATACTCTTATGGCTACCCTGCACTTACAATGTCTAAGGTTTTGCTTAGACACTGTAGGGGTATAGTGCTCATGCACGTATGCCCTTACCTGTGGTATAGTGCACCCTGCCTTAGGGCTGTAAGGCCTACTAGAGGGGTGACTTACCTATGCCTCAGGCAGTGGGAGGTTGGCATGGCACTCTGAGGGGAGTGCCATGTCAACTTAGCCTTTTTCTCCCCACCAGTGCACACAAGCTGTGAGGCAGTGTGCATGTGCTGAGTGAGGGCCCCCCAGGATGGCATAAGACATGCTGCAGCCCTTGGAGACCTTCCCTGGCATAAGGGCCCTTGGTACCAGCTACAAGGGACTTATCTGAGTGCCAGGGCAGTGCCAATTGTGGAAGCAAAGGTACAGTTTAGGGAAAGAACACTGGTGCTGGGTCCTGGTTAGCAGGGTCCCAGCACACTTTCAATCAAAACTTAGCATCAACAAAGGCAAAAGGTTAGGAGGTAACCATGCCAAGGAGGGATTTCCTTACACTCAGTTACTCACCATTTAGGGTTCCTTGTTCTTACTGCTCTCCTCTAACAATTCCACATTCTTGGGTGGGGGACAGTAGCTCAAATTCCACTTTCTTAGTATATGGTTTGACCCTCTCCCAGGGCCCTTACCACTTTCACCAAGTATTGCCAGTGCTCCTTGTTTCTACGCTAATTTCTGACTGTGAATATAACTAGTGTGTACTTAACTCCATTTGGGGAGGTCTGGCTATATGTATCTAGTGTTGTTCTACCATAATAAAGTACCTTTATTTTTGGGACATTGTGGTTCTTTCGTGTGTGATAAGTGCTGGGTGATTATCATGGTATTACATCAGCTTTGCATGTCCCCTAGGTAAGTCTTGGCTGCTCATCCACAGCTACCACTAGAGAGCCCTGGCTTCCTAGACACTGCCTACACTTCACTAATAAGGGTTGCCTGGACCTGGTGGAAGGTACCAACACCATAGGTGTCTAACAGGCCAGCTTCCTACAGCTTTGTTTATATTAATCCTTTTAGCATTCAGTTTTTCATTAAAGAAGTGATGTCCAGTTCTTAAAACAGGATTTTCAGTCTACACCCTGAAGCTCATATTGAGCCATTTACTTAATGTTATAGCGGAACATATATAATTGAATAAGTGCTCAAAAAGTGGGCTTCCATTTTTAACTATTTTCGTCTGTTTATCATGTTATAATTTTTCGCAGTCATAAATTTGAAGTGTATGTCTCAGTATAAATTTGTATTATTTTTGTGTTAATCTCTGTACAGGTTACCACAAGGCACATTCATTCATCTAGTGATGATGAGATTGACTTTAAGGATACAGGATTCTCGCACGATTCTTCATTGCAGCAGGTGAGTGATAGATATATAGTGCTGTCTAGTTATTATTTTATTAGGTATCTGAGAGAAGAAAATTATTTTACTTAACTGTGGTTCTCCAGTATTGGCATCTTTCATACAGGGAGTGCAGAATTATTAGGCAAATGAGTATTTTGACCACATCATCCTCTTTATGCATGTTGTCTTACTCCAAGCTGTATAGGCTCGAAAGCCTACTACCAATTAAGCATATTAGGTGATGTGCATCTCTGTAATGAGAAGGGGTGTGGTCTAATGACATCAACACCCTATATCAGGTGTGCATAATTATTAGGCAACTTCCTTTCCTTTGGCAAAATGGGTCAAAAGAAGGACTTGACAGGCTCAGAAAAGTAAAAAATAGTGAGATATCTTGCAGAGGGATGCAGCACTCTTAAAATTGCAAAGCTTCTGAAGCGTGATCATCGAACAATCAAGCGTTACATTCAAAATAGTCAACAGGGTCGCAAGAAGCGTGTGGAAAAACCAAGGCGCAAAATAACTGCCCATGAACTGAGAAAAGTCAAGCGTGCAGCTGCCACGATGCCACTTGCCACCAGTTTGGCCATATTTCAGAGCTGCAACATCACTGGAGTGCCCAAAACCACAAGGTGTGCAATACTCAGAGACATGGCCAAGGTAAGAAAGGCTGAAAGACGACCACCACTGAACAAGATACACAAGCTGAAACGTCAAGACTGGGCCAAGAAATATCTCAAGACTGATTTTTCTAAGGTTTTATGGACTGATGAAATGAGAGTGAGTCTTGATGGGCCAGATGGATGGGCCCGTGGCTGGATTGGTAAAGGGCAGAGAGCTCCAGTCTGACTCAGACGCCAGCAAGGTGGAGGTGGAGTACTGGTTTGGGCTGGTATCATCAAAGATGAGCTTGTGGGGCCTTTTCGGGTTGAGGATGGAGTCAAGCTCAACTCCCAGTCCTACTGCCAGTTCCTGGAAGACACCTTCTTCAAGTAGTGGTACAGGAAGAAGTCTGCATCCTTCAAGAAAAACATGATTTTCATGCAGGACAATGCTCAATCACACGCGTCAAAGTACTCCACAGCGTGGCTGGCAAGAAAGGGTATAAAAGAAGGAAATCTAATGACATGGCCTCCTTGTTCACCTGATCTGAACCCCATTGAGAACCTGTGGTCCATCATCAAATGTGAGATTTACAAGGAGGGAAAACAGTACACCTCTCTGAACAGTGTCTGGGAGGCTGTGGTTGCTGCTGCACACAATGTTGATGGTGAACAGATCAAAACACTGACAGAATCCATGGATGGCAGGCTTTTGAGTGTCCTTGCAAAGAAAGGTGGCTATATTGGTCACTGATTTGTTTTGTTTTTGAATGTCAGAAATGTATATTTGTGAATGTTGAGATGTTATATTGGTTTCACTGGTAATAATAAATAATTGAAATGGGTATATATATTTTTTTGTTAAGTTGCCTAATAATTATGCACAGTAATAGTCACCTGCACACACAGATATCCCCCTAACATAGCTAAAACTAAAAACAAACTAAAAACTACTTCCAAAAATATTCAGCTTTGATATTAATGAGTTTTTTGGGTTCATTGAGAACATGGTTGTTGTTCAATAATAAAATGAATCCTCAAAAATACAACTTGCCTAATAATTCTGCACTCCCTGTAGATTCACATGCTTGAATATTCCCTGTCGTGGAAGTGGGAGTCCCATGGTACGTTAATAAAGCAGTTTGGATATATGTTGTATTTCTTGTGTTGCTGCAGATACACATGCTTGGCATAAGTTTGCCGTCTAGTGTTGGCCTTGGAGTGTTACAAGTTGTTTTTCTTCGAAGAAGCTTTTTCGAGTCACAAGATCGAGTGACTCCTCCTCTCAATGATAGTGTGCATGGGCATCGAGTCCTTTGTTAGTGTTTTATTTCCGCTGTTGGGTTCGGACGTGTTCCCTCTCGCTCCGGTAGATCTCAGTTCCGTACTATCTGAACTTCTCTTTCTTTCATTTACACGTCTGTATCGTTTTCTAACACGTTTTCCATGCTAAACCCGATCCGATTGTAGTGTCGGGATCGATTAAACACCATTTCGGGTGCCCGCACCCTTCTTGGCCCTACTGTGTCACACTCACGGATCTAGCTCCATTTTGATTCTGCCCTCCGTGCCACGCTAAGTTTCTCCTACACTGACCAGCACTCTGTTTAACCTCTGCCTCTCTCTGGACCACAAGGAAGAAGCTTGTGAGGCGTGCCGATCCTTCCACTCTAAGAAGACTCAGCGGGATCGGATAGCACGTCGACTGGAGATGGCATTGAAGTCGATGAAACAAAGGCCCGACATCAGTGAGGAACAGGCAGAAGCAGTTTCCATCACAGACTCCGATTCCGAGCGGGACTCAGATGTGGACAGCCAAGTTATTCCTGCGGCGCAGTACGTGCGTACGTCAGCCCCTTCCCATCACCAAAAACATCACAAAAAGTCAACACGAATGGTCTTGGGTCCACCATTGCTTACTGGCCATGGTCGGGCCCGAAAGTTACATCTCGACGACGGTCCTCTGGTTCGGCGTCGAAGAAGACCAGAATGCGTTCAACTGAACAGACTGCCACACTTGTTTCGGGATCGAGTCGCAAGGTGGAGGCTTCCACTTCGGAACAAAAACGTTTGCATACCACCGCGGAGCTGAAACAGCCAAGCTCCTCTTCGGAGCTGGAAAAACTCCCATCTGCTTCATAGTCCACTTTATCGGCCTGATTAAAGCAGTCAATCACCACGCTTTCGGAGCACACAACTAAAGGAAGCAAATATGTTCCATCTACATAGGAATCTGCAGACATTAGGCCCATCCTTGAAGTCATGGACCATAAACAACGGAAAATACAGATTTAAAAAGACACAGGAAAGATTATTGCCTATCCTCCTTAAATAACTTAGGAAGCTGTCTTTCCAAGAAAGTTTGTAACCTGTGCCTTCACCTGCGAAAATATTTAACCACAAGGAGAAACCAAAGACACAACAACAGTCTTCTCCACAGGATTCTCCATTGTTTCCCACTTCTCCACCACCTCAGACTCCACCACCACCTTCACTTGCACAGTATTCTATGCAATATCCTGTTTCTTCACATGGGGATTATATGGGCGACAATAATTACAATGTAGACCCATGGGATCTATATGATTCCAACCCTGATGACCCTGATGCATATACCACTAGGCCATATCCACCAGAAGACACCTCAGCCTATAATAAGGTGATTGGTAGAGCAACCACACACCACAATGTGCAGCTTGCACTCTGAACCCATAGAAGATGACTTTCTATTAAACACCTATCCTCTACACATAAACAGTACTAATGTTTGCCAGTGCTACAAGGCATGCTAAAACATGTTGATATTTTTAAAGAACCAGCAAAGGCTAGAGTACTCACACCGAGGGTGGATAAAAAATATAAAGCCGCACCATCAGATCCATTCTTCATAGCACAACCATTGACACCTGATTTCATTGTTAGTGCAGCTAGAAAAAGGGCAAACAGTCAGTCCACAGGGGATGCTCCTCCCCCTCATAAAATCGCAAATTTAATGCAGCAGGCAAGAGTGGGGACTGAAGCTGCAAATCAGTGGAGAATTGCCAACTACCAAGCTCTTTTCTCCAGGTATGACAGGGCCCACTGGGACGAGATGCAGGACTTCCTCCAATATCTCGCTCCATAACACCAAAAAAGCAAGTTGCTGACAATCAAATTAGATATGCCCTAGATGCAGCAGACACCACAGCTAGGGGTATAAATACTAGCGTTATGATCAGGAGGCATGCTTGGTTGCGGGCCCCAGGATTCAAACATGAGATAGAGCAAGTGGTCCTTAATATGGCGTTTAATAAACAGCAGCTATTTGGACCAGACATGGATAATGTAGGAAAATGGTCCTTGTTGCAGTGACCTCGCCCCCACACACACATTTTGCCTGATATTGGTGCTGACCTGTCTGAGAGTGTGCTTGGGACCCTGCTAACCAGGCCCCAGCACCAGTGTTCTCTCAATAAGAATGTACCATTGTTTCCTCAATTGGCACACCCCTGGCACACAGATAAGACCCTTGTAAAAGGGAGTGAGCATAAGTAGGATATAGCCACCCTGAGGGACAGTAGCCATTGGCTACTGCTGTCTGACCCCTAAAACGCCCCTAAATATTGTATTTAAGTGCTCCCTGAGCCAAGCTAGTCAGATTCCTGAGGACCTCACAAGAAGGACTGCTTAGCTGAAACCCCAGCAGAGAATGAAAGGAGACAGCAACTGACTGGGCCCCAGCCCTACTGGCCTGTCTCCTGTTTCAAAGAACCTGCAAAAGAAAAGCAACACATCCTGCAGGTCCAGCGACCTCTGACAAATCTCCAGAGGACTGCCTGCATCACAGAGGATCACAAACTGCTGTGGACAGCAGCCCTGTCCAAAGAAGAACAGAAGAAAGCTACTCTGAAGGACTCCCACTTCACTCCAGAACTGTGAGTTCTAACCACTCTGCAGCTGACACCTACCGCCTGAGTCCAGGTGGCCAAACCGACCAGAGAGGACCCCCAGGCGGCAGCGAACAAGAGCCCACCCTGGGTTGACCTCTCCACCCCTTCATGACACCTGCAGAGGGAATCCCGAGGACCCCTCCTGACAGCGACTGCCCTGGACGAAGATAACTGACGCCAAAGGACCCACTGCACCTCCAGCCCCCCAGGCCTTGGAGAAATCAGCACCTGGAGCAGCAATGATAAACAGGTGGCCCTCTTCCCTGTCCGACCAGTGGTGTACTGTCAATTATCCACAATGGTTATTGGCTAGAACTCATCTCCACTCCACCAAATATTCCCCCTTGCTCACACACTCTCTCCAGAACACAGAGGTAGAATCGCTGTTACTCAAAGGTGCAATAGAAATGGTACCTATAACTCAACAAGGTACAGGAGTATATTCTCCATACTTCCTTATACCAAAGAAGGATGGCACACTCTGACCATTCTTCCATCTCCGACCCCTCAATCAATACATTTTCTCTGAGCATTTCCACATGGTTACTCTTCAGGATGTCATTTCTTTACTACAAAAACAGAACTACAAGACAGCATTAGTTCTAAAAGATGCTTACTTCCATATTCCCATACAACCAGTACGTTGCAAATATCTAAGATTTATGATGTCAGGAAAGCACCTTTCAATTCAAAGTGTTACCCTTGGTGCTGTTGTTACTCTAAAGGGTATTTACGAAATGCCTAGTAGTGGTTGCAGCATACCTCAGAAGGCAGTATATACATGTCTTTCCCTATCTGGACGACTTCTGGGAATTATGGCATTGTACATATCAATAGTGCCCACTGCACATTTAAACAAACCCTAAAACAGTGTCTTTTGCAACAATGGTCTCAGACACAGGATCAACTTCACGATTTAGTGTTGTTGGACTGCCAGACTTACAACTCTCTGCAATGGTGGAATCACACCAACTTATCAAAAAGGCGGCCATTTCAGGACCCTGTGCCACAGACTATAATCACCACAGATGCATCAATCACTGGTTGGGGACCCCAGCTCAACAGCCTGACTATACAGGGAGAATGGGACTCAATCCAGAAGACTTAGGACATAAACCACTTGGAATTGCTGGCAGTGTTCTTAGCACTCAAAGCATTCCAGCCACAGATCACACACAAGACACTGTTTATAAGAATGGACAACTTGCAAACAATGTATTATCTGCAGAAACGGGAGGGGACACACATCTCAATTGTCCCTTCTAGCACAGACAATTTGGAAGTTGGCAATCGCATTCAACTATTAGCAGAGTAAATTCCACGGATACACAATCAATTAGCGGACCTCTTAAGCAGCACACAGCAACAAATGCATGAATTGGAGATTCACCCACAAGTAATTCAACAGTACTTTCACAGGTGGGGAACACTGAACATAGACCTCTTCGCAACAAGCGAAAACTGAAAATGCCAAAACTTTGCATCCAGGTACCCACACCCTTGATACAAGGGCAATGCTCTATGGATCACTTGGTCAGGGATATTTGCTTACGCTTTTCCCCCCTATCCCTCTAATTCCGTTTCTGGTCAACAAGATCTGTTTCACTTCCTCCCTATGATACTCACAGCTCCCGCGTGGGCACGCCAACACTGGTACACAACACTGTTGGATCTATTTCTAGTACCACATCACAAGCTCCCAAACAGACCAAACCTATTGACTCAAAACTAAGGTCATATCAGGCATCCCAATCCCAGTATGCTCAACCTTGAGATTTGGCTCAGGAGGTCATAGTTTGTGTAGGAAGCTGGCTCTGTATACACTATATCAAAATCAGATAAAGTGTGCACAAAGTCCAGGGGTTCCACAAGAGGCTTGACAGAGGCAATAATAGATAATGCTAATGCTCAATTTGTGGTAGTGTGGTTGAGCAGTTAGGCTTATCAGAGGGTAGTGTTAAGCATTTGTTGTACACACACAAGCAATAAGTGAGAAAACACACTCAGTGACTTAAGTCCAAGCCAATAGGTTTTTATATAGAAAAATATTCTTTTGTTAATATATTTTAGAACCACAAGATTCATTTTGAAGGTAAGTACATTAAATGAAAGCTACTTTACACAGTAATACTTGGAACTTTGAATGGAATTAACATTGTACACAGTTTTCTGTAAAATGTCAAAAAGATGGACACAGTACAATTTTCAACAGGTCCTGGGGAAGGCAAGTAAAGTACAGTTTTTGAGGTGAGTAACAAACTTACAGGTTCAATCTCATGGACATAGGTAGCCCACTGTTGGGGGTTCAAGATAACCCCAAACACCCAGCACCAGCAACACAGGGCCGGTTAGGTGCAGAGGTCAAGCAGGAGCCAAAATAATGTGGGCCCTGTAGGAAAGTACCATCTTGCCTGGCATGTTAACCCCATATTTCACTGTATATATGTTTTAGTCTGTGTCACTGGGACCCTGCCAGGCAGGGCCCCAGTGCTCATAAGTATGTGCCCTGTATGTGTTCCCGGTGTGATGCCTAACTGTCTCACTGAGGCTCTAACCAGAACCTCAGTGGTTATGCTCAGGCTAGTGACTAAATTTACCAATTCACATTGGCATACTGGTACACCCATATAATTCCCTAGTATATGGTACTGAGGTACCCAGGGTATTGGGGTTCCAGGAGATCTCTATGGGATGCAGCATTTCTTTTGCCACCCATAGGGAGCTCTGACAATTCTTACACAGGCCTGCCACTGCAGCCTGAGTGAAATAACATCCACGTTATTTCACAGCCATTTACCACTGCACTTAAGTAACTTATAAGTCACCTATATGTCTAACCTTCACCTGGTGAAGGTTGGGTGCAAAGTTACTTAGTGTGTGGGCACCCTGGTACTAGCCAAGGTGCCCCCACATTGTTCAGGAAAAAAATCCCCGGACTTTGTGAGTGCGGGGACACCATTACACGCGTGCACTGTACATAGGTCACTACCTATGTACAGCATCACAATGGTAACTCTGAGCATGGCCATGTAACATGTCTAAGATCATGGAATTGTCACCCCAGTGCCATTCTGGCATTAGGGGGATAATTCCATGATCCCCTGGGTCTCTAGCACAGAACCCGGGTACTGCCAAACTGCCTATCCGGGGTCTCCACTGCAGCTGCTGCCAACCCCTCAGACAGGTTTCTGCCCTCCTGGGGTCCAGGCAACCCTGGCCCAGGAAGGCAGAACAAAGGACTTCCCCAGAGAGAGGGTGTAACACCCTCTCCCTTTGGAAATAGGTGTGAAGGCTGGGGAGGAGTAGCCTCCCCCAGCTTCTGGAAATGCTTTGATGGGCACAGATGGTGCCCATCTCTGCATAAGCCAGTCTACACCAGTTCAGGGATCCCCCAGCCCTGCTCTGGCGCGAAACTGGACAAAGGAAAGGGGAGTGACCACTCCCCTGACCTGCACCTCCCAGGGGAGGTGCCCAGAGCTCCTCCAGTGTGTCCCAGACCTCTGCCATCTTGGAAACAGAGGTGTCTGTGGCACACTGGACTGCTCTAAGTGGCCAGTGCCAGCAGGTGACGTCAGAGGCTCCTTCTGATAGGCTCTTACCTCTCTTGGTAGCCAATCCTCCTTCCTAGGTAGCCAAACCTCCTTTTCTGGCGATTTAGGGTCTCTGCTTTGGGGATCTCACCAGATAACGAATGCAAGAGCTCACCAGAGTTCCTCTGCATCTCACTCTTCACTTTCTGCCAAAGGATCGACCGCTGACTGCTCAGGACGCCTGCAAAACCGCAACAAAGTAGCAAGACGACTACTAGCAACCTTGTATCGCTTCATCCTGCCTGCTTTCTCGACTGTTTACAGGTTGTGCATGCTCTGGGGTTAGCCTGCCTCCTCTCTGCACCAGGAGCTCTGAAGAAATCTCCTGTGGGTTGACGGAATCGTCCCCCTGCAACCGCAGGCACCAAAAGACTGCATCACCGGTCCTCTGGGTCCCCTCTCAGCACAACGAGCGTGGTCCCTGGAACTCAGCAACTCTGGCCAAGTGACTCCCACAGTCCAGTGACTCTTCAGTCCAAGTTTGGTGGAGGTAAGTCCTTGCCTCCCCACGCTAGACTGCATTGCTGGGTACCACGTGATTTGCAGCTGCTCCAGCTCCTGTGCACTCTTCCAGGATTTCCTTTGTGCACAGCCAAGCCTGGGTCCCCGACACTCTAACCTGCAGTGCACATCCTTCTGAGTTGTCCTCCGCAGTCGTGGGACTCCCTTTTGTGACTTCGGGTGGACTCCGATTCACTTTTCTTCTAAGTGCCTGTTCAGGTACTTCTGCAGGTGCTGCCTGCTTCTGTGAGGGCTCCCTACGTTGCTGGGCGCCCTCTCTGTCTCCTCATCCAAGTGGCGACATCCTGGTCCCTCCTGGGCCACAGCAGCATCCAAAAACCCTAACCGCGACCCTTGCCGCTAGCAAGGCTTCTTTGCGGTCTTTCTGCACGGGAACACCTCTGCAAGCTTCTTCACGACGTGGGACATCCGTCCTCCAAAGGGGAAGTTCCTAGTCCTCTTTCTTGCAGAACTCCAAGCTTCTTCCAACAGTTGGCAGCTTCCTTGCACCCTCAGCTGGCATTTCCTGGGCTCTTGCCCACTCTAGACACTGTTGCGACTATTGGACTTGGTCCTCTTGTCTTACAGGTACTCAGGTCCAGAAATCCACTTTTGTTACATTGCTGGTGTTGCTCTTCCTTGCAGAAACCCCCTATCACGACTTCTGTGCTCTCTGGGGATAGTAGGTGCACTTTACACCTACCTTTCAGGGTCTTGGGGTGGGCTATTTTTCTAACCCTCACTGAGGCACAGGGGGGACTTCTCGGGCAAGCCACTGACATGGCAAGGGTGAGGGCCGCCTGCTGGTCTTTGCTGCACCTGTGATCTGTTTCTCTCTGGCCTGAGGGCAGTGCTTCTCCAGGCATCGGATATCTTCGTCCCGGGCAGTCGCGGTCAGGGGGTCCTCGGGATTCCCTCTGCAGGCGTCGTGGGAGAGCAGAGCAGTCAGCCCAGGGTGGACACTTCATCGGATTTTCCTGGGGATCCTCCCTGGATAGTTTGTTTCTCTGGACACAAGCCTGGGCCGTCAGGTGCAGAATAGTTGGAGTCATGCTTCTGGATTGAGGTGAGAGTCCCTTTAAAGATGGCTTATTGGCCTTCTTTTCAGACAGGTCCGCTTTCCACAGGAGTTTCTTGGTGCTCGGTGATGCAGGTAGTCCATTGAGGCTTTTCAGGCGTCGCTGGTCCTGTAGAATGCATTGCTTCTTTTCTTGCAGCTTTTCAAAGTAGGAGACGGGCTGGTACCGAGTCATTTGGTGTCTCCTCTTCTCTGCTGTGTTTTCAGCTCACCAGTCCTTCTTTCTTGATGTCGTCAGGAATCTGAAGAGCTGGGTTCAGGGTCGGACCCTAAATACTAAATTTAGGGGTGTGTTCTGGTCAGAGGGCAGTAGCCAATGGCTACTCTGACGGTGGCCACTCTCCTTGTGCCCACTCCCTCTGGAGAGGTGGGCACATCCCTACCCCTATTGGTCCTAATCCTCCAAAGCAAGATGGAGGATTTCTCAAGGCTGGGGTCACTTCAGCTCTGGACACCTTAGGGGGGCATCCCCACTAGCTGGAGTGCCTTGGGGCATTTTAACACCAGGCCTGAACATTTGAGGCTCACCGCCAGGTGATACAGTTCCTGCAGGACAGGCTTTGTTTCTGACCACAGAGTGCACAAAGGCACTCACCCCATGTGGTCAGAAACCCGTCTGGAAGTGGCAGGCTGGCACATACTGGTCAGCCTTGCACTAGTAGTTGGGCTAACATACAGGGGGCATCTCTAAGATGCCCTCTGTGTGTATTTTTCAATAAATCCTACACTGGCATCAGTGTGGGTTTATTGTGCTGAGAAGTTTGATACAAAACTTCCCAGTCATTGGTGTAGCCATTATGGTGCTGTGGAGGTCGTAATGACAAACTCCCAGACCATATACTCAGTATGGCTACCCTGCACTTACAGCCATAAGGCAGGGTGCACTATACCACAGGTGAGGGCATATGAGCACTATGCCCCTACAGTGTCTAACCAAATCCTTAGACATTGTAAGTGCAGGGTAGCCATAACGAGTATATGGTCTGGGAGTTTCCAGTGCCAGAGTGACCCTCAGACGACCCTCTACCTAGCCCAGCCGGTGGCTGGCCTGAGAAGCCCCCCTGTGCCCTGCCTGCCCAGCTAGAGTGATCCCCGGGTCCCTCCATTGAGTCCTATTCAAAACCCGATGCCTGCTTTGCACACTGCACCCAGCTGCCCCTGTGGGTGTGTTTTGTGTGCCTACTTGTGTCTAACCCACCCGCCTCCCCCCACCCCCACACACCCCCATCCCCTGTGCTCTGCAAAACCCTCCTGGTCTGCCCTCCGAAGACGCAGGTACTTACCTGACTGGAACTGGAGCACCCCTGTTCTCCATAGGCGCATATCTATTTTGGGCCCTCCTTTGACCTCTGCACCTGACCGGCCCTGTGTTGCTGGTGCAGTGACTTTGGGGTTGCCTTGAACCCCCAACAGTGGGCTGGCTCTGCCCAGGAACTGAGACTTGTAGTGTCTTACTCTAATTCAAAGTTCCTTACTTACCTGTGGGGAGTACCTTGCATTTTATGTATTGACTTCAAATCTTGAATCTTGTAGTTCTAAAGTAAACTAAGAAAATATATTCAATATAAAAACCTATTGGCCTGGATTAAGTCTGTGTGTGTTCCTCGTTAATTGCCTGTGGGTGTGTACAAAAGATGCTTAACACTACCCTCTGATAAGCCTACTGCTCGACCACACTACCACAAAATAGAGCATTAGAATGATCTAATTTTGCCACTATCTTACCTATAAGGGGAACCTTGGACTTTGAGACAGTATATAGAGAGCCATCCTCCTACACCAGGGATGTGCCAATTGTGGAAACAAAGGTACAGTTTTAGGGAACGAACACTGGTGCTGGGGCCTGTTAGCACAGTCCCAGCACACTTCCAGTCAAAGTTGACATCAACACTAGGCAAAAGTGGGGAGTGCCCATGCCAACAGTGGCATTATCCTACAGTTTCCATAAGAATCTATTGACATTCTAAAGTAAGCGTTTGAAACTACAACCAGACAGTGCTATGCAGCTAAATGGAAACGTTTTGTGTATTACTGTCTACCCAAAACATTGATCCGCTTAAAGTATCAGTGCAGGATATTGTATGTTATTTGCTTTAATTATAAAAAGCAAATCTTACGTATTCATCTATTAAAATTCATTTTAAAGCAATATCAGCATACCTCCAAAACAGACAACATACTTCTCTGTTGAGAATTCCTGTCATAAAAGCTTTTATGGAAGGCCTTAAGAGTTATTACACCTAGAGCTCCACCAGCTCCCAACTAGAATCTTAACATTGTGCTCACAAGGCTTATGGGTCTACCATTTGAACCCATGCATTCTTGCGCAGTTGCTTTTCTGGTAGCAATTACTTCCTTCAGGATAGTTAGTGAAATTCAAGCATTCACTTTAGAAGAATTTTTCTTCCAAATTCACAAACACAAAATAGTACTTATGACAAATCCAAAATTTCTACCCAAAGTGGTTTCAATATTTCACATCAAGCAGTCAGTGGAATTGCCAGTCTTCGTTCCACAGCCCGATTCAGTTGCGGAAAGAGCTCTCCACACTCTTGATCGCAAGAGCTCTCACATATTATATTGACAGAACAAATGATGTCGAGAAAACTAAACAACTTCTTGTACCTATTCAACAGCCTCAAAAAGGTAATCCTATTTCAAAACAAGGATTGGCCAGATGGGTAGTAAAGTGTATTCAAACTTGCTATCTTAAAGCTAAAAGGTAACTATTAGTAACTTCTAAAGCGCATTCTGCTAGAAAGAAAGGAGCTTCAATGGCATTCTTACAAAATATGCCACTGGCAGACAAATGCAAAGCAGCCACATGGTCCACACCACACAAATTTACTAAACACTACTGTGTGGGTGTGCTATCTCACCAACAAGCATATGTTGGTCAAATAGTGCAGGTTTTTCTCCTCTGTTGACCTTCTCCTGCTGATTTGTAAGTCCTGGAAATGTGCTCCCCACCCTTCTAATGATGCCTCAGTTGTTATTATGAAACTGGGTATCTCTTGTAGGTATTCTGGTCCCTTGGACAGGTTTTCGCATTGAGACCACCAAAGTATTGCTGTTCTCTTAACTGGTGTTAGTTGAATGAGATCTTTGAATGAGCCTTGTTTCTGACACCATTGAATGTCTATCTGGTCCTGCAGTGGGTGTAGATGTAACCTGCAATTTGGGAGCAGAAGGATGCACAAGGAGATCTGTCCCTATGTAAGATTTGTACATCAGGACAGAGACCGACTTTCCTCTGGATAGTTTGTTTGCCAGCCGCTGAATTGTTTCCTGTCTATCCTTGGAGGGATAGGCTTTGTTCTTTAGGGTGTCTAGGATGGCTCCCAGGAACTTTATCTTTGTAGTTAGTTTTAGTTGGGATGTCTGAATTTTTGTAAGCCCCAATTTGCTGAATAGTGAAAGGCAGGTGGTTGTGGCCACGGCCATTTGCTGTGATGTAGGAGCATTTATGAGCCAATAGTCTAAGTATGGGAATACCTGAATTCCCTGTTGTCTGAGATGTGCTGCTACCAGATCTAATTAATATGTTTGTAAAGATTCTGGAAGCAGATCATCGGCCAAACGGTAGCACTTTGAATAGAAAGTGGATCCTGGCTACCTGGAATTGTAGGAATTTGCCATGATTTTGGACGTATTGGGATCTGAAAAAATGCGTCCTGTAGATCGATAGATGTCCTATGATCTCCGTTGTTCATGAGCTGTTCTATCTCCTGAAGGGTCACCATCACAAAAGTCTGCTTTCTTAGGAATTTGTTGTTTTCATAGACTGGGCGCCAATCTCCTGAGGGTTTTTTGAGGAGAAAAAAAGCAAGTAGATTCCCATTTTCTCTTGAGTTGTTGGAATGATCTATATCGCTCCCTTTTTTTTTAATCATATTGGATACTTCCTTTATTATTTGTTTTAGGCGAAGTGCCTGATGGAGTGTGTGGAGGTTTTTTTTTTTTAAATCCAAGGAAAGTCCTTTTGAAATTTTATCTAGGACCGACTTATCCGAGGTTATCCTGGGCCATTGTTGGAAATGATTTGATATTCTCCCTCCGACTCGAGATGTTAGTGAGGCAGACGGTATTGCTATTTGGTAATTGTTTTCTAGAATCTCTGCTGCTTGTTGGCAACTTGCCTCTGGATCCGTGTCTATATGCAGCTTCTGGAGGTTGTCTGTATTGTTGTGAGTATTGAGGCTAGTACTGCGGTTGTCCAGGCTGGTACTGCCTATATGGTTGATAACCTGCTCAAAAGGAATAATCTCCTTCTCTTAGCTCCTCGAAAGGGTTGTCTTCTGTACTGGAGCATGCCAAGGGAATTCGCTGTCTGTCAGTCATTTTAGATTGCAGTGCATCTTCTGCATGCGTGCCAAACAAAGGTTCACCATCAAACGGCATGTCTAGAATTTTTGTCTGTATTTCTGGGTGGAAGGAAGTTGATTTCAGCCATCCCAGCCTGCAAAGCACTGCAACGCCTGCTAGCTGTCTGAATCCTGTGGTAGATCATCTGCCAAGATACGTTCCCCCTCCTGCAGGATCTTGCATGCTTCTAATCGTCCTCCGGCAAAAGGTTTATGTATGGCGCCTTGTTTGACCACATTCAGAGGTCATAACAAGCTAAAATAGCCAGTGTGTTTGCTGCTCATACAGTAGTGGCTGCTGTTGTCGAATCTTTTTCCAATGTGGCTATCCTGCGGCCTTCTTTATCAGGAGGCGATAAGATTGGTGCAGAGGGGTTCTTTGAGCACTGTTGTGCTGCTTGCGATACCAACTAATCAGGTTTTGTTTGTCCGATAAGACAAGCTGGAGAATTGTCTGGAGCCTTGTATTTGTCATCAAGACTTGGGAATTACCGGAGATACCGTAGCTGAATTTTTCATTGCCTTGAGCCCCTCCTGCCAGATTGTCTATTATTGGAATCGCTCTTACTGACTTTTTTTGCAGGTTCTTTAAAGTCGTACAGGAAACAGTCTGTCTCCCTTGTTAATAGTGGCAGCGCGAAACTTTTTGCTGCTCTGTCCATTCGGTTGTGTAATTACCCAATATCTTCTGGAGGGGAATCCGCCAGAGGTGGAGAGGCAGTGGGAATTAAATAGTCGTCCCACTCATCTTGATAGGTTAGTTTCTCTTATCTCCTCTTCCTCTGCATCTTCCCCAGATACTACCTTTTCTTCCACTGGTTGTGATACTCCTTGTGGAGGGATAATTTGTGTGGTATGTAACGGAATGGTATCTGGTAACGCCGTTGGGGTTTGAAATGGGCATTCTGGTTGTGCCACCTGACGTCAAGGTGTGGTAGGCGTTGATGGTGGGAATCTACGATAATAGTTCTGTAACATATATTGTAAATTTGTTACTAGGAAGAAGGCATTGGAATAGATTGTTCCTGATGTTCTTCATGGAATGGTTCAGTTTGTTCGCCTGCAGTACAGTACCCCTGATAATCTTCGGTGTCATCTCCATAATCCTGACATGTCACCCATAGTTGGGACTGGCTACTAGTCACACCAAAAGGGTCTTCATCATCTGACTAATCTTAATCCAAGAGGTGTAACGGTGGGTAAGGCAGTATTTTACTTGGTGAAGTATGCTGAGGTCAAATTTTGGGTTCTACTGCCTTTTGTTTATACGGGTATTAAAGATATCTGAGGAAAAGGTTTTTTTTTTTCAGCCTGACTGGATGTTTGTATACTTTCTTTTATTATATTCTGTGATGGATAGGCCTTAATTTTTTGTTCCATGGGCTGTAAGTCTGTTTTTTTTTTTGCTATGTTGACGATATCTTTAGTTTTTCTTAAGTCGTTGATATTGACAATGGTGGTGGTGTTGTCTGTCTTTCTTTTTCGTCAATGGTGTCTTTTCAGTCTTTGACTGTCTTCTTTGGCAGTGTCACCGACGATGATGCCATATGTGAGGTTTTTGAAGGTAAGTCCTGCCTTGTAGTCGATGTCTTTACCAGCGACAGGAAATTCAAGAAAGCTGTCGATATAGCCTCCGTCAATTGAAGCTTGAAAATCTTTGTGGTGACCATTGCCGTCGTCGAAAGCGGTGATGTTATAATCAGCGGAGACCTGGCTGTTGTGAACGTCGATGTAGTCGTTGTAAACTGTAGTTTCTGTGATATGCCAGATTGTGTTTTTTTTTTGGTCTTTATCGTCGATGATAAAGACTGAGAAGACTGTTTTAGTATTGATTGTTTAAGGGAAGAATCAGGCTGAAACCTAACTTTAGAGATAGGTCATTCATGTTTAGAGGTTGAAGGATGGGCCTTATGTCCCCTTTCTTAGTCAGTGTCAGTATGTTAAGATGTTTTTACTGACCTTTGACGGTGGCTCTGAGGAAAGTTCACTGTCTTCCTCTGTTAATGGATACTACTTGGTTTTTAACTTCTGAAGCCACAATAAGAGCCTACCTTCCCTGTCCTTTTAATGTCTCTTGCAAGAAGGTGTGCCAGAACTTAAATTGCATTGCTTTGTGCTCCAGATAAAGACAATAAATGCACATTTGATGAGGATCTTCTGAGTGTAGCCTTTTCTTTAACCAGTCCTTTTTTTAGGTGTCTGGGACAACTTTTCCATCCAAGAATAAGTAGGAAAACAAAATAATACTACTTCAGAAGAAATTTTTCTGGATAATTCTGTGAGGTAAACAGGTGATTTGAGCTGTGCTCATGGAGCCTCCCTTCACATGACGTGCGGTAAAAAAAATAAAATCTGAGGGCTTTAGTCTCTGTTGGGAGTGTTCTAGAGGGTTCTCTCGTCTGATTGGTTTAAGTGAACGTTGTTTTCTTGTTTTAAGAAAAGGATGTAAATAGGCTATTACGATAACCTGTTATTCCTGTTGTAGCCTGTTACTAATATATATGTACTGGTTTATCAAGGTACCGTGGCACTTCGGGGAATATTTAAGCATTTGATTCTATGAAAGATCCAATGCTGGAGAACCTTGTTTGCAGTATATTATTTCTCAGCATTCTAAGCCTTCTATGTTTTCATTTGTAACAGTCCTCCAGCATTGTAGCCTTTTCATATAATCATATCCTCAAAAGGTGTTGGGCTCGCACATTTGCAAGTTGTTTTTCTTCGAAGAAGTCTTTTGAGTCACACGGTCTGGTGACTCCTCCTATAGTCTGTCTAGGAAAGTACCCTCTTTCTGGTATGGTTACCCCGCTTTTTGCCTGTTGTCTGTGTATTTTGAATGTGCACTCTCCCTCTAAATTTGGTTGCTTAGGACTTTCACACCCCACAACTGCCATACTGATCTCCCCATGTAGGTACTTAGTATATGGAACCTAGGTAGTAAGTAAAACTTTATTCGGTATGAAACAATTCATCCATTAAAACACATAATCACCAATGCATTTGTGTATATATAACAATAAAACCATATATAATAAGAACACCCAAAAAATATAAACATATAAAACCTCGTAGATAAAAACAATAAGATAAAATAATTCATTCTAAAAACTCTACATTATTACGCCAAGTAATAGCTCCCTTCAGGAATGATCCCAGGCCCTTCCACACCAATACATCTGAGGCCATTTGCAACCACATAAAAGCAGGACGATATTGCACAAAACCCTTGGGCCTTAGGAGGGGTAATAGAAATCGAGTTCTAAACGGTGCATAAAAAACACAAAACAATGTAAAATGGGACAAGGTCTGTTGGGACACCCCATCACAGGGGCAAGGTCTAATAGATTTTTTCTCATACTGACCTAGCGGGAAACACAGATTACTTCTAATGATCCCCAAACTTAATTGAGTTATAAGGGACCTTTCCCTCACATCCTTTATCTCTAAGAGATAGCGCTCAGGACCTACCCACATCTTTAGCATGATAAAATCCCTGATCAATTTTTTCGCTAGGACCTCCCCCTCCCTCTTGGTCACCTGGATTCTCAGAAAGTTATTCTTAGCCCATTTCTTATCATAACTAGTCAGGCCCTCAGGATAATCAACCAATTCAGGCCGCCCCAGATCATGGGCCATCTTCCTTATGTGCGCCAGCTAGGGAATATTCTTTGCATTATCGCAAGCCAAACAGTCCCTTAAGATGTCCCTGTTAAGAGTGGCATGTTCGTTAGTCCAGATTGAGATCCATAACAGAAGGGGAGCCAACTGTCCTGCACAAACTCAAGGGGAGTGTCCTGCACAAACTCAAGCTCCAATTCCAGATGAAGGCAAAAACCAGGGATACTACAGAACCGATTTTCTTCCACCGTAAGGGCTCGGGTATCCCTATACCCCAAAGTGCCGCACCGTACAGCAGGACAGGGAGGCATTTCTGCCTATAGATTTCAAGCAAAGGCTTGATAGGTTTACTACCTACCCTTACAGCAAAGTCAAGTCGTACCAACTGTTGCATGAAAAAGCATACCCCTTCTGGCAATACAGGGTTTCCAAGATCCTTTCTCGTCAAAAATAACCCCTAAATATGGGAACTCATGGACCCTGCTAATAGTTTGGTCCTCCACGCTTAGCTCCCCCACCCTACTCACAGGTCTTCCGCAAACCATAAAATGTGATTTCTTAAAATTGACCTCTAAACCCAAAGCTGACATGAAGGAGACATAGGCTCTAACTATTTCCCGGAGGCCATTCATAGTGCGGGCCATGAGGACTGTCATCCGCGTACATCAGCACAGGGATATCAACACCATTCACCTTTGTGACATCCCTGCAATGTTCCATCCAAAAATCAGACAATCCGTTTGTACATAGAAGGAACAAAGTAGGGGCCAGAACACACCCCTGGCGCACACTCCTTGAAAGCTTAAAGGCCTCTGAGTATTCCCCATTTGGCCCCACCCTCACATTTGCAACCATTCCAGAGTGGAGATACCAGAGCAGCTCTACAATATTAGGATCCAACCCTGGCTGATTTAACCTCTCCCACAATATAGACCGGTTCACCTTATCAAAGGCACAGCTAAGGTCCATGAAAGCAAGATAGAGGGTACCTTTCCTGGCCTGCGTGTATTTACCGATCATCATCATCAATAAGTTAAGACATTGTTCTCGCGTGCCGAGACCTTCCCTAAAACCATACTGGCCCTGGCTTAAAATATCATTTCCTATCAACCAGGCCTCCAGACGCCTTAAAATAATCCGACCCAGAATCTTCGCAGAAGAGTCCAGGAGAGAAATAGGGCGATAAGACTTAGGATCGTTACGATCGCCCTTTTTAAACACTGGGACAATGCAGGCCAATCTCCAAGAGGCAGGGATGCCCACAGTAACTGCTGCATTGAGAACATTTAAGAGAATAGGTGCCCATAACTGGGGGTTAGATTTATACAAATCCATAGGGATCGAATCCGGGCCCGGAGCTTTATTGCTAGCGCTACTCTGTATTGCATCCATAACCACCTCGAGCGAAAACCTAATTGCTAGGTTAGGAGCCATGACATACTCATTATCCCGGTTATTTCTTAGGGGAGTGCCCTCAAAAATTCTACAAAAGTGAATTACCCAGGCCTCCGGGGCGATGTTACAGTCAAGGCCCTCAGATGTTTCTGTTCCAAAGGAGCCTCTGTTTACCACCTTCCAAAACAGACCAGGATCCTTCAGAGCTATAGCACGCTTTAACTCTCCCCAGGCTTCATCTTTTATGTTTTAGCTTACTATCCCTCAAGGCCCTTTTATACTTCCATCTGGCTTCTTTTATGAGGACCCAATCTCTAGGATGTTTCTTAGTAGCCATCTTCAGGTTTGCCCTTGCATCATAGCAGGCATTGTCAAACCAACCACATGTGCGTTTACTGGGGTGGCTGCCTACTGAAAATAGACAGTCTCTCACTGCTGCATTTACTACTGGTATTGCATCCATAACAGTTTTAGGATTAGGAGCCTCTGTCAAGAGGGTTTCTATAAATAGGTGTAGATTTTCCCCCACCACCCTTCCTATAACTTTTTGGGAATCTACTTGCTTCCACCCAAGCCGCCTACCCTGGTCCTTTATCTCCACTGCTACAGGCCTACCTCATCCCACTTTACGTAGGGCCCCAGGGAGTTTAAAGGACACTATAAGGGTATTATGATCGCTGAAGCACTCCCCTAGCACCTCTCCCCCCCCAATCACCAGATCTTTCATAGGTGGAGACACAAAAATATAGCCAATGGTGGTTCCAGACCCTCTTCCCACATAGGTTGGGAGTTGGTGAGTGCCTACTGCTTCTATATCACAAAAATTCAGAAGGCCCATCTTCCTAAGTTCCTTAATTAGAACCCTGCATCTGGAATCCTGCAGACCATCCACTAAATAATCCTCGCAGTCACATATAAAGGGATTGACCACAGTACTAAGCCTTCCCAACTTAGCATTAAAATCTCCAGAGACAATAGCACAGAATTCCAGCCCCACCTCCTCCATTCTATATTTCAGAACCTGAAGAACGGAGAACAGTGCCCCAATTTGGCACCCCACATCCCACACAGCATTATAAAAATGTACCAGCAAAATATTAAAGATATTGGAGAAAATTACCCATACCAGCAATATACCTTGGTGGTTACAGTTAATTTGAAAAGCACCCACTATCTTAGAGAGGCGAATTAGGGTGACCAGGCCACCTTTCGAGCGGCCACCAAAAGACTGCACGGCTGGAATTGCAAATCTGTCATACCCATCCCACACAGACAACCCCTCCGACCATGTTTCCTGAAGCATGATAACATCATAGTTAACCACACACCCAACCCACGCCTGATCAGATAACTTAGCATCATACCCCGCAATATTCCATGAAATAAGATTACACTGTGGAGGCACCTCTTCCTGCGTGGTCAGGGTCTCAGCGCATTGTCAGTCCACCCCTTCCAAACATAAACTACTTGTTGGTGACAATTCTTCTGCTAGTTGCCTGCAGGCTATTCTGACCATGGGGGGGATTCCTGCCAAAGCCAAAAGAGACCCCAGCACTCAGTCGCATATGGTCATAAAAATAACCCAGAGGGACCATACCTATTGTGCCTACTCTAGGAACAGCAGGATGATAAGTAGAAAGGAGCCTTTGAGTCAGGGCAGGATATCTAACATTTATGATGATACAATCTCCATTCCCCACCTTATTTTTGGGCTCCATCCAACCAATTCTTCTAGCAAGGAGAATGTCCTTAAAATCCTTACATGAAAAATCACAGTTCTTACTCAACCAGTATCCAACCTTATTTGTGAGTTGGGCCGTAGACTCAGTTACCCCAGGAGCAAGAGCAGGTACGTTAGTCAACACCACCACATAGAGGGGGGACAAGCTGGGGGGAGATCCAAACAAACCAATAGAGGCCTGGCCGTTGGCGGATTTAGATTATCATTCCCATCCCGCTGTTGGCCGACCCCCACAACTGCCACAGATTCAGGATCAGGCTGCCTAATACAACTAAGCCTATTAACAGTCCTGTCCACCCTTAATAGGGAAGTTGGTGCAGCCGGAGCAATCTCAACGCAAGCACCCTGACCCCCAGAATTTACAGGGTTAACCAGTAGCTGAGATGTTTTTCCCAGAGGCCCCAACGACCCTGCAGCTTCTTCCGGCAGGAGCAACTCCTCACTGGAATGGGATTGCCTGGTCGGGCCACACATCCACCTACACAATGCCTCCCTTGGCTTCCTTGCATACATATCAGAGAAACTGCTTTTTCTATGGCCGATAATTTCGCCACAACAGGGGACAAAATCTCCTGGATCACTTCCTGAAATGTTGACAATAAAAAAGTTACATCACAGCCCAGATGCTGGCAAGGTACAGGGTCACTGCTCAAACCCTTAGGCAGCTCAAAGAGAGGTGTTTTCGACTTGGGCATCATTTTCTTTAAGACCTTTTTTTTCCTCGGGGGAGGGCTACATTTATCCATGGGGCAGGCCGGGGGAGAAGATAATAAGTCTTTTACTTCTTCTGGGGGGCCATGGCCACCAGAGCCCTCTATTGTCTCTGTTGACTCAACCTCAACAGGCTCAGCAGCAGCCATAACAGCACCTTGGTGCCCCCCGGAAAAGCCACCTCCACATCCACGGCCTGCCGAGGGCCACTATCTGTTGGGGCCTGACGCCAGTCCTCCAGTTCCATGGATAACCTCCTCTCTGCCAAATCGATTTCCTTTGTTGCAACCCCGACAGCTCTTGCGAGGAAGGAGTCCAATGTGGTGGTGCCACTTCCCTGTCTACTGCCGCCACCACCACCCCCCAATGGACCAGTTAACTGACCTCTTTTCCTGCCCTTTTTTACAGTAAAAAAGTTTCAACCGCAAAACAGCCTAATAAGTAAAAGTTACAGAACTATTAAAAACACACTGTAGAACTCCAAAATATACTGCCAAATATTAGCAAACACACATAATCACCCTCCACTGGAAACGAAAGAGGGGTGGCCCAGCCCAGCCTCTTACGGCCGATGGCGGGCCTGCCCTTGGCCCGGGCGCTGCCCGCTAGTGTCCCACACAGCGGGAGCGCGAGCCTGAATATGAAGGGCCGGCCGCCGCCCCCTCCATGCAAAAGTGCTTTAAAAAGTTAAAGGGCTCCTGCCCTCGAATCTGCCGCCTCCTCCTCCTTTACGCGTGCTTCCCGCGTAGCGGGAGCGAGAGCCTGAATATGAAGGGCTGGCCGCCGGCTCCTCCACGCAAAAGTGCTTTAAAAAGTTGAAGGGCTCCTGCCCTCGAATCCACCGCCTCCTCCTCCTTTACCTAGGTACCCAGGGCATTGGGGCACCAGGGGTTCCCAATGGGCTGCAGCATGTTTTGTCCTTAGAGGGACCGCCCAGCATTGCTCCTACTAGTCTTCTGAAGTTTTTCGGACAGCCCGGGCTGCTGTCACCTCTCAGACAGGTTTCCACCTTCCTGCTGCTTGAGCAGCTCAGGCAGAGGAAGGCATAACAAAGGATTCTCTGTGTGAGAGGGAGGTAACACCCCTCTACGTTGGAAAAAGGTGTTACATGGCTTGGGAGGGGTATCCTTCCCAAGCCACGGTATGCTTTGGAGCCATCCTTGCATAAACTGGTTTGCACCCCCTCCCTGCCCTGGTGTGAAACAGAACAATGGAAAGGGGAGTAACCACTCCACTGACCATCACCACCCCAGGGGTGGTGCCCGGAGCTCCTTCAGGTGACCAATTAATTCTGCCATCTTGAATCCAAGGTGGGCGCCCTGCTAGGTGACCAGTTCCCCTTCCTGGGCTATTTAGCGTCTCCATCTTGGGTGGGGGTCCTCTAATTCAACGTGCAAGATTCCAGCAAGGCTCCTCTGCATCGTTTACTTCATCTCCTGGCCACTGGGACACCAACTTGACCCTGCAGGAACCGACTAACTGCAACACAAGCGACAACTCTACTCTGCAACATTGTTTCTTGGGCTTCTTCCAGTAACTGCAACATTTCACTGGCTGAGCATCCTCTGAGAGGGGTGAGTCTTCAGCCTCCACAAGAAGTAAGAAGGAATCTCCCTTGGAGTGAATGAGTCACTCTCTTGCATCCGCAGGCGCCAACTTCAAATATGACCGGCTGTGTGGATCTTCTCTCCTCCGGAGCTGCGTGGATTCTGCATCAAAGGTGGTGGTCTACAGTGGTCCCATTGGCCCTCTCTACCAGCTGTCCATCTTGGGAGATGGTAAGCCCTTGCATGTCTTTGTGGTACAGTACCCCTGTGCACTGCGACTCTTGCAGCTATCAAGGCTTGTTTGTTCAGTCTCCAAAGGATCTTAGGGCAGCGTGTAGCCCCAGCCTACAGCACTTCTTCGTGCAACACAGTCTCCTGCCTGCTGCTCCAGTGACGTGGGACACTCTTCCATGTGTGCTGAGTTGGTGTCACTGCAACTCCTGTGCCTGCTGCTGATAGTGGGTTGCCTGTGGGGGCTGCCTCCTCTTCCTGTGGCTCTCACAGCTGCTGAGTGTCACCCCAGGCTCCCCTCCTTGGCTCAAGTCCCCTAGACACTGTGGCCCTCTTCAACCTTGCAAACCTTCTGTTCCGTCTCTTGTATTTGCCAAGGCTTTTCAGTGGTTTTCCAACATCACTAACCAAATGCATGTCGACCGCTGACTTGGGACATTACTTGCATCACTTCTGGGACTCCTCTTCAGCTCCTGTGCTGCACTGCTGACCTTATGTGCCCACCGTCGACCTGGTCCTGCATCCACATAAGGGTGGGTAGTGGCTCCTGCCCCAACCGGACACTCCAACTGGACTTGGTCCCCTTCCTTTGCAGGTCCTCTTCTGTCAGAATCCACCTTTGGGTTCTTCCATTGTTGGTGGGGTCTTGCACAATCCTTTTCCAAAGTCCTCCTGTTGATTTTGGGGAAACCAGGTACTTACCTCTGCTTTACTGGTCACTGGTACTCCGCTCTTGGGGTTCCTAGTTCATCCAGCTCCCTTATACTGATTCCAATTCTTTGGGTAGGGGTTTGCCTTTCACAATATTTTTTTTTAGTATATGGTTTGGCCCTCCCAGGGCCCTTACTATTTGCTATTGCCTTTAACAATGCCAATTACTTTCTATGGTATTTACTGATTGCTAATCTGTATATAATAGTGTGTTTACCTCCAGTTGGGGGATAGCCAATTCAGTATTCTAGTATTTGTGTTAACGTAATAACGTACCTTTATTTTTGCACTACTGTGTGGTTCTTTCATGTGTGTAAGTGTTGTGTGGTTAAAGTGGTATTGCATAAGGTTTGCATGTCTCGTAGATAAGTCTTGGCTGCTCATCCACAGCTACTTCTAGAGAGCCCTGGCTTCTTATACACTGCCTACACTTCACTAATAGGGTATACGTAGACCTGGTATAACGTGATTACACCGTAGTTGCTCACCAAACATCAGGCCAGCTTCTTACACTGGGTTCTGACTTTGGCTTCCACCTTCCGTCACATCTTCTTTTACTCTATACCCACAGCATGATGGAAAAGACTTCATTCAGCTTTTGCCCAAAGTGCCATGCCAAATACTCCAGAGAAGACCAACACCAAGTCTGCAACCTGTGCCTCTCTCCAGACCATGACGAGACATTGTGTGAAGCTTGTTTGGCCTTTTGGTCAAAGAAGACCCTTTGACAGGGTAGTTAATGACATTGGGCAACCCTACAATGCACACAACTCGACATGATGATGCACCTGACATCTGCACAGATCAACTGTGCAGCCTCCAGGCAGAGAAGGAGGCTGAATCCCGGGGGGGGGGGCTCCAACAGCATTGAAGTAATTTAGGGTCACAGCTGCCACCCCAAGCTTGCCTCTTGCGAACCCTGGCTTCAGCGGTTGCAAAAGTAATGCTAGAAACAGTGGCAGCACGTCGTTGTGGATGTTGGTTGGGCCTTCTTTCTTTGTTTTGTCTAATTTTTTTATCACACTGATGGTGAATAATGTTTAATAATTTAGTATCAGTGTAACAGAAAATGGAGTAACATTAGCTGGAGTAGGCACTCCCTCACATCTCAGGTAAGCAAAAAAAATGCTTTTAAATGTATGTTGTGTGCATGCTTGAGGGTGAGTGTGTTTAGTGAGTGTGTTTCAGTGTGAATTTATGAATGTGTAAGCATGTGTGTGACTGGAATTGAAGGTCAAAATGGGTGTGACATTGCTTGGCTAACCCTGACATTTTGGTGAATTGACGTTTATGGCCAATGGAAGCTCCCATTCTCCTGCCCAGCAGTAGGGATGGTTCCGACTCTAAGCCTGGACATTCCATGGGGCACGCGAGTAAATTACCCAAAGCTTCCCATGCCCTAAGGCCCCGACACATGCTCAAGGAACACCACTGTCAGGCCATAGAGAAAAAGGCAAAGGAGAAGATAATTGTCCCTTCCTCTAACCAAACTCCTAAAGGCACCAAAAAGTTGAAGGCATCGGCCATTTTCAAGGCATAGTCTGTTTCAGAGCTGGTATCAAAGACTCATACTATGTCCCAAAAACCTAAGTCAAAATCAGCGCTGAAAAACATGCCCTGCCCTCGGAGTCGCAAACCCCCTTGGCGTCCGCAACAAAACTCCATTCGGCACCAAAAACTTTGACACCAAAAGCGGCAAAAATCTTGTCTGAGCCAAAGGGATAGGCAGTACAGCAGTATCTTCGCCAAACTGCAAGAACATCTTGAGGGAAAGGCATTTTATTTACCCAGCCACAGGAAGAGTGGTGACCAAAACCATCTATCCCACCAAAAAACATTTCCAAAGAGGACTTTTGAGGTGGAGCTTGCAAAAGTCCAATTACCAAAGCCTCCTCTCAAGCAGAGATAGGGATACTGACCCCATACACTTTCCTCAGGAATTATCAGATCCTCTACCTTCAACCTCTCCTCCCCCTCGCTATTACCACCATCTCCACCACGGTGCTCCCTTCAAACTTAAATACAGTGATCACCCACTCCTTCATCCTTAGATGCGGTCAGTCCAATTCATCATACTGACCCCTATGGCACACCTTACATCCCCAATTCACAAGGTGCTGCTGAGGGTATTATCCAGCCATGGGTTGACTACTGTAGGAAGTTGGCTCTGTATATACTATCTCAAAGTGAGAGTGTGCACAGAGTCCAAGGGTTCCCCTTAGAGGTTGATAGAGGCAAAATTAGATAATACTAATGCTGTATTTTGTAGTAGTGTGGTCGAGCAGTAGGCTTATCAGAGGGTAGTGTTAAACATTTGTTGTACACTGTAGGAAAGTACCATCTTGCCTGGCATGTGACCCCCATATTTCATTGTATATATGTTGTTTTAGTCTGTGTGTCACTGGGACCCTGCCAGGCAGGGCCCCAGTGCTCGTAAGTATGTGCCCTGTATGTGTTCCCTGTGTGATGCCTAACTGTCTCACTGAGGCTCTGCTAACCAGAACCTCAGTGGTTATGCTCTCTCTGCTTTCCAAATTGTCACTAACAGGCTAGTGACTAAATTTACCAATTCACATTGGCATACTGGTACATCCATATAATTCCCTAGTATATGGTACTGAGGTACCCAGGGTATTGGGGTTCCAGGAGATCCCTATGGGCTGCAGGATTTCTTTTGCCACCCATAGGGAGCTCTGACAATTCTTCCACAGGCCTGCCAGTGCAGCCTGAGTGAAATACATCCACGTTATTTCACAGCCATTTACCACTGCACTTAAGTAACATAAGTCACCTATATGTGTAACCTTCACCTGGTGAAGGTTCGGTGCAAAGTTACTTAGTGTGTGCGCACCCTGGCACTAGCCAAGGTGCCCCCACATTGTTCAGGGCAAATTCCCCAGACTTTGTGAGTGCGGGGACACCATTACACATGTGCACTATACATAGGTCACAACCTATGTATAGCGTCACAATGGTAACTCCGAACATGGCCATGTAACATGTCTAAGATCATGGAATTGTCCCCCCAATGCCAAATGGCATTGGGGGGGGACAGTTCCATGATCCCCCGGGTCTCTAGCATAGTACCCGGGTACTGCCAAACTGCCTTTCGGGGTCTCCCCTGCAGCTGCTGCCACCAACCCCTCACAGGTTTCTGCCCTCCTGGGGTCCAGGCAGCCCTGGCCCAGGAAGGCAGAACAAAGGATTTCCTCTGAGAGAGAGTGTTACACCCTCTTCCTTTGGAAATAGGTGTGAAGGCTGGGGAGGAGTAGCCTCCCCAGCCTCTGGAAATGCTTTGATGGGCCCATCGCTGCATAAGCCAGTCTACACCGGTTCAGGGATCCCCCAGCCCTGCTCTGGCGCGAAACTGGACAAAGGAAAGGGGAGTGACCACTCTCCTGACCTGCACCTCCCAGGGGAAGTACCCAGAGCTCCTCCAGTGTGTCCCAGACCTCTGCCATCTTGGATTTAGAGGTGCTGGGGGCACACTGGACTGCTCTGAGTGGCCAGTGCCAGCAGGTGACGTCAGAGACTCCTTCTGATAGACTCTTACCTGCCTTGGTAGCCAATCCTCCTTTGTTGGTAGCCAAACATCCTTTTCTGGCTATTTAGGGTCTCTGCTTTGGGGAATTCTTTAGATAACGAATGCAAGTGCTCACCAGAGTTCCTCTGCATCACCCTCTTCACCTTCTACCAAAGGATCGACCGCTGACTGCTCCAAGACGCCTGCAAAACCGCAACAAAGTAGCACAACGACTACTTGCAACCTTGTATCGCCTCATCCTGACGGCTTTCTCAGCTGTTTCCAGGTGGTGCATGCTCTGGGGGTAGCCTGCCTTCACCCTGCACCAGGAGCTCTGAAGAAATCTCCCGCGGGTCGACGGGATCTTCCCCCTGCTAACGCAGGCACCAAAAGACTGGTCCTCTGGGTCCCCTCTCAGCCTGACGAGCGTGGTCCCTGGAACTCAGCAACTCTGTCCAAGTGACTCCCACAGTCCAGTGACTCTTCAGTCCACGTTTGGTGGAGGTAAGTCCTTGCCTCCCCACGCGAGACTGCATTGCTGGGTACCGCGTGACTTGCAGCTGCTCCGGCTCCTGTGCACTCTTCCAGGATTTCCTTAGTGCACAGCCAAGCCTGGGTCCCCGACACTCTATCCTGCAGTGCACAACCTTCTGAGTTGTCCTCTGGCGTCGGGGGACTCCCTTTTGTGACTTCGTCTGGACTCCGGTTCACTTTCCTTCCAAGTGCCTGTTCAGGTACGTTTGTGTGTGCTGCTGGCTTCTGTCAGGGCTCCCTGATTTGCTGGGCGCCCCCCCTTTCTCCTCCTCCAAGTGGCGACATCCTGGTCCCTCCTGGGCCCCAACAGCACCCAAAAACCTCTACCCGACCCTTGAAGCTAGCAAGGCTTGTTTGCGGTCTTTCTGCGTGGGAACACCTCTGCAAGCTTCATCGCGACGTGGGACATCCGTCTTCCAAAGGAGAAGTCCCTAGCTCTCTTCTTTATTGCAGAACTCCAAGCTTCTTCCAGACGGTGGCAGCTTCCTTGCACCCTCAGCTGGCATTTCCTAGGGCTCCTGCCCACTCTCGACCCTGTCGCGACTATTGGACTTGGTCACCTTGTCTTACAGGTACTCAGGTCCGGAAATCCACTGTTGTTGCATTGCTGGTGTTTGTTCTTCCTGCAGAATCCCACTATCACGACTTCTGTGCTCTCTGGGGGTAGTAGGTGCACTTTACACCTACCTTACAGGGTCTTGGGGTGGGCTATTTTTCTAACCCTCACTGTTTTCTTACAGTCCCAGCGACCCTCTACAATAATTTGTGTTGCCCCTATACCTATGTGCTCCTATTGCAATCTATTGTAATTCTACACAGTTTGCATTACTTTTCTTGCTATTACTTAATTTTGGTTTGTGTACATATATCTTGTGTATATTTGCTATCCTCATACTGAGGGTACTCACTGAGATACTTTTGGAATATTGTCATAAAATAAAGTACCTTTATTTTTAGTAATTCTGTGTATTGTGTTTTCTTATGATATTGTGCATATGACACCAGTGATATAGTAGGAGATTTACTTGTCTCCTAGTTCAGCCTAAGCTGCTTTGCCATAGCTACCTTATATCAGCCTAAGCTGCTAGAATCACCTCTTGTACACTAATAAGGGATAACTGGACCTGGCACAAGGTGTAAGTACCTCTGGTACCCACTACAAGCCAGGCCAGCCTCCCACATACACACAGGCAATAAATGAGGAACACACACTCATAGACTTTACTCCAGGTCAATAGTTTCTATATAGAAAAATATATTTTCTTAATTTATTTTAGAACCACAAGATTTGAGGTAAGTACATATAATGCAAGGTTCTTCACACAGGTATGTATAGAACTTTGATTCAAAGCAGTTGTACACACAGTTTTAGTTAAAATGCCAATAAGCTATTTTAAAAGTGTACATTGCAAAAATCAACAGTTCCTCGGGAAAGTAAGTTTGGTTAGGTTACTCAGGTAAGTAAAGTACTTATAAACTGCCTGTCTCCTGGGCATAGGCAGCCCACCTTCCAGCTGGAAGAGAGTTCTTTGGAAGTTGCTAAAAAGTTGCTAAGTTGTTGCTGTTTTTGAACAGTGCCGCTGTTCTCAGGAGTTTCTTGGTCCTTTGGCTTCAGGGCAGTCCTCTGAGTCCTCAGAGGTTGCTGGTCCCTGTCGGATGCGTCGCTGTGCAGGTTCTTTCTGTCTAGAGACAGGCCGGTAGGGCTGGGGCCAGGGCAGTCGTCATCTCCGTTGTCTCTGCGGGGCTTTCAGGTCAGCAGTCCTTCTTCTGGTTGTAGGTTGCAGGAATCTGATTTCCTAGGTTCAGGGTCGCCGATTAATACGTAATTTAGGGGGGGGGGGGTGTTTAGGTCAGGAGGGCAGTAGCCAATGGCTACTTTCCTGGAGGGTGGCTACACCCTCTTTGTGCCTCCTCCCTGAGTGGTCGGGGGCACATCCCTATTCCTATTGAGGGAATCCTCCAATCTCAAGATGGAGGATTTCTAAAGGCAGGTTTTACCTCAGCTCAGGGCACCTGACTGGTGGGTGGCTCCTCCTTGTTTTCTTCATTATCTCCTCCAGCCTTGCTGCCAAAAGTGAGGGCAGTGGCCAGAGGGGCGGGCATCTCCACTGCACTGGGATGCCCTGGGGTGCTGCAACAAAAGGCATGAGCCTTTGAGACTCACCACCAGGTGGTACAGTTCCTGCAGGGGGAGGTGTGTGACAAAGGCACTCTCCCCATGTGGCCAGAAACTAGTCTGGTTGTGGCAGGCTGGCAGAAACTGGTCAGCCTAGCACTAGGAGTCGGACTGATATTCAGGGGACATCTCTAAGATGCCCTCTGGGTGTATTTTACAATAAATCCCACACTGGCATCAGTGTGCATTTATTGTGCTGAGAAGTTTGATACCAAACTTCCCAGTTTTCAGTGTAGCCATTATGGTGCTGTGGAGTTCGTGTTTGACAGACTCCCTGACCATATACTCTTATTGCTACCCTGCACTTCCAATGTCTAAGGTTTTGCTTAAGACACTGTAGGGGCATAGTGCTCAGGCACCTATGCCCTCACCTGTGGTACAGTGTACCCTGTCTTAGGGCTGTAAGGCCTGCTAGAGGGGTGACGTACCTATGCGACAGGCAGTCCGGCGGGCATGGCACTCTGAGGGGAGTGCCATGTCGATTTAGTCATTTTCTCCCCACCAGCACACACAAGCTTTGAGGCAGTGTGCATGTGCTGACTGAGGGGTCTCCAGGGTGGCATAAGGCATGCTGCAGCCCTTAGAGACCTTCCCTGACAACAGGGCCCTTGGTACCAGGGGTACCGTTTACAAGGGACTTATCTGTGTTCCAGGGCTGTGCCTATTGTGGGAACAAAGGTACAGTTTACGGAAAGAACACTGGTGCTGGGGCCTGGTTAGCAGGGTCCCAGCACACTTTCAATCATAACTGGCATCAACAAAAGGCAAAAAGTCAAGGGGTAACCATGCCAAGGAGGCATTTCCTTGTACATGTTTATAGTGAACCCCTGTCTGGGGGTGCAGAAGGGAATGCGCCTGATGGAGAGGAAGCCTGGATACCGAGACTCTCAGGCGTGGGGTGTTGGTACAGAAATTAAGGGTCGTTCGGAGCAGGCCGATGGTGGTGTGCGATACTTATTTGTACCCCAAGTAGATGAAATAAAAATAAATAAAAAAAAGCACTCCATCACTGCGAAAGCCATGGGTGCCCTTTAAATTTACAAATGTAGGGGCCAATACAGGGGGGTTCCAAAACAGCCACAGACACATCTACCCCTCAGAAAACACAAAGACAATATCACCCGCAGTACACATGAGGGTCTTACTACAGATCAAATACAGGCTTAACAGGCTGATGTCATGGATCCACTTCAAAAGGGACCGCTTACAACAAGAAGTTGTTGAATGCTGGCTCAGTTTATGGTGTACACTTATGGTGAGGCACCCTTTACTGAATTCAGGCAACCCTTAGTGATTTAGTGATAGTGAATAGGTGTAGGAAGCTGGCTCTGTATATACTATATCAAAATGAGAGATAGCGTGCACAGAGTCCAGGGTTTCCCCAAGAGGCTCGACAGGTGCAATAATAGATAATACTAATGCTCTATTTGTGGTAGTGTGGTCGAGCAGTTAGGCTTATCAGAGAGTAGTGTTAAGCATTTGTTGTACACACACAAACAATAAGTGAAAACACACACTCAATGACTTAACTCGGGCCTATAGATGTTTTTATAGAAAAATATTCTTTTAATTAATTTTTAGAACCACAAGGTTTATTTAGCAGATAAGTACATTAAATGAAAGATACTTTGCATAGTAATAGTTGAGACTTTGAATAGATTCAATATTGTACACAGTTTTCATTAAAATGGCAAAAGGCTATGACCCTTCCCAGTGGACCCCAAGGAAACTAACAGACAAGAGGAAGGTTGGAGAGTGCCCCACCCAAGGATACCCAGAAGGCACGAGTACCTACACCAGGGGACCTGAATGCAGAGGGGAGAAGTGACTGACTCTGTCAGTGGATGCCTTGGATTGTCCAGCTTCTGTCACGACCCGTGGACCACGCTGGTGGAACACAGGGACTGGTTCTGGACGTGAAGGACCTGAAAAGGAAGAGGAGGGAGTCCAGCACCCTCTGAGGTGCCCAGGTGGCAATGCCCACCCTCCTGGAGGTGAAGTTCTTGGAAGTTAGTGGAGAAATGCCCAGCTGTGTGTTACAGGAGCTGCTGAAGATTCTAGAAGTTGCCTACGAGCTGTCCCTTGACGGTGGCTGGATTGCAGGAGTGTCAGTGACCGGCCAGGTCACCAACAAGCACTGGCAAATGCACGCAGGAGCTGAAGAGGTATTTACGGAGTTTTGGGGACCAGAAAGGTCAAGGAGACACTACCCTTGAACACCAGTCAGTGCTGGGCCTCAGCAGGCAGTAAGGCAAGCAGAAGTCATTGGAGCCCCACAACAAAACAGAAGTCCCATATCGCAGGAGTTGCAGGACAGGGGTTGATCTTTGAATTGCAGAGTACTTGAGGCCAAGCCTTCTTGGCGCCTGAAGATCTCCAGGAGGGAGAGTCAACAGCCTTGGCGAATGCAACAGTCGCAGTGCACAGGGGTCCAGTGGCAGGAGGAGGGGCCCACAGTCTCCCAAGTTGAATCCTTGTGACCCTGGTTGTTGCAGAGCCTTGGGTGTTTCAGAATTCTTGCAGGTTCCAGAGAAACAATGTTGCAGTGGGAGCCTTCCCACCAGAAGCAGATGTCTCACTTCCATCGCACACCAGCAGCGGTCCCAGAGGCCAGGAGCAGAAGATGTCTTCCAGAGAGTTCCTTGGAGAGTCTTGCTCGACAAATCTGAGGACCCATCCTCTGGGGAGTCCTTAAGTAACCCCAAAAGGGGTTTGGTCACTCTCTGGGGTGACCCACGTATCAGAGGGGGTCAGGGATATCTACCTGGTCTAACTAGTCAGATGCTCCCAGGGTCCTCTGCACATCTTACTTTGAGGATGGCAGAATCAAGCGGCCACATGGCAGAGCTCTGTGCCCCTCACTAGGGGAGGAGCTGGACAAAAGGGTGGTCATCGTGTCCTTTCTGCAGTTTTGCGCCAAAGTGGGAACAGGGGGTTCCTGAACTTGTGCAAACCGGGTTATGCAAGGAGAGCACTAAATGTGGTCTTCAAGACAGTCTGGTGGCACTCAAGGTACACCCCACCCCGGCCCTTAGACACCTAATTCACAGGGGGAGGTGATCATATCTCTCCCTTGCAGGAAATCCTTGGTTCTGCCTTCCTCTGACTTAGCCAAGCTCATCAGCAGGAGGGCAGAACAGTGTCTGGGGTTGGAAGTAGCATGGGCTGGCAGCCAGACCCCATAAGGCTGCACAGGCAGAACTGGGGGGGGGGGGGGACTCTAAGGAACCCCAGAGAACTGTGGATTGTAGGAGGCTGGCCTGGTGTGTGGTGAGCACCTATGGCGTTACAACCTTCTACCAGGTCCAGGGATCCCCTGTTAGTGAAGTGTAGGCAGTGTCTAGGAAGTTAGGGCTCTCTACCCGTAACTGTGGATGAGCAGACAAGACTTATCTAGCAGACATGGAAAGCTTCTAAAATACCACTATAGTCACATAGCACTTTTCACACATGAAAGAGCCACAGTGTTAAAAAATAACGGTACTTTATAATAGTAACACAAATACTAGAATACTGAATGAGCAATCCCCCAACCGGAGCTAAGAAAATGCTCTTATACACATTCGCAATCCTTAAATAGCATAGAAAGCAATAGGAATTGATAAAAACAATAGCAAATAGTGAGGTACCTAGTGGAGGGCCATACCATATACTAAACCAACTGAATGTGAATGGCAGTCCCCCACCCAAGGACATGGGATTGGTAGAAGGGAGCTGGAGTAACTAGGCACCCCAAGAGGTGAGTGCCAGAGGGACTCCCAGCGACCAGGAGAGCAGAGGTAAGTACCTGGTTTTCCACAAACCCAACAGCAGGACTTTGGAAAAGGATTATGCAAGACCCAACCAAGACTGGATGGCCCCAAAGATAGATCCTGACAGAAGAGGACCTGCAAAAGAAGGGGACCAAGTCCAGTTAGAGTTGCAGTGTCTGGTGTGGCAGGAGCCACTACCCACTCTTCTGTGAATGCAGGCCCAGGTCGACTGTGGACGAAGGTCAGCAGTGGAGCACAGGAGCTGAAGAGAATTTCCAGAGGATTTCCAGAAGTGTTGGAAGTGACGTTCCACACCAATGGTCGAGATGCAGTCACCAGATCCCTTGGAGGAGGAACAAACAAGCCTTGGTAGCTGCAAGAGTTGTAGTGCACAGGGGTACTGTCTTGCAGGGTGAGGCAAGGGCTTACCATCTCCCAAGTTGGAAAGCCGGTAGAGGGGACCCCTCCAGACCACCACCTACGATTCGGGATCCACACAGCTCTGGAAGAGAAGAGATCCATGCAGCTGGTTGTTGTTGCAGTTGATGCCTGCGGATGCAGGGGAGTGACTCCTTCACTCCAAGGGAGATTCCTTCTTAATTTTTGTGTGGGCTGAAGACTTGTCGGCCTCAGAGGATGCAGAGCTGGGAAAATGTTGTAATTGCTGGAAGGAGCTAGAGAAACAATGTTGCTGAGTTGTCGCTGAAGTTGCAGATTGTCAGTTCCTGGAGAGTCCAGTTGCAGTCCCATTGGCCAGAAGATGAAGTAAACAGTGCAGAGGAGCCGTGCTGGAATCCTGCATGTCGAATCTAAGGACCCATGCAAGAGAGAGACCCTAAATAGCCCAGGAAGAGGATTGGTGACCTTGCAGGGTGACCACCTATCAGGAGGCGGCTGTGATGTCACCTACCTTTCCACTCAAATACTCCCAGGGGCCTCTGCCCACCTTGGATTCAAGATGGCATAATAGAGTGGCCACCTAGAGGAGCTTTGGGCACCACCCCTAGGGTGGTGATGGACAGGAGAGTTGACACTCCCCTTTCCTTTGTCCAGTTTTGTGCCAGAGCAGAGACCAGAGGTCCCTGGACTGGTACAAACCAGTTTATGCGAGGAGGGCACCAAATGTGCCATTCAAAGCATACCGATGGCTTGGAGAAGGTACCCCTCCCAAACCATGTAACACCTGTTTCCAAGGGAGACCGTGTTATTTCCCTCTCCCACAGGAAATCCTTTGTCCTGCTTGAGCTGGTCAAGCAGCAGGAGGGCAGAAACCTGGGGTGGCAGCAGCGCAACTGCCTTTAAAACCCCAGAAGACTAGTAGGAGGAATACTGGGGGTCCTCTAACACTGCATGAAATCATACAACCAATACTGGCAACTGGTACTACCAAACATGCCCTGGGTTGGAGTTACCATTATGTAGTTGAACAAAAGTGACCTGTGTCCAGTACACGTGTAAAAATGGCTTCACGCACTTACGAAGCCCAGTGCAATGGAGCTGGAGTTTGTAGGGTCACCTCTGTCCATACAGGGGTGCCCTCACACACAGGTATCTGCACCCTGCCCTCTGGGCTAGGAGGGCCGACCATAGGGTTGACTTAGTGACCGGGTGCGGTGACCTGTAGTAAAAAAGAGTGCATACACCTTTTCACGTAGGCTGCAGTGGCAGGCCTGGAGGCACATTTTGCATGGGCTCCTATGGGTGGCATAATACGTGCTGCGGCCCATGGTGAACCCTTGGTGCTCCAATGCCCAGGGTACCTAGGTACAATATACTAGTGACTTATAAGGGGGAACCAATATGCCAGTTGTGGGGTGTGCAATGTCCTAAGCAACCAAACTTAGAGGGAGAAAGCACAATCAATGGTTAGCAGGATCCCATTGAAAACAGTTGTAGGAGGCTGGCCTGGTTTGTAGTGGGTACCAAAGGTACTTACACCGTGTGCCAGGTCCAGTTATCCCTTATTAGTAGAACAGAGGTGTTTCTAGCAGCTTAAGTTGATAGAAGGTAGCTATAGCAGAGCAGCCTAGGCTGAACTAGGAGACATGCAAAGCTCCTACTATACCACTGGTGTCATATGCACAATATGATAAGAAAACACAATACACAGATATACTAAAAATAAAGGTACTTTATTTTTATGACAATATGCCACAAGTATCTCAGTGAGTACCCTCAGTAAGAAGGTAAGTAATATACACAAGTTATATGTACACAAACCCAAAATAGGTAAGTAAGAGTCAGAAAAGTAATGGAAACAGTGTAGAATTACAATAGGTTGCAATAGGTGAACATAGGTCTAGGGGCAACACAAACCATATACTCCAAAAGTGGAATGCGAATCCTGAATGGACCCCACACCTATGGGAGCTTGTAGAGGGTCTCTGGGACTGTAAGAAAACAGTCAGGGTGTCCAACATACCCCACCCCAAGACCCTGAAAAGTAGGAGTAAAGTACACCAACTACCCCAAAAGAGCACAATAGTCGTGATAGGGGGATTCTGCAAGGACAACAAACACCAGCAGTGCACTGACAATGGATTTCCGGACCTGCAAGGCAAGGGGACCAAGTCCAATAGTCGTGACAGTGTCCGGGAGGGGCAGGAGCCCAGGAAACCCCGGATAAAGGTGCAAGGAAGCTGCCTCCAGATGGAAGAAGCTTGGAGTTATGCAAGAAAGAAGAGTACTAGGAACTTCTCCTTTGGAGGGAAGATGTCCCACGTCGCGATGAAGCTTGCAGAAATACTGCAAACAAGCCTTTCTAGCTGCAAGGGCCACAGTAGAGGCTTTTGGGTGCTGCTGAGGACCAGGAAGGACCAGGATGTCGCCTTTTGGAGGAGGAGACAGAGGGGGCGCTCAGCAACTCAGAGCCCTCACAGAAGCAGGCAGCACCCGCAGAAGTACCGCAATAGGTACTTAGCAGAATAGTGAACCGGAGTCCACGAGAAATTACAAAGGAGGGTCCCACGACGTCGGAGGCCAACTCAGCAGGTTGTGCACTGCAGGACGGAGTGCTGGGGACCCAGGCTAGGCTGTGCACGAATGAAATCCTGGAAGAGTGCACAGGAGCAGCTGCACATCACGCAGTACACAGGTTTGCAGCCCAGCGTGGGGAGGCAAGGACTTAACTCCACCAAACTTGGACTGAAGAGTCACTGGACTGTGGGAGTCACTTGGTCAGAGTTGCTGTGTTCCAGGGACCACGCCCGTCAGGATGAGAGGGGACCCAGAGGACCGGTTATACAGTCTTTTGGTGCCTGCGTTAGCAGGGGAAGATTCCGTCGACCCACGGGAGATTTCTATGTAGCTTCTGGTGCAGGATGAAGGCAGGCTACCCCCAGAGCATGCACCACCTGGAAACAGTCGAGAAAACCGGCAGGATGAGGCGCTACAATGTTGCTGGTAGTCGTCTTGCTACTTTGTTGCGGTTTTGCAGGCGTCCTGGAGCAGTCAGCGGTCGATCGTGGGTAGAAGGCGAAGAGTGAGATGCAGAGGAACTCTGGTGAGCCTTTGCATTCGTTATCTGAAGAATTCCCCAAAGCAGAGACCCTAAATAACCAGAAAAGCAGGTTTGGCTACCAAGAACGGAGGATTGGCTACCAAGAAAGGTAAGAGCCTATCAGAAGGAGTCTCTGACGTCACCTGCTGGCACTGGCCACTCAGAGCAGTCCAGTGTGCCCCCAACACTTCTGTTTCAAAGATGGCAGAGGTCTGGGACACACTGGAGGAGCTCTGGGCACCTCCCCTGGGAGGTACCGGTCAGGGGAGTGGTCACTCCCCTTTCCTTTGTCCAGTTTCGCGCCAGAGCAGGGCTGGGGGATCCCTGAACTGGTGTAGACTGGCTTATGCAGAGAAGGCACCATCTGTGCCCATCATAGCATTTCCAGAGGCTGGGGTAGGCTACTCCTCCCCAGCCCTTCACACCTATTTCCAAAGGGAGAGGGTGTAACACCCTCTCTCAGAGGAAATCCTTTGTTCTGCCTTCCTGGGCCAGGGCTGCCTGGACCCCAGGACGGCAGAATCCTGTCTGAGGGGTTGGCAGCAGCTGCAGTGGAAACCCCGGAAAGGCAGTTTGGCAGTACCCGGGTTCTGTGCTAGAGACCCGGGGGATCATGGAATTGTTCCCCCAATACCAGAATGGTATGGGGGTGACAATTCCATGATCTTAGACATGTTAAATGGCCATGTTCTGAGTTACCATTGTGACGCTATACATAGGTAGTGACCTATGTATAGTGCACGCGTGTAATGGTGTCCCCGCACTCACAAAGTCCGGGGAATTTGCCCTGAACGATGTGGGTGCACCTTGGCTAGTGCCGGGGTGCCCACACACTAAGTAACTTGGCACCCAACCTTCACTAAGTGAAGGTTAGACATATAGGTGACTTATAAGTTACTTAAGTGCAGTGGTAAATGGCTGTGAAATAACGTGGACATTATTTCACTCAGGCTGCAGTGGCAGGCATGTGTAAGAATTGTCAGAGCTCCCTATGGGTGGCAAAAGAAATGCTGCAGCCCATAGGGATCTCCTGGAACCCCAATACCCTGGGTACCTCAGTACCATATACAAGGGAATTATATGGGTGTACCAGTATGCCAATGTGAATTGGTAAATTTTGTCACTAGCCTGCAGTGACAAATTTCGAAAGCAGAGAGAGCATAAACATAGAGGTTCTGGTTAACAGAGCCTCAGTGATACAGTTAGGCACTGCACAGGGAACACATACAGGGCACATTCTATGAGCACTGGGGCCCTGCCTGGCAGGGTCCCAGTGACACAAGGGCTAAAACAACATACATGCAATGAAATATGGGGTTAACATGCCAGGCAAGATGGTACTTTCCTACAGTTGGCGTTGGTCGACTCCGCAGGCATCGTTGGAGTCGTGGTCGCCTTGATGACGTCAGGAGTAGGATATAGATGCCGCCCTCGCGCAGATGTCAGTTATTTTCTTTCCGCGCCACACTGATCTGGAGAAGAGATACATTGGCTATTTTTTGGCCGAATTCTACCGTTGTGTCGAGTTTTTTTCTGTGCAACTTTGGTGCATCGAGGATGTCCCCGAAGACCGGGTTCAAGCCATACGAGGACTGTCATTGGACGATGTCGGTGACGGATCCTCATCGGATGTGTCTGTGGTGTCTCGAGCACGACCCAAAGTCGTGCTCAGAGTGCCAGGCCATGCACCCTAGGGCTTTTGAGGGAGCAGTCCCTAAAGCTAATGGCGGCCCGGCACTCGACTCTGCGTAGGTTCCGGTCTCGTTCGAGAGGAAGGTCTCGATCGGTCGCGGAGTCACCACCACTCATCTTCTAAATCCTCGGGTCACGTTAAGAAGTTTGTCCCATCGCTCTCAGACTTCTCCCCGTCACTCGTCCGATGTGATGCACTAAGAACGTCCATGCACTAGGCCTCCGTCCTCGGAGCCTGTAGGAGGCTGGACTGGCTTGTAGTGAGTACCAAGGGGTACTTACACCTTGCACCAGGCCCAGGTATCCCTTATTAGTGTATAGGGTGTCTAGCAGCTTAGGCTGATAGATAATGGTAGCTTAGCAGAGCAACTTAGGCTCAACTAGGAGATGAGTGAAGCTCCTACAGTACCACTAGTAGTCACTCCCCTTTCCTTTGTCCAGTTTCGCGACAGAGCAGGGCTGGAGGGATCCCTGAACCGGTGTAGACTGGCTTATGCAGAGATGGGCACCATCTGTGCCCATCAAAGCATTTCCAGAGGCTGCGGGAGGCTACTCCTCCCCAGCCCTGACACCTTTTTCCAAAGGGAGAGGGTGTAACACCCTCTCTCTGAGGAAGACCTGTGTTATGCCTTCCTGGGCCAAGCCTGGCTGGACCGCAGGAGGGCAGAAACCTGTCTGAGGGGTTGGCAGCAGCTGCAGTGAAACCCCGGGAAAGGTAGTTTGGCAGTACCCGGGTCTGTGCTAGAGACTTCGGAGATCATGGAATTGTCTCCCCAATGCCAGAATGGCATTGGGGTGACAATTCCATTATCATAGGCATGTTACATGGCCATGTTCGGAGTTACCATTGTGACGCTATACATAGGTAGTGACCTATGTATAGTGCGCGCGTGAAATGGTGTCCCCGCGTGAAATGGTGTCCCCGCACTCACAAAGTCCGGGGAATTTGCCCTGAACGATGTGGGGGCACCTTGGCTACTGCCAGGGTGCCCACACACTAAGTAACTTAGCACCCAACCTTTACCAGGTAAAGGTTAGACATATAGGTGACTTATAAGTTACTTAAGTGCAGTGGTAAATGGCTGTGAAATAACGTGGACGTTATTTCACTCAGGCTGCAGTGGCAGGCCTGTGTAAGAATTGTCAGATCTCCCTATGGGTGGCAAAAGAAATGCTGCAGCCCATAGGGATCTCCTGGAACCCCAATACCCTGGGTACCTCAGTACCATATACTAGGGAATTATAAGGGTGTTCCAGTATGCCAATATGAATTTGTGAAATTGGTCACTAGTCTGTTAGTGACAATTTGGAAAGCAGAGAGAGCATAACCACTGAGGTTCTGGTTAGCAGAGCCTCAGTGAGACAGTTAGTCATCACACAGGGAACACATACAGGGCACACTTATGAGCACTGGGGCCCTGGCTGGCAGGGTCCCAATGACACAGACATTAAAACAACATATATACAGTGAAATATGGGGGTAACATGCCAGGCAAGATGCTACTTTCCTACAACGGACAGGTGGGTTCGTGGGTCCCCAGATCGTTTACAAGGGCTACTCCTTCCCTTTCGAATCCGCTCCACCACCCATGCCACCATCCTTCAGTCACTTTCCAGAGGATCATTTGGCACTTCTCCAGCAGGAAGTCGCAGCTCTCTTGGCGAAGGGAACTATAGAAAAGGTCCCTGTGCCAAAGGTAGGTCGTAGTTATTTTCACTACTTTCTGATTCCAAAGAAGGACAAGGGCTTACGTCCCATCCTAGACCTTCGGGACCTGAACTGCTTACTCAAGAAGGAGAAATTCAAAATGCTCACCCTGGCTCAGGTTATGTCGTCCTTGGACCCAGGAGACTGGATGGTACCGTTGTACTTGCAGGACGCTTATTTCCACATCCCCATCCTGCCTGCTCACAGACGGTACCTACAATTTGTGGTAGGTCACAAGTACTTTCAGTTTACTGTGCTCCCCTTCAGCCTTAGCAGCGCCCCTCGGGTGTTCACGAAAGTATAGCGGTGGTTGCAGCTCCTCTGCGCATGCTAGGGGTTTCAGTCTTCCCCTACCTCGACGACTGGCTGTTGAAGGCAGACTCGCCCCAGAAACTCGTCTCCTACCTTCAGACTATGGCGGACCTCCTGCATACACTAAGGTTCACCATCAACATGTAGAAGTCACACCTTACACCCTCTCAGTCGCTCCCTTATATTGGAGCAGTTCTGGACACAGTGAAGTTTCTGGCTTATCCTCCCGAAAAACGAGTCCAAGACATTCAGGCTAGGATTCCAATCTTTCGGCCTCATTATTGGGTTTTGCTGAGACTGACTCTGAGGCTTCTGGGCCTTATGGCGTCCTGCATCCAGATAGCATATGCAGGCTCTGCACTGGGACCTGGCGTTCCAGTGGGGGCAGCATCAGGGGAATCTCTCCGACCTGGTCCAGATCTCGGAGGTAACTGCGCAAGACCTGCAGTGGTGGCTTTTGAATCCAAATTGGGTCCATGGCAGATCTGTCTCCCTTCCCCAACCAGAGCTCTCTATAGTGACAGATGCATCACATTTGGGTTGGGGTGGCCACATGGGAGAGGCGGAGATCAGATGCCTCTGGTCTCCGGCTGAGTCGGGGCTCCATATAAATCTGTTTGGATCTCCATATAAATCTGTTGGAGCTATGGGCGATCAGGCTTGTGTTGAAAGCATTCCTTCCCTCTCTCAAAGGGAAAGTAGTGCAGGTGTTCACGGACAATACTTCTGCCATGTGTTACTCCAACAAACAGGGCAGAGTAGGGCCCTGGACCCTTTATCAGGAGGCACTATGCCTCGACATGGCTGCAACATCAGGGCATTATACTGATGGTTCTACATCTGGCGGGCTCCCTCAACGCCAGGGTAGACAAACTCAGCTGTCTATGCACAGCCGATCACAAATGGTGTCTCCATCCGAGGTGGCTGAAGGTCTCTTTCAGCAGTGAGGAGAGCCATAGTTAGATATGTTTGCCACCGCAGAGAACATGCAATGTCAGCTGTTTTGCGCGTTGACGTTTCCAAGGCGGAGACGCTTTTCGGCTCGCGTGAAACTCCGGCCTCCTTTCCGCCTATCCCTCTTCTGCCCAGAGTTCCCAAGAAAATCAGGAACGATCAGGCCCAAGTCATCTTTGTGCCTCCGGACTGGGCACGGAGCGTATGGTATCCAGAGCTATAGAGCATGTCCATCGATCCTCAACTCAGACTGCCCCTTCGGGTGGATCTTCTGTCGCAGCAAAAGGGGACAGTTCTCCACCCAAACCTGCCCAACTTCCACCTTCATGCGTGGAAATTGAGTGGCACCAGTTGACAGCTTTTGTCCTTCTACCCGAGGTCTGCAATGTTATCTTGGCAGCCAGGCGTCCATCCACCAAAACGTTGTACGCCTGCTGTTGGAATCAATTTGTGGCATGGTGTATCAGTAAGTCTGTTTGTCACCTTTCCACCCCTCTATCCGAGGTTCTTCTGTTCATTCTTTCTTTGACCCAGCAGGGCTCTGCTTTGGGCACCCTTAAATGGTATTTATCTGCCATTTCAGCCTTTCTTAGGCTACCTGATCAGCCCTCACTCTTGAAATCTCCTATTGTGAGTAGATTCCTCAAAGGGCTACCCCATTTATTTCCTCCCTCTCCATTTATCATGCCTCAGTAGGACCTTAATCTTGTACATACTTGTAAAGAAAGGCCTCCTTTGCATGGTTACCCCCTAACGTTTTGTCTTTGCTGATGCTAAGTTGTGATTTGAAAGTGTGCTGGGACCCTGCTAACCAGGCCCCAGTATCAGTGTTCTTTTCCTAAACTGTACTTTTGTCTCCACGATTGGCACAACCCTGGCACTCAGGTAAGTCTCTTGTAACTGGTACCCCTGGTACCATGGGCCCTGATGCCGGGGAAGGTCTCCAAGGGCTGCAGCATGTGTTATGCCACCCTGGGGATCCCTCACTCAGCACATGCACAAGCACACTGCCTCACAGCTTGTGTGTGCTGGTGGGGAGAGAATGACTAAGTTGACATGGCACTCCCCTCAGAGTACTATGCCAAACTCACACTGCCTGTGGCATAGGTAAGTCACCCCTCTAGCAGGCCTTACAGCCCTAAGGCAGGGTGCACTATACCACAGGTGAGGGCATAGGTGCATGAGCACTATGCCCCCAAAGTGTCTAAGCAACACCTTAGACATTGTAAGTGCAGGGTAGCCTTAAGAGTATATGGTCTGGGAGTTTGTCAAACACGAACTCCACAGTTCCATAAAAGGCTACACTGAAAACTGTGAAATTTGGTATCAAACTTCTCAGCACAGTAAATGCACACTAATGCTAGTGTACAATTTATTGTAACATACACCCAGGGGGCATCTTAGAGATGCCCCTAAACACCTACCCGACTCTAGTGTAGGCTGACCAGTTCCTGCCAGCCTGCCACACACCAGACATGTTGCTGGCCACATGTGGAGAGTGCCTTTGTCACTCCGTGGCCAGGAACAAAGCCTGTACTGGGTGTAGGTGCTTCTCACCTCCCCCTGCAGGAACTGTAACACCTGGTGGTGAGCCTCAAAGGCTCACCCCCTTTGTTGCAGCACCCCAGGGCATCCCAGCTAGTGGAGATGCCCGCCCCTCCGGCCACTGCCCCCACTTTTGGAGGCAAGACTGGAGGAGATAATGAGAAAAACAAGGTGGAGTCACCCACCAGTCACGACAGCCCCTAAGGTGTCCTGAGCTGAGGTGACCCCTGCCTAGAGAAATCCTCCATCTTGAGTTTGGAGGATTCCCCCAATAGGATTAGGGATGTTCCCCCCTCCCCACAGGGAGGAGGCACAAAGAGGGTGTATCCACCCTCAAGGAGAGTAGCCATTGGCTACTGCCCTCCCAGACCTAAACACACCCCTAAATTCAGTATTTAGGGGCTCCCCAGATCCGAGGAAATCAGATGCCAGCAACCTGAAGAAAGGACTGCTGACCTACATGCCTGCAGAGAAGGAGGAAGACAAACTGCTTTGGCCCCAGCCCTACTGGCCTGTCTCCAACTTCGAAAACCTGCTCCAGCGACGCATCCGACAGGGATCAGCGACCTCTGAAGCCTGAGGACTGCCCTGGACTACAGGACCAAGAAACTCCTGTGAACAGCGGCCCTGTTCAAAACCAGCTACTTCTTTGCAAAAAAGAAGCAACTTCCAAGGACGTTTCCTGACGGAAGCGTGAGACACTACACTCTGCACCTGACCCCCCGGCTCGACCTGCAGAAAACCAGCATCTCAGGGAGGACTCCCTGGCGACTATGAGCCCGTGAGTAATCAGAGACGACTCCCCTGAGCCCCCACAGCGATGCCTGCAGAGAGAATCCAGAGGCTCCCCCTGACCGCGACTGCCTGTAACAAGAGACCCGACGCCTGGAACCAACACTGCACCCGCAGCCCCCAGGACCTGAAGGAACCGAACTTCGATGCAGGAGTGACCCCCAGGCGATCCTCTGCCTAGCCCAGGTGGTGGCTGTCCAGAGAAGCCCCACCTGTGCCTGCCTGCACCGCTAGAGTGACCCCCGGGTCCCTCCATTGTTTCCTACCTGAAACCCGATGCCTGCTTTGCACACTGCACCCGGCCGCCCCTTTGCCGCTGAGGGTGTGTTTGTGTGCCTACTTGTGTTTCCCCCCCCCCAAGTTCTCTACAAAACCCCCCTGGTCTGCCCCCCAAGGACGCAGGTACTTACCTGCTGGCAGACTGGAACCGGAGCACCCCTGTTCTCCAAAGGTGCCTATGTGTTTTGGGCACCTCTTTGACCCCTGCACCTGACTGGCCTTGAGCTGCTGGTGTGGTAACTTTGGGGTTGCCTTGAACCCCCAACAGTGGGCTGCCTATGCCCCAGGACTGAGACTTGTAAGTGTTATACTTACCTCCTAATCTCACCTTTACTTACCTCCCCCAGGAACTGTTGATTTTTGCACTGTGTCCACTTTGAAAATAGCTTATTGTCATTTTTACAAAGACTGTACATTATATTGTTTTCATTCAAAGTTCCTAAAGTATCTAAGTGAAATACCCTACATTTAAAGTGTTTAATGTAAATCTTGAACCTATGGTTCTTAAAATAAACTAAGAAAATATATTTTTCAATATAAAAACCTATTGGCCTGGAGTAAGTCTTTGACTGTGTGTTCCTCATTTATTGCCTGTGTGTGTACAACAAATGCTTAACACTACCCTCAGATAAGCCTACTGCTCGACCACACTACCACAAAATAGAGCATTAGAATTATCTACTTTTTCCACTATCTTACCTCTAAGGAGAACCCTTGGACTCTGTGCACACTATTCCTTACTTTGAAATAGTATATACAGAGCCAACTTCCTACATTACTTATTTGATGTGTACCCCCTTTGAGCCAATGCATAACTGTCCCTTGCGGCTCCTCACTTTCAAAACTGTCTTTCTGGTCGCTATCACCTCTGCTCTGACCTTTCCTCAAAACATCCATACTTGTCTGTGCATCCTGACAAAGTTGTGTTGCGCACTAGGGTTTCCTTCCTTCTTAAGATGGTTACACCCTATCATGTAGGCCAGTCCATCACTCTGCCTACTTTCTACGCACCCCCACATCTTTCCCATGAGGAGGAGAGACTCCACCGTCTGGACCCAAAAAGAGTGTTGGCGTTCTACCTCAAATTTACGATCAACTCTTCGTTGGGTATGTGGGTGTGAAAAAAGGGAAGGCGATGCAAAAGCGTATCATCTCTCGATGGGTGCTTCTTTGCATCAAAATGTGCTAAGCTTTGGCGAAAAAGCAACCTCCTGAAGGCTTGCATGCTCATTCCACCAGAGCAACTGCTTCTTCCACTGCATTACCACGTGGTGTTCCTGTACTGGATATCTGTCTGGCAGCTACGTGGGCGTCCCTGCACACGTTTGTCCAGGCAGTAGTGCTTAACAGTCAGGTCCCTCGGGACAGCTATTTTGGTCGTTCGGTCCTGCAGGACTTCCTAGTATGATCTTAGTTTGCAGCCCACCACAGAGGATGGCATTGCTTGGGTATCTATTCTAAGGTACGGAATCTGCAACTAGAAGTCTCTATCAGATATACAAGTTACTTACCTTTGGTAACAAAATATCCGGTAGCGACATTCTAGTTGCAGATTCCTTACCGTCCACCCATCCTCCCCGTTTGCGAACTGATTTCTAGTGACAGGGATTCTCCCTTCCAGGTCGTTAGCTCTGGCGCACCAATCTGTGTTTTTAGCGGCTCTGCGCTTTCGCGTGGAAATTAGTTAAAAGAAACTGACGTCACTTTACGGGGGCGGCGTCTATTTGCTACTCCTGACGTCATCACGGTGACCACGACGCCTGCGGAGTTGACGGATGCCACCTGCCGATGCGCAAGGGTATTGCTCGAAGAAAAATCTCTGGATCCAGTCTGATGCCTGGGGGAAAATTCTTAGGTAAGGAATCTGCAACTAGAATATGTCTCTGCCAGATACTTTTTGCCGAAGGTAAGTAACTTGTACTTCAGGGTTATTTAGGGTCTCTCTATTGGGTTGGTCCTTGCATTTAGCTTGCAAGGTTCCAGCAAGAGTCCTCTGCAACCTCTACTGTGCCTTCTGGCCAGCGGAACTGTAACTTCCATGAACAGAGAGTCTGCATCCACAACGAAGACTCTGCTTGCAACATTGTTTCCACAGCTCCTTCCAGCTTCTGCAACATTTCCCTGGCTGTGTATCCTTTGAGGGTTGCAAGTCTTCAGCCTGCATGAGAAGGAACAAGGAATCTTCCTTGGAGTGAAGGAGTCACTCCCCTGCATCTGCAGGCACCAACTGTAACGACGACCGGCTGCGTGGATCACCTCTCATCCTGAGCTGCATGTATCCTGCATCACAGGTGGTGATCTGGAGTGGTCCCTTTGGTCCTCTCTACCAGCTGTCCAACTTTGGTGGAGGTAAGCCCTTGCTTACATTTGGGGTTTCCTAGTTCCCCCAGCTCCCCTCTACACAGTCCACTTACCTAGGTGGGTGCCCCGCATTCGCATTCCATTTTTTTAGTATTTTTTTGGGGCTCCCCCTATGGTCACTATTGCTATTTTCACTGTTTTCTGTTGCTATCTATACCTATTCCTGATTACTAGTGTGTTACTTACCTCCTATTGGAGTGTTGCGCCTCTAGTACTTTTTGGTAATTGTCGCACTAAAATAAAATACCTTTATTTTTGTAATACTGAATATTTTCTTTCATGTGTGTAAGTGCTGTGTGACTACAGTGGTTTGCATGAGCTTTGCATGTCTCCTAAATAAGCCTTGGCTCCTCATCCACAGCTACCTCCAGAGAGCCTGGCTTCTAGACACTGCCTACACTAATAGGGGATACCTAGACCTGGTATAAGGTGTAAGACCTTAGGTACCCACCACATACTAGGCCAGCTTCCGACACCCACTTGATTCCTCGATCTTTTAAACATGTACAGAGACCCCTGGGAGCATCTTGTTGGTCAGGACAGGTGACTAACTTCAGTGAGCCCCACTGATAGGTGGTCACCCTACAGAGTGACCAAGACCTCCATTATGACTATTTAGGGGCTTCCTTGTGGGCGGGACCCCAGATTCGGTATGCAAGACTCCACCAGGACTCTTCTGCATTGACCTCTTCTTTTCCTGGCCACCGGAACTGCTGCCTGACTTAACAGTAGATAAACAAGCCTGCAACTCACGAGACAACCTCACCTTGCAACATTGTTTCTCCGGCTCCTTCCAGCAGTTGCAACATTCCCACAGCTCTGCAACTTCTGCAGTCAGCAAGACTTCAGCTGCTCCAAAGAAGCAAGAAGGAATCTCCCTTAGAGTGAAGGAGTCGCTCCCCTGCATCCTAAGGCAACAACATCCAGCTGATGGGAATCTGCTCTCCCCTGGAACTGGATGGGTGCTTCAATATAGATGGTGGTTCTGATTCGTCCTCTCTGCCTTCTTTCCAACTTGGGAGATGGTGAGCCCTTGCCTCTGCTTGCAGGACAGAATCCCTGTGCACTGCAACTCTTGCAACATCCAGGACTTCCTGACGCTTGCTCCGAGGGACCTTCAGACTCCAAGTAGCCCTGACCTCCAGCACTTCATCCTTTCGAGGACAATCTCTTCTCTGCTTCTCCAGCGACACAGGACTCCTCTCCAGATGTGCTGAATGGGCATCACTGCATCTTGATGTACCTGCTGCCAGTGGGTTCCCTGTGGTGATTACGGCTGCTTCTGCTGGCTCTCCCTACTGCTGAGGGTCAGCCCCGACTCCACTACAAGGATTGAGTCCCCTGGACCTTACTGGTCTTCAGCTCTGCAAAGTGTCTTCTGTCCAGATTTGCATTGGCCAAGGCTTGTTGGTGGTCCTTCTGACTACCAAACCCCTCTGTGACATGGTGACCGGCGTGGGGCATCTCCTGCACCACTTGAGGGACATCTCTGCAGCTCCTGGGCTCCACAGCTGATCTTCCATCTACCACCATCGACCTGGATCTTCACCCACAGAAAAGGGCGGTCAGTGTCTCCTGCCCCACCTGGTCACTCCTGCGTGAACAGGACTCTGCCCTTTCTTTTGCAGGTCCTCTTTATCCAGAATCCACTATTGGGTTCCACTGGGCTGGTCCTGTTCTTGCAACCCTTAGGAAAGTACTCTCTTTTTGGCGTGTTACCCCTAATTTCTGTCTGATGTCGGTGTGTATGACTGTCACTGGGATCCTGCTAGCCAGGACACAAGTGCTAATGATTTATGGCCTGCTTGTCAGTGTGTTTCACTTTCTTCTAAATTATCACTGGAGTCGTGCTAATCAGAACTCCAGTGCTCATACTCGGTTTCTAAATTTGTCACTACATACTAGTGACTCTGTATTTCACTCCAAACTCGCATACTGGAACCCCCTTATAAGTCCCTAGTATATGGTATATATGTCCCCAGTGCATTGGGGTTCCAGGGAATCCTTATGGGGTGCAGCATTTCTATTGCCACTCATAAGAAAACCATGCAAATACTTCTTCAGAACAGCCATTGCAACTTGTGTGAAATAGTGCATGCACTATTTCACAGCCATTTTCACTGCACCAGCTTACTTATGTCTAACCTTCAGACCATGAAGGCTAGGTGCAGAGCCGCCCCCATGTTGTCAAGGCCCATTTTCCAGGACTTTGTGACTGTGGGGACGCCATTATAAGTGTGCACTACATATAGGTCAATACATATATGTAGCTTCTCAATGGTAACTCCGAATATGGCCAAGTAAGGTGTCTAACAACTGGGAATTGTACCCCAATACTGATTCCAGTATTGGTTGCACAATCCTATGCACTCTGAGGGTTCCACCATGGCCCCCCAGTACTGCCATCCCAGTCTTCTGAGGTTTTCACTGCAGCCACAGCGGCTGCCACCTCACAGACAGGATTCTGCCCTCCTGGGGCTTGAGCAGCTCAATCCTAGGAAAGCAGAACAATTTATTTCCTTTAGGAGAGGGGTGTTACATCCCTCTCCCTTTGGAAATAGGTGTTACAGGCATGGGAGGGTATGATCCCAGAGCCTCTGGAAATGTTTTGAAGGGCACAGATGGTGCCCTTGTTGCATAATCCAGTCTACATCGGTTCAGGGACCCTCAGTCCCTGCTTTGGTGTGAAACTGGACAAAGGAAAGGAGAGTGACCACTCCCCTGTCCATCACCACCCAAGAGGTGTGCCCAGAGCTCCTCCAGAGGGTCCCTGGGTTCTGCCATTTTGTTTCCAGGATGGTCAGGGAACTCTGGGAGCATCTGAGTGGCCAGTGCCAGCAGGTGACGTCCGAGACTCCTCCTGATATGTGCTTACCTGATTAGGTGACTGTAGGAGGCTGGCCTGGCTTGTAGTAGGTACCAAAGGGTACTTACACTATGTACCAGGTCCAGTTATCCCTTATTAGTGTAGAAGAGGTGTTTCTAGCAACTTAGGCTGATAGAAGGTAGCTATAGAAGAGCAGCTTAGGCTGAACTAGGAGACATGCAAAGCTCCTACTATACCACTGGTGTCATATGCACAATATCATAAGAAAACACAATACACAGATATACTAAAAATAAAGGTACTTTATTTTTATGACAATATGCCAAAAGTATCTCAGTGAGTACCCTCAGTATGAGGATGCCAAATATACTCAAGATATATGTACACAATACCAAAAATATGCAGTAATAGCAAAAGGAAGTAATGTAAGCAATGTAAAGTTACAGTAGATTGCAATAGGAGCACACAGGTATAGGGGCAACACAAACCATATACTCCAAAAGTGGAATGCGAACCACAAATGGACCCCAAACCTATGTGAGCTTGTAGAGGGTTGCTGGGGCTGTAAGAAAACAGTGAGGGTAGAAAAATAGCCCACCCCAAGACCCTGTAAGGTAGGTGTAAAGTGCACCTACAACCCCCAGAGAGCACAGAAGTCGTGATAGGGGGATTCTGCAAGGAATACCAACACCAGCAAAGCAACAACAGTGGATTTCCGGACCTGAGTACCTGTGAAACAAGGGGACCAAGTCCAAGAGTCGCGACAGTGTCGAGAGTGGGCAGATGCCCAGGAAATGCCAGCTGAGGGTGCAACGGAGCTGCCACCGGATGGAAGAAGCTTGGTGTTTTGCAAGAACGAAGAGGACTAGGAACTTCCCCTTTGGAGGATGGATGTCGCACGTCGTGAAGAATCTTGCAGAGGTGTTCCCACACAGAAAGACCACATACAAGCCTTGCTAACTGCAAGGGTCGCGGTTAGGGTTTTTGGATTCTGCTGTGGCCCAGGAGGGACCAGGATGTCGCCACTTGGATGAGGAGACAGAGGGGGCGCCCAGCAAGTCATGGAGCCCTCTCAGGATCAGGCAGCACCTGCAGAAGTGCCGGAACAGGCACTACGAAGAAGAGTGAACCGGACCTCACCCGTAGTCAAAAAAAGAAGGTCCCACGACGCCGGAGGACAACTGAGGAGGTCATGCACTGCAGGTTAGAGTGTCGGGGACCCAGGCTTGGCTGTGCACAAAGGAAATCCTGGAAGAGTGCACAGGAGCCCGAGCAGCTGCAAATCACGTGGTACCCAGCAATGCAGTCTAGCGTGGTGAGGCAAGGACTTACCTCCACCAAACTTAGACTGAAGAGTCACTGGACTGTGGGAGTCACTTGGACAGAGTTGCTGAGTTCCAGGGACCACGCTCCTCGTGCTGAGAGGGGACCCAGAGGACCGGTGATGCAGTCTTTTGGTGCCTGCGGTTGCAGGGGGAAGATTCCTTCGACCCACAGGAGATTTCTTCGGAGCTTCTAGTGCAGAGAGGAGGCAGACTACCCCCACAGCATGCACCACCAGGAAAACAGTCGAAGGCGGCTGGATCAGCGATACAAGGTTGCAGTAGTCATCTTTGCTACTTTGTTGCGGTTTTGCAGGCGTCCAGAGCAGTCAGCAGTCGATTCCTTGGCAGAAGGTGAAGAGAGAGATGCAGAGGAACTCTGATGAGCTCTTGCATTCGTTATCTAAAGAATTCCCCAAAGCAGAGACCCTAAATAGCCAGAAAAGGAGGTTTGGCTACTTAGGAAGGAGGATAGGCTAGCAACACAGGTAAGAGCCTATCAGGAGTCTCTGACGTCACCTGCTGGCACTGGCCACTCAGAGCAGTCCAGTGTGCCAGCAGCACCTCTGTTTCCAAGATGGCAGAGGTCTGGAGCACACTGGAGGAGCTCTGGGCACCTCCCAGGGGAGGTGCAGGTCAGGGGAGTGGTCACTACCCTTTCCTTTGTCCAGTTTCACGCCAGAGCAGGGCTGGGGGATCCCTGAACTGGTGTAGACTGGCTTATGCAGAGATGGGCACCATCTGTGCCCATCAAAGCATTTCCAGAGGCTAGGGGAGGCTACTCCTCCCCAGCCCTGACACCTTTTTCCAAAGGGAGAGGGTGTAACACCCTCCAGGCCTGGCTGGACCCCAGGAGGGCAGACACCTGTCTGAGGGGTTGGCAGCAGCAGCAGCTGCAGTGAAACCCCGGGAAAGGTAGTTTGGCAGTACCCGGGTCTGTGCTAGAGACTCGGGGGGGGGATCATGGAATTGTCTCCCCAATGCCAGAATGGCATTGGGGTGACAATTCCATGATCTTAGACATGTTACATGGCCATGTTCGGAGTTACCATTGTGACGCTGTACATAGGTAGTGACCTATGTATAGTGCACGCGTTTAATGGTGTCCCCGCACTCACAATGTCCGGGGAATTTGCCCTGAACGATGTGGGGGCACCTTGGCTAGTGCCAGGGTGCCCACACACTAAGTAACTTTGCACCCAACCTTCACCAGGCGAAGGTTAGACATATAGGTGACTTATAAGTTACTTAAGTGCAGTGGTAAATGGCTGTGAAATAACGTGGATGTTATTTCACTAAGGCTGCAAGGGCAGGCCTGTGTAAGAATTGTCAGAGCTCCCTATGGGTGGCAAAAGAAATGCTGCAGCCCATAGGGATCTCCTGGAACCCCAATACCCTGGGTACCTCAGTACCATATACTAGGGAATTATAAGGATGTTCCAGTATGCCAATGTGAATTGGTGGAATTGGTCACTAGCCTGTTAGTGACAAATTTGGAAAGCAGAGAGAGCATAACCACTGAGGTTCTGGTTAGCAGAGCCTCAATGAGACAGTTAGGCATCATACAGGGAACACATACATATAGGCCACAAACTTATGATCACTGGGGTCCTGGCTAGCGGGGTCCCAGTGATACAAACATACTGAAAACATAGGGTTTTCACTATGAGCACTGGGCCCTGGCTAGCAGGATCCCAGTGAGACATTGAAAACACCCTGACATATACTCACAAAGAGGTGAAATGTGGGGGTAACAAGGCTAGAAAGAGGCTATTTTCTCACACCTGGTCTTCCCAAAGACGAACAAGGGGACCTGGGAAACGAAGGTTGTGTAGGATGCTGGCCTGGTTTGTAGTGGGTACCAAAGGTACTTACACCTTATAACAGGTCCAGTTATCCCATATTAGTGAAATGTAGTCAGTGTCTATGTAGGAAGTTGGCTCTGTATGTACTATTTCAAAGTAAGAAATAGCATGCACAGAGTCCAAGGGTTCCCCTTAGAGGTAGGATAGTGGCAAAAAGAGATAATTCTAATGCTCTATTTTGTGGTAGTGTGATCGAGCAGTAGGCTTATCAGAGGGTAGTGTTAAGCATTTGTTGTACACACACAGGCAATAAAAGAGGAACACACACTCAAAAGACAATTCCAGGCCAATAGGTTTTTATACAGAAAAATATCTGTTCTTAGTTTATTTTGAGAACCACAGGTTCAAGATTTACAAACAATACTTTAAATGAAAGGTATTTCACTCGGGTATCTTAGGAACTTTGAATCATCACAATAGCATGTACAGTTTTGCCAAAATGGCAATAAGCTATTTTAAAAATGGACACAGTGCAAAAATCAACAGTTCCTGGGGGAGGTAAGTATTTAGGTTCACAGGTAAGTAATTACCTGGCAACAGTATTGGGGTATGATTCTGACATGCTTGATACCAAACGTGCCCAGGTTCAGAGTTACCATTATGTAGCTGGACATAGGTTGTGATGTGTCCAATATAAGGGTAAAATGGCTTTCCTGCACTGCTTAAGTCCAGAAAAATGGAGCTGGAGTTCGTAGGGGCACCTCTGCTAATGAAGTGGTGCCCTCAGACAGCTAACTGCACCCTGCCCTCTTGGCTGAAAGGGCCTACAATAGAGGTGACCTGTAGTGAAAGGATGCATGCTCCTTTTCACGCAGGCAGCAAAGGCAGGCCAGCAGACACATTTTACATAATACATGCTGCAGCCCATGGGGGATCCCCTGGGCACCAAGGTACTGTACAAGGGACTTATATGGGGGCACCAGTATGCCAATTGTGTGGTGTGCTACTTCCTAAGTAACCAAATTGAGAGGGAGAGAGCACAGTCACTGAGGTCCTGGTTATCAGGATCCCAGTGAACACAGTCAAAACACACTGACAGCAGGCAAAAAAGTGGGGGTAACCATAACAAAAGGAGGGTACTTTCCTACAGACAGTATCTAGTTGCAGATTATTTCTTAGTATTTCCCCCTGGTATCAGAAAGGACCTGGAGATTTTTCTCAGCCAGTCCCCCTGTGTGCTGTTAGATGGCATCTGTGCCAGTAGTCAGCATCGCCCGCACTGGAAATGTTGCAGGTCCTATATAGGCGTCACCCGGGTGCACTGACGTTGGTTTCTTTTCATGACTTTCTACACCAGAAATGCAGAGCCATGAAGAACACTGAGCGTTTGTGCATCAAAACTAGGTTGCTGAAAGGGTAGTGCCTAAGCCTAGAAATCATTTTGCAGAGCAGGGGGAATGGGTGGGTTGGTAAGGAATCTGGAACTAGATATTGTAGGAAAGCACTCTTTGGCATTGTTAACCCCCACTTTTTGCCTGGTATTTGATGTAATTGCGACAGGAAGTCCATTGGGTTCCTGCTGACCAGGTCCTCAGTGCCAGATCTTTCCCCAAAGGTGGCACAGCCGTTTCCCCAACTGGCAAAAGCTTTAGCACCCACTAAGTGTCTAGTAAATAGTACCTAGAGACTTGGTACTAAAGAGGGTCCCCAAGGGCTGCAGCACAAATTGTGCCATCCTAAGGGTCCCCTCACCAAGCACTTGAAAGGCTACCATTGCAGGCTGCATGTTTTGGTTCAGGTCAAAGCAAAACATAACATGGCAGAAAGCCTGTGTGCCATGTCCTCTAACACTGCATATAATATTGTAAGTCACCCCTCTAGCAGGCCTTATAACCCTAAGGCAGGTTACTTTAAAATGCATTAGAGCTTATCTACACGATCAGATATGACCCTGCTGTGTCTGTCATTGCTCAGACTTAGTAGGTGACCAGGGAGATGATTTTAACTACATGTGCTGGACACTGGTCCCCTACTACATGATGGATTCACGGAAGATAGGGATGTTTGGTTATCCAATATTGGATCTTTCATAAATTCACCTGCTTGAATCATCCCTGTCGTCGAAGTGGGAGTCCCACGGTACATAAAATAGCAATAGTTACTAAATATTTTTTTTTTTGCCATAGGCTGTAATGGAGACGGCAATTGCTCATATAGCCTATCCATGTCCTTTTGTGAAAGCACCCAAACCTGCCTGCTGTCCAATCAGGCACCAGCACCCTCTAGAACCTTCTCCAGAGAAGCTCCCTTCCTCAGATTTTCTACCGCACATCGTGTGAAGGGAGTCTCCCTGAGCTCTGCTCCGTTTTTCTTCTACTTCAGAACAGTTTCTCTCAAAAGAATTGAAAATATGTTGGATTCTTCTAGAAAAGGCCTTTTCCGCCCTTGCAAGACCTGTGGAAAGAAAAGGCTCCATGTGGATGATCCACATAAAGACTGCTTGTATTGTCTCTACCCACAACACCAGGTTAAGGACTGCAAGATATGTTGCTCCTTCTCCACAAAGACCCTCAGAGAATGTGGGGGTAGGCTCCTGACGTGGTTACAGGCTAAATCCTGTACTTCAGGTGAGGAGAGTGGGTCAGAGAGGCCACATAAAAGGTCCAAATCTGAGGACCTGGGCCACACAGAAAAATCTAGGAAGAGGCAGAAATCACATCATGGGAAGGGCTTACAGATTTCAGTCTCCTCTGAGCCTTCCTCTCCTCTTCAGAAGAAGGAGTCCTACCGTCTCTCTCCTTCTTCTGAGCCTTCTACTTCTGGAAAAGTGACTCGAAAAATCAGATCATCGACACCACCGTCGACGACCGTGACGACAACGGTACTAACAGCTACCGTCTCCACTACATCGTCGACGAGACCGTCGTCTGCGTCGACTACTCTAACATTGACAGTAAGGGCTCCTATCCCCTCACTCAAGCCTCCGTCGACGAGTACACCATCGACGACAAACATCATCGATTATAACACCGTCGACTATAACGTCAGCGACGCCAATGTCATCGGCTGTTTCACCGTCGACGGGGACACCGTCAAAGAAGTCGTCGTTGACGAAGACACTACCGTCGACACTATCGTCGACGAGACCATGGTTGATGGAAAAATCTGTACCTTCCACGGCTCCATCAACTTTCATGCCATCGACGACTGCACTGCTGCCTATTAGGCAGATAGAGGCAACTCCTACCTCTTCCAGGTCTCCAGATCTCCGAGCCATGGTCAGGATCACACCAGACATTTATCCAATAGACACTTCTCCAAGCAAAGTGTCAACTTTAGTACCCAGTCATCTTCTTGACTGGGAGGAATCTGATGAAGGTCCATTCGGAGATGAACACAGCCCATCACAGCTCCACTTCAAGTATCAAGAAGAAGATGACGAGGATGAGTATGACCAATACCAACCATACTACTCTCATCAGGAGCACTATTACCAACCAAGAGAGCCTCAGAATAGAGACTCTATACAGATGCCTTCCTCCTTAATCCAGGATTTACAATCTATGCTACAGGATTATAGGAGGTTCCCACTGGCAGCAGATGATCAGCCACCAGGCCAGTTTCTCCGCTGACACCAATCAATGTCCCTCCTCCTCCAGCTACTCCAAGAATGACATCCCACTCGGTGTTAGCTGCACCCCCTAGAGATGAAGGTTCCACTTCAGGGGAAGAAGAGGAGGAATGAGAAATTTCTACCCCGCAACATCCTACTGAGGAATGGGATGATTACTTAGCCCCCACTCCTTCACCACCACCTCCTCGCCCATCTGATTCTCCACCCGAGGACATAGGTGGTTTCCATAATCTTATGGACCGAGCTGCTGTATGTTTTCACCTTCCAACATCTGTCTCCCAGTCGGAATGTTTCCTACATGATTTAAAAGAGCAGTCACGGAAGTCTGTACGGTCCATTCTGATTATTGATTTCATATGGAGCGAAGGTACAAAGATTATGCGCAACCCGGTTACAGTTCCACCAGTCCCGCAAAAACTGGACAAGAAATACAAGGCAACCCAAGATTCTCCGGCATGCCTTACTGGCCATCCAAAGCCTGACTCCGTTATCTCACAGGCTGCTCAAAGGCTCTCCAAAAACCCATTGACGCCTATCTCTACTCCTCCAGACAAAGGAGGACGGAGATTGGACAATATAGGCAAAAGATTCTCCTCCATGTCAGCAATCACTGTCAGAGCAGCAAATTCCTGGGCAATTCTAGGTCGTTATGACCACCAAATGTGGTCGGACATACAACCTTTCTTGGACCTCATCCCTGAAAGTAAGTAAGCAAGCAGAGGCACGGAAGACCCTCCAGGAGGGTGAGCGTACGTCGGAAGAAATAATCAACTGCGCTATTGATATAGCCTCTACTGGTTTTCGGCAACTAGCAGGTGCTGCAGTCTTACGCCACCAAGGTTGACTCAAAGCCACATATTTCAGGCCGGAAGTGCAGTCCCGGATCCTAGACATGCCTTACGATGGTGAATCTCTATTTGGCAAACATGTAGATGACGCGCTCTAAGACATCAAAACTGACACGGATACTGCCAAGTCCCTGGGTACCCTGCAGTATCGGAAACAGCCCTTTCGGGGTGCTAGAGGAAGAGGTTTCACCTCATTTCGAGGTTCCTTCCACAGGCAATACCAGCAATCCCAGTATAGGCCTTCTTACCACCAACAGTACAGGCAGTCATCTACTGCTTCCTATGCCAGACAAGGAGGTAGACGAAGACAGGGTTCACAATCCAGAGATCAACCCAGAAAACAATGATCTTCTACAGGCACCGGCTATGCTCCCCCAATGCCCACACCATCAGCAAATAGGAGCAAATATTTCCAGCTACATCCAAGAGTGGAAGAAAATAACATCAGACAGATGGGTGCTGGATATAGTGACAAGAGGTCATACCCTGGAATTCATACAAAAGCTACTGCATCATACACCAACATCAGGCAGATCTCTCCATCTTCGTCTGCTTCAAGGGGAGGTATTCAGCCTGCTTGCCAAAGGAGCTATAGAGGCAGTTCCAGTACAACAACGAGGTCTCGGATTCTACTCCTGTTTTTTCCTCATAAGGAAGAAGTAAGGGGAGTGGCGTCCTATACTAGACCTCAGGAAACTCAACAAGTTCCTTCGGAAGCAATCTTTCTGGATGATCACACTATTGGATATCCTGCACCTCCTCAATCCCGGAGATTTTATGACAACTCTAGATCTCCAGGACGCCTACTTCACCATACCAATACACCGAAAACATCGCAAATATCTCCGCTTTACAGTAGCAGGTGCCCATTATCAGTTCAAAGTCCTACCATTTGGTTTCAGATCAGCTCCAAGAATCTTCACGAAATGCCTTGCCCCAGTCGCAGATTTCCTCCGAAGCAAGGGTTTCCAGGTTTTCCCATACCTGGACGACTGGCTCATAAAAGCTCCATCATCTCTACTAGCTTCCAAAGCGACAAACGCCTGCTTAAAACTATTCCACAGTTTGGGTCTAACAGTGAATCTACAGAAGTCAGTTGTGCTTCCCTCATGCAGAAGAGTTTTCCTGGGAGCAGAATTAGACACTATCCAAAACAAGGCATATCTCACTCTAGCAAGGCAGCAGAAGCTAACCCACTTGGCTGTCAGAATCTCCACAAAAGAGTTTGTTTCAGTACGACTGTTCAGGTCGCTCCTGGGCATGATTTTCTCAGCCATAGTCCTAGTATGGCTAGCAAGACTCAAAATGAGGCCGCTGCAAGAAGAACTGCAACTTCAATGGACCCAGTCGCAAGGGTCCTTCGACTTGATAACTATCACACCAAAAATTTGGCAGGCGTTGGAATGGTGGTCTCACACCAACCACATCTCCCAAGGTCTTACTTTTCTAGCACCGATAACAGACTTCGTCATCACCACAGACGCCTCCTTGGAAGGATGGGAAGGCCACTTGCAGGACATGCGCATTCAAGGCAGATGGTCCAAGCTCTAAAAAGAAATGCACATAAACCTGTTAGAGCTGAAGGCGATCCATCTCATGCTCAAGGCTTTTCTGCCATGCATCGCAGGATCATCAGTGTTAGTCAGAACGGACAACACAACAAGTATGTTTTACATCAACAAGCAGGGAGGAACAAGATCCCTCTCCTTCTCAAGAGAAGCTCAGTCTCTTTGGAACTGGCTCACACTGAACAACGTCCGCCTCAGGGTGGAGCACCTGCCTGGGGTCAACAACGCTCTAGTGGACTCTCTCAGCAGGACGGAGGACAACTGCCACGAGTGGGAACTCAACCAGAACATACTCGACGGCATCTTCCAACGATTGGGTCGCCCGATCCTAGACTTGTTTGCCACCAACCTGAACGCCAAATGCCAGTTTTACGCCAGTCGATACCCACTCCCGGGGTCGTGGGGAAATACTATTTTGATGAGATGGTCCGGGATCTTTGCATACGCTTTTCCCCCCCATCCCACTGATTCCCAGGCTCCTCAGGAAAATGAAGGCCGAATGCTGCAGGATCATTCTTATAGCCCCAAATGGCCCAGACAGTACTGGTACACGGAACTCCTACTCCGGTCCGTGGCCAATCCAGTCCGCCTTCCTTGCAACCACAATCTTCTAACGAAGAATCAGGGTCTCATCCTACATCCCGACCCAACTTCACTACAATTGCATGCTTGGCTCCTGAGTACAGAGAGTTTCACGATATGAACATCGATCAGGAATGTAGACTTACATTATCTAGGGCACGAGCAGAGAGCACAAATAAGACGCACAAACTCAAGTGGAAGAGATTTTGTGTTTGGTGCTCTCAGAATAATTTTCATCCATTTCAAATTAACCCTGAGCAAATTCTTTCTTACCTGCTTTCTCTCTCCAAGGCTGGTCTTTGCCATGCATCTGTCGAGATTCATCTAGCAGCTATAGCCTCATACAGACGATCGGCTGAGATGCCATCTATCGGCTCATCCAGAGTCATTAAGCAGTTTATGAAAGGGCTTTTCCACATTTTTCCCCCAGTGCGGTTACCTCCGCCAGAATGGCACCTTAATATTGTCCTTTCCCAGCTCATGAAAGCTCCTTTCGAGCCCATTCGTAGGGCGGAGCTCAAGTACATCACTTGGAAAGTGGCAACCTTGCTCGCTCTCACTTCTACCAGGAGAGTCAGTGATATACAGGCGTTCACTATTAAAGAACCCTTTTTAGTTTTCTCTGAAGACTTCGTTATGCTCAGAACCAACCCCAAATACATTCCCAAGGTGCCATCTTCGTTCCATCTCAATGAACCCGTTATTCTACGAACCTTTTTTCCAAATCCTACTACGATCGCAGAGAAAACTCTACACTCTTTGGACATCAAACGATGCCTCAAATTGTATCTTCAAAGTACCAAACAAATCAGACCAACTCCTAGTATCTTATTCTTTTGGACGAAAGGAAAAAGGAGTAACCAAGGCCACTATAGCCCGATGGATTTCCTCGACAATCCAATTCTGTCACACCAAGGCAGGAAGACCGCTGACTAGGCGCCCGAGAGCCCACTCCACGTGAGCAGTCTCCACATCGGCTGCTTTGTTTCAAGGTATTGCCCTTGATAAAATATGCCAAGCTGCGACATGAAAACTACGCACTCCTTTAAGCAGCACTATTGTTTGGAGTCATCACAAAGAACCGACTCTCTAGTAGGACAAGCTGTTCTACGCCATCTATTTCATTAAGGTGAGACCTTTCCTTAGTTATATACAAATGGTTTGAGATGCAAATAACCGTGATTTCTATTATACTTCTATATGAATATGTAATATGTATGTATATATATATATAAATATATATATATATGTGTGTGTGTATATCGGCGTTTACAACATGAATTTCACTATATGTGTACATGTACTTAGAAGTATCTATATTCCTGCGAAGCTCACAATGAAAAATGTATGAGTTAACTATTTAAATTGGAGATAGAGGGTATTCATGCTCGCACCCTCCATCCACGTTGGATATAATGTTTATCAACAATACTGCTGACTGTTCAGATTCAAGCATGTGAATTTATGAAAGATCCAATACTGGATAAGAAAACAAGTTACTTACCTGTAACAACAGTTATCCAGTATTGGTATCTTTCATAAATTCACATGCGACCCACCCTCCTCCCCTTTGATGCTCGCATTTCCTCTCAGGTTATACATTTTTCACTCTTGTGCTGGAAAATCTGAGGAAGGGAGCTTCTCTGGAGAAGGTTCTAGAGGGTGCTGGTGCCTGATTGGACAGCAGGCAGGTTTGGGTCCTTTCACAAAAGGACATGGATAGGCTATATGAGCAATTGCTGTCTCCATTATAGCCTATGGCAAAAAATAATTATTTGGTAATTATTGCTATTTTATGTACCGTGGGACTCCCATTTCGACGACAGGGATGATTCAAGCATGTGAATTTATGAAAGATACCAATACGGTGCCCCCATATAAGCCCCTAGTGTATGGTACTGAGGTACCCAGGGCATTGGGGCACCAGGGGTTCCCCATGGGCTGCAGCATATATTGTGCCAGCCATGGGAGCCCATGCAAAATGTCTGCAGGCCACCCATTGCAGCTTGGGTGAAAAGGTGCATCCACCCTTTCACCACAGGTCAATGCACCAGGTCACTAAGTCACCCCTATGTTAGGCCCTCCTAGAGGGCAGGGTGCAGATACCTGCATGTGGGGGAACCCTTTCATGAACAGAGGTGCCCCTACTAACTCCGGTTCCATTGCACTGGCCTTTGTAAGTGCGGTGAAAACATTTTACTCTTGTACTGGATACCTGTGTCCAGCTACGTAATGGGAACTCCGAAACTGGGCATGTTTGGTATCAAAGATGTCGGAATCATACCCCAATACTGTTGCTAGTATGTGATAGAGACTTCTAGTTGCAGATTCCTTATCTTAGAATTTTCCCCCAGGCGTCAGACTGGATCCGGAGATTTTTTCTTCGAGCGAAACCCTTGCGCGTCGGTCGACTCTGTAGGCGTCGTGGTCGCCGTGATGACGTCCGGAGTAGTACATAGACGCTGCCCTCGCGCAGTGACTTCAGTTATTTTCTTTACACACTACGCGCTGATCCGAGAGAGAGCTACCCTTGGCTATTTTGTGCCCGAATTCGATGGTTTTGACAATATTTTTTTGGTGCGACCTTTGGTTCGTCGAGTATGTCCCCGAAGATTTCAGTGACTGACCCTCATCGTGTCTGCCTGTGGTGCCTTGGGCGCGACTAAGACCCTAAGTCGTGCTCCGAGTGCCAGACGATGCATCCGAAGGCTTTGAGGGAGCAGTCCCTAAAGCTGATGGCGGCCCGGCACTCGACTCCGCGTAGATCCCGATCTCGCTCGAGAGGAAAGTCTTGATCGGTCGTGGAGCCATCACCACTCGTCTTCTTTGAAATCTTCGGGTCAAGGTAAGAAGAAGAAGAAGTCAAAGTCGTCCCATCGCTCTCAGACTTCACCCCATCGCTCGGTCGACACAACGCGGGACGAGCGTCCGTGAATTAGTCCTCCGTCCTCTGGGCCTACGTCTGGGTTGACTGCCCAACTCACAGTTCTGCGAGGCCATGCGCCTCATCTTCGGGCGCGCCGACCCCCATCTGGCGCCTTCAGGCCCAAGGGGCTTGGCTGAGGGGCCTTCGGGTTCCGCGCGGGCAGCTTCGGCCCCAGCCACTGAGGTCGCCTCTGGTTCCGTGCGCGGATCCACACCGATGCTGGTTGCACGGTAATGCCCACTATCGCTTCGGTGGGCCCCATTCGCCAGAGGTCGGATTCTGACCCATTTTCCTATGGGTACGAATATGGGGAGGAGTTGGAGGGGATTCCTGAAGGAAACTTGCATGCAGAATCTGAAGAGAACCCACAGGAGAGACCCTAAATCCACCTGATAGGGGGATTAGCTACCTTATCAGGTAAGGGTCTATCAGGAGGGGTTTTGTCACCTGCTGGCCACTCAGAGCTCTCCAGAGTGCCCCCATACCTTGCAAACTAAGATGGCTGAAGTCTGGGACACACTGAAGGAGCTCTGGGCACCACCGCTAGGGTGGTGATGGACAGGGGAGTTGTCACTCCCCTTTCCTTTGTCCAGTTTCGCGTCCGAGCAGGGGACAAGGGGTCCCTGAACCAGTGTAGACTGGCTTATGCAAGTAGGGCACCATCTGTACCCTTCAAATCATTTCCAGAGGCTGGGGGAGGCTGCCCCTCCTCAGCCTCTAACACCGATTTCCAAAGGGAGAGGGTTGCTTTGTTCTGCCTTCCTGGGACTGGGCTGCCCAGACCCCAGGAGGGCAGAACCCTGTCTGTAATGTGGCAGCAGCTGTAGCTGCAGTGCAAGCCTTAGAGCTGATTTGGCAGTACTGGGGGTCCATAGTGGAGCCCCCAGGATGCATGGAATTTTCTCCCTAATACCAGATTAGGAATGGGGATTTCCATGATCTTATGGCCATGATGTTACATGGCCATATTTTTAGTTACCATTGTGAAGCTACATATAGGTATTGACCTATATGTAGTGCACGCGTGTAATGGTGTCTCCGTACTCACAAAGTCTGGGGAAATGGCCCTGAACTATGTGGGGGCACCTTTGCTAGTGCAAGACCCTACTATGGACTGGGCACAGGAGTTGGGCGAAGCCAGTGGTCTTGATACTTAACCTGACTCTGGCATGCTGTCTCCTCCTACCGTGGCTACAGCAGAGGGAGCTACCTATGGTATGGTGGTTAGTAGGGCGGCTGAGGTCCTTGGCCTTGAGCTAACTACTGTCTAAGTCAGGTCTAAACGCCTGACAGAGGTGCTTCAGCCTGGGGCTTCTACATCTGAACCCCTTCTCCCATTTAATGAAGCCCTCACTGATGTCATTTTGGGTACATGGTCCAAACCCAACACAGGGGCTCCTGTGAACAGGACGATCGATTGCCGCCATCGGCCTGCGCCAAACAACCTGACGTTCCTGTCCCAACATCATACGCTTGAGAGTCTTGTTATCCAGGCATCCTCTTCTTCTGCCGTGTTCCCTTCCGCACCCCCAGATAGGGAATCCAAAAGGCTGGAACAATTTGGTAAAAAGTTATATTCTTCCTCCAGCCTCGCGCTGCGTGAACACTGCATGCCTTTTGGGCCGTTATTCCCACTCCCTGTGGGACACGGTTGCGCAAGTCCTGCCTCAGATACTGGAGGAGGCCCGTGCTATAGTCTCCCAAGCAGTCAAAGATGGGAGAGACGTGGCAAAGTTCACTATCCGTTGTGGGCTGGATACGACCGACTCTCTGTGCAGATCGGTTGCTACGACAGTGACCTTACGGCACCATGAATGGTTACGTACTTCTGGTTTTTTGGGGGATGTCCAACCGTCACTCATGGGCATGCCCTTTGGCACACGTCTCTTTTGAGACAAAGCGGACTTTGCCTTGGAGAGGTTCAGGGAGTCTAGGGCTACGGCTCGGTCCCTTGGCCTTTCTGACGTTACACGCCCCCGCAGTTCGCTTTTCGTCCCTTTCGTGGCCACGGAAGGGGCGCCCTGTCGCGTCCTTAACGCAGCCACCGGGACATGCACGCAGGACAGCCTATGCGTGGCCGGGGGCGTGGAATCCCACGTGATCGTGGGACAGTGAACCAGAGGTCTGTCCAGTCTACCCCTGCCCCCGCAGCAGCCTCCAAACCTTCCTAGTCCGTCCCCTCACTCCTGCTCAGTAGGTGTCAGAATCCGCCATCACCTGCCCCATTGGGAACATATCACCACGGACGGGTGGGTTTTGCAGAGAATTCAGAAGGGCTCCTCCCTCCCTTTCGAATCCGCACCACCACACATGCCACCATCCCCTTTCAGAGGATCATTTGGTGCTTCTCTGCAAGGAAGTCGCAGCTCTCTTGGCCAAGGGAGCTATAGAAAGGGTCCCTGTGCCAGAAGTAGGTTGTGGTTGTTATTCCCACTACTTCTGATACCAAAGAAGGACAAAGGCTTGCGCCCTATCCTAGGAATGGTAGCGTTGGACTTGCAGGACGCTTTTTTCCACATCCCCATCCTGCCTGCCCACAGACATTACCTACGATTCGTGGTAGGTCACAAGCACTTTGTTTACTGTGCTCCCTTTAGGCCTTACCAGTGCCCCTTGGGTGTTCGAGAAAGTGATGGCGGTGGTTGCAGCTCATTTGCGCAGGTTAGGGGTTTCAGTCTTCCCCTGCCTAGACAACTGGCTGTTGAAGGCGCCTTCGCCCCAGACAGTGGTCTCACACCTCCAGACTACGGCGGATGTCCTGCACCAGCTGGGGTTCACTATCAACGTGCCGAAGTCACACCTGACTCCCTCTCAGAAGCTCCCTTTCATCGGGGCAATTCTGGACACAGTGCGGTATCCTCCCCAAAAGCGAGTCCAAGATATTCAGGCTATGATTCCCATCTTTCAGCCTTGGTCTTGGGTTTCGGTGAGACAGACTCTGAAACTGCTGGGCCTCTTGGCCTCCTACATCCTGCTAGTAACACATGCCAGGTGGCATATGCGGGCTCTGCAGTGGGATTAGAAGTTCCAGTGGGCACAGCATCAGGGGAATCTCTCCGACATGGTCCAGATCTCAGAGAGGACTGCGAAAGACCTGCAGTGGTGGCTTTCAAATCCAAATTGGGTCAATGGCAGATCCCTCTCCCTTCCCCCAACCAGATCTCACAATAGTGACAGATGCGTCGCTTCTGGGTTGGGGTGGCCACATGGGAGCGGCGGAGGTCAGAGCCCTCTGGTCTGTAACAGATGTCTAACATTTCCTCGGCTGTGCATCCACTGAGGTCGGTGAGACTTCAGCCTGCACCAAGAAGTAATAAGGAATCTCCCTTGGAGTGAAGGAGTCACTCTCCTGCATCTGCAGGCACCAACTGCATCGAAGACCGGCTGCGTGGATCTGCTCTCTACTGGAACTGCATCGATCTGCTCTCCTCTGGAACTGCATGGATCCTGCATCACAGGTGGTTGTCTGGATCTGTCTTCTCTGACAGCTGTCCAACTTTGAAGAATGTAAGCCCTTGCCTCTCCTTGCAGGACAGTGTCCATGTGGACCGCAGTTTTTGCAGCTACCAAGGCTTGTTTGATTCTTCTCCAAGGTACCTGTAAGGAAATGCCTCCTTGGCATGGTTACGCCCCTGACTTTTTGCCTTTGCTGATGCCAAGTTATGATTTGAAAGTGTGCTGAGGCCTGCTAACCAGGCCCCAGCACCAGTGTTCTTTCTCTAACCTGTACCTTTGTCTCCACAATTGGCACACCCTGGCATCCAGGGAAGTCCCTTGTAACTGGTATCCCTGGTACCAAGGACCCTGATGTCAGAGAAGGTCTCTAAGGGCTGCAGCATGGCTTATGCCATCCTGGGGACCCCTCACTCAGCACAGACACACTGCTTGCCAGCTTGTGTGTGCTGCTGGGGAGGAAATTACTAAGTCGACATGGCACTCCCCTCAGGGTGCCATGCCAACCTCACACTGCCCATGGCATAGATAAATCATCCCTCTAGTAAGCCATACAGCCCTAAGGCAGGGTGCACGATACCATAGGTGAGGGCATAGGTGCATGAGCACTGTGCCCCTACAGTGTCTAAGCAAAACTTTAGACATTGTAAGTGCAGGGTAGCCATAAGAGTATATGGTCTGGGAGTTTGTCAAACACTAACTCCACAGCACCATAATGGCTACACTGAAAACTGGGAAGTTTGGTATCAAACTTCTCAGCACAATAAATGCACACTGATGCCAATGTGCAATTTATTGTGAAATACACCCAGAGGGCATCTTAGAGATGCCCCCTGAAAACATACCCGACTTCCAGTGTGGGTTGACTAGTTTTGCCAGCCTGCCACACACCAGACATGTTGCTGGCCACATGGGGAGAGTCCTTTGTCACTCAATGGCTAGTAACAAAGCCTGTACTGGGTGGAGGTGCTTCTCATCTCCCCCTGCAGGAACTGTAACACCTGGTGGTGAGCCTCAAAGGCTCACCCCCTTTGTTACAGCGCCCCAGGGCACTCCAGCTAGTGGAGATGCCCGCCCCCTCTGGCCACGTCCCCACTTTTGGCGGTAAGGCTGGAGGAGATAATGAGAAAAAACAAGGAGTCGTCACTGGCCAGTCAGGACAACCCCTAAGGTGTCCTGAGCTGAGGTGACTCTGCCTTTTAGAAATCCTCCATCTGGATTAATTAGGGGTGTGCCCTCCTCCCCTCAGGGAGGAGGCACAAAGAGGGTGTAGCCACCCTCAGGGCTAGTAGCCATTGGCTACTAACCCGCCAGACCTAAACACACCCCTAAATTGAGTATTTAGGGGCCCCCAGAACCAAGCAAGATAGATTCCTGCAACCTGAAGACAAAGAAGGACTGCTGACCTGAAGCCCTGCAGAGAAGATGGAGACACCAACTGCTTTGGTCCCAGCCCTACCGGCCTGTCTCCCCACTTCGAGAAAAACTGCAACGCATCCCCCAGGGTCCAGCGACCTCTGAAGCCTCAGAGGACTACCCTGCATCTAAAAGGACCAAGCACTCCAGAGGACAGCGGCCCTATTCCACAAAGACTGCAACTTTGCAACAAAGAAGCAACTTTTGAAGACCACACGTTTCCCGTCTGAAGTGTGAGACTTGCCTCACTGCACCCGACGCCACCAGCTCGACCTGCGGAGAACCAGCACTACAGGGAGGACTCCCTGGCGACTGCGACCCTGTGAGTAGCCAGAGTTGCCCCCCAGAGTCCCCCCATCGACGGCTGCAGAGGGAATCCAGAGGCTCCACCTGACCGCAACTGCCTGCTTCAAAGAACCGGACACCTGGTAAAGACCCTGCACCCGCAGCCCCCAGGACCGGAAGGATCCGACCTCCAGTGCAGGAGCGACCCCCAGGTGGCCCTCTCCCTTGCCCAGGTGGTGGCTACCCCGAGGAGCCCCCAGCCCCCCTTGCCGGCCTGCATCGCTGAAGAGACCCCTGGGTCTCCCATTGAAACCTATTGCAAACCAGACGCCTGTTTGCACTCTGCACCCGGCCGCCCCTGTGCTGCTGAGGGTATACTTTCTGTGCTGACTTGTCCCCCCAGTGCCCTACAAAACCCCCTGGTCTTCCCTCCGAAGTCGCGGGTACTTACCTGCTGGCAGACTGGAACCGGGGCACCCCAATTTCCATTGAAGCCTATGTGTTTTGGGCACCACTTTGACCTCTGCACCTGACTGGCCCTGAGCTGCTGGTGTGGTAACTTTGGGGTTGCCCTGAACCCCCAACGGTGGGCTACCTTGGACCCAACTTTGAACCCTGTAAGTGCTTTACTTACCTGGAAAACTAACAAATACTTATATTTTTCTATATAAAAACCTATTGGCCTGGAATCAGTCAGTGTGTTCTTCATTTATTGCCTGTGTGTGTACAAGAAATGCTTAACACTACCCTCTGATAAGCCTACTGCTGGACCACACTACCACAAAATAGAGCATTAGAATTATCTCTTTTTGCCACTATCTTACCTCTAAGGGGAACCCTTGGACTCTGTGCATGCTATTTCTTACTTTGAAATAGTACATACAGAGCCAACTTCCTACATTAGTGGATCAGCTGTGGGGTACAAGACTTTGCATTTGCTGGACTACTCAACCAATAACTGATCACACGACTAAATTCCAAAAATTGTCATTAGAAACAGATTTTTGAAATTTGAGCTATTTTTCTAAATTTTCAAAAGTCCTGCTAGGGCCTTGTGTTAGTCCCTGTTAGCATTTCTTTTAGAGTTTAAAAGTTTTGTAAACGTTTGGATTAAGTTCTAGAGGTAGTTTTAGATTCTTAAAACGTGTTCCAACTTTTAGAAACAAAATGTCTACCACAGAAGAGATAGTGATGGAACTCAACCTCACCCCTTACCTACATCTTAAGATGTCAGAGTTAAGGTCTCTCTGTAAAATCAAAAAGATAAAATCTGGTTCAAACCTACCAAAGTACAGCTCTTGGCAGAGTTTGCTAAAAACAACCTGTAGGAGGCTGGCCTGGCTTCTAGTGGGTACCAGAGGTACTTAAACCTTGTGCCAGGTCCAGTTATCCCTTATTAGTGTAAAAGAGGTGTTTCTAGCAGCTTAGGCTGATGGAAGGTAGCTATGGCAAAGCAGCTTAGGCTGAGCTAGGAGACATTTAAAGCTCCTACTATACCACTGGTGCCATATTCACAATATCCTAAGAAAACACAATACACACATATACTAAAAATAAAGGTACTTTATTGTTATGACAATATGCCACAAGTATATAAGTGAGTACCCTCAGTATGAGGATAAGTTATATACACAAAATATATGTATACAAACCAAACTTAGGTAAGTAATAGCAAGAAAAGTAATGCAAACAGTGTAAAATTACAATAGGTTGCAATAGGAGCACATAGGTATAGGGGAGTTGGAAAGTACCATCTTGCCTGGCATGTTACCCCCATATTTCACTGTATATATGTTGTTTTAGTTGTATGTGTCACTGGGACCCTGCCAGCCAGGGCCCCAGTGCTCATAAGTGTGCCCTGTATGTTTTACCTGTGTGATGACTGTCTCACTGAGGCTCTGCTAACCAGAACCTCAGTGGTTATGCTCTCTCATTACTTTCTAAATTGTCACTAACAGGCTAGTGACCAATTTCACCAATTCACATTGGCATACTGGAACACCCTTATAATTCCCTAGTATATGGTACTGAGGTACCCAGGGTATTGGGGTTCCAGGAGATCCCTATGGGCTGCAGCATTTCTTTTGCCACCCATAGGGAGCTCTGACAATTCTTACACAGGCCTGCCCTTGCAGCCTGAGTGAAATAACGTCCACGTTATTTCACAGCCATTTACCACTGCACTTAAGTAACTTATAAGTCACCTATATGTCTAACCTTTACCTGGTAAAGGTTGGGTGCTAAGTTACTTAGTGTGTGGGCACCCTGGCACTAGCCAAGGTGCCCCCACATTGTTCAGGGCAAATTCCCCGGACTTTGTGAGTGCGGGGACACCATTACACATGTGCACTGAACATAGGACACTACCTATGTACAGCGTCACAATGGTAACTCTGAACATGGTCATGTAACATGTCTAAGATCATGGAATTGTCACCCCAATGCCATTCTGGCATTGGGGAGACAATTCCATGATCCCCCGAGTCTCTAGCACAGACCCGGTACTGCCAAATTACCTTTCCCGGGGTTTCACTGCAGCTGCTGCCAACCCCTCAGACAGGTTTCTGCCCTCCTGGGGTCCTGGGGGCTTGGCCCAGGAAGGCAGAACAAAGGACTTCCTCAGAGAGAGGGTGTTACACCCTCTCCCTTTGGAAAAAGGTGTCGGGGCTGGGGAGGAGTAGCCTCCCCCAGCCTCTGGAAATGCTTTGATGGGCACAGATGGTGCCCATCTCTGCATAAGCCAGTCTACACCGGTTCAGGGATCCCCCAGCCCTGCTCTGGCGCGAAACTGGACAAAGGAAAGGGGAGTGACCACTCCCCTGACCTGCACCTCCCCTGGGAGGTGCCCACAGCTCCTCCAGTGTGCTCCAGACCTCTGCCATCTTGGAAACAGAGGTGCTGCTGGCACACTGGACTGCTCTGAGTGGCCAGTGCCAGCAGGTGACGTCAGAGACTCCTTCTGATAGGCTCTTACCTGTGTTGCTAGCCTATCCTCCTTCCTAAGTAGCCAAACCTCCTTTTCTGGCTATTTAGGGTCTCTGCTTTGGGGAATTCTTTAGATAACGAATGCAAGAGCTCATCAGAGTTCCTCTGCATCTCTCTTCACCTTCTGGCAAGGAATCGACCGCTGACTGCTCGGGACGCCTGCAAAACCGCAACAAAGTAGCAAAGACGACTACTGCAACCTTGTATCGCTTCATCCTGCCGGCTTTCTTGCCTGTTTCCTGGTGGTGCATGCTGTGGGGTAGTCTGCCTCCTCTGCACTAGAAGCTCCGAAGAAATCTCCCGTGGGTCGACGGAATCTTCCCCCTGCAACCGCAGGCACCAAAAGACTGCATCACCGGTCCTCTGGGTCCCCTCTCAGCACGATGAGCGTGGTCCCTGGAACTCAGCAACTCTGTCCAAGTGACTCCCACAGTCCAGTGACTCTTCAGTCCAAGTTTGGTGGAGGTAAGTCCTTGCCTCACCACGCTAGACTGCATTGCTGGGTACCGCGTGATTTGCAGCTGCTCCGGCTCCTGTGCACTCTTCCAGGATTTCCTTTGTGCACAGCCGAGCCTGGGTCCCCGACACTCTAACCTGCAGTGCACAACCTCCTGAGTTGTCCTCCGGTGCCGTGGGATCTTCTTTTATGACTTTGGGTGAGCTCCGGTTCACTTCTCTTTGTAGTGCCTGTTCCGGCACTTCTGCGGGTGCTGCCTGCTCCTGAGAGGGCTCCTTGTCTTGCTGGGCACCCCCTCTGTCTCCTCACGCAATTGGCGACATCCTGGTCCCTCCTGGGCCACAGCAACATCCAAAAACCCTAACCGCGACCCTTGCAGCTAGCAAGGCTTGTTTGCGGTCTTTCTGCGTGGGAACACCTCTGCAAGCTTCTTCACGACGTGGGACATCCATCCTCCAAAGGGGAAGTTCCTAGTCCTCTTCGTTCTTGCAGAATCCACAGCTTCTACCATCCGGTGGCAGCTTCTTTGCACCCTCAGCTGGCATTTCCTGGGCATCTGCCCAATCTCGACATTGTCGCAACTCTTGGACTTGGTCCCCTTGTTCCACAGGTACTCTCGTCCGGAAATCCATTGTTGTTGCATTGCTGGTGTTGGTCTTCCTTGCAGAATTCCCCTATCACGACTTCTGTGCTCTCTGGGGAACTTAGGTGCACTTTACACCTACGTTTCAGGGTCTTGGGGTGGGCTATTTTTCTAACCCTCACTGTTTTCTTACAGTCCCAACGACCCTCTACAAGCTCACATAGGTTTGGGGTCCATTCGTGGTTCGCATTCCACTTTGGCAGCAACTCTTAATTAATGGGACTAGTGTAGAAGGCCTGAGGGATACAGGTGCCAGTGTCACCATGGACCAAACTTATCCAGTCACCAACGCTGACAATCAGACTAAAGTACATCCCATGGCTATGGTAACTTTAGAATGGGGAGGGGTCAATGGCCTGAAACCAGTAGTAGTGTCCTCAAATATCCCTTGTAGGAAGTTGGCTCTGTATGTACTATTTCAAAGTAAGAAATAGCATGCACAGAGTCCAAGGGATTCCCTTAGAGGTAAGATAGTGGCAAAAAGAGATCATTCTAATGCTCTATTTTGTGGTAGTATGGTCGAGCAGTAGGCTTATCAGAGGGTAGTGTTAAGCATTTGTTGTACACACACAGGCAATAAATGAGGAACACACACTCAAAGACAATGCCAGGCCAATAGGTTTTTATATAGAAAAATATATTTTCTTAGTTTATGTTAAGAACCACAGGTTCAAGATTTACAATCAATACTTTAAATGAAAGTTATTTCACTCGGGTATCGTAGGAACTTTGAATCAGCAAAATAGCATGTACAGTTTTGGCAAAAATGGCAATAAGCTATTTTAAAACTAGACAAAGTGCAAATTTCAATGGTTCTTGGGGGAGGTACGTATTTGTTAGTTTTGCAGGTAAGTAAACCACCTACAGGGTTCAAAGTTGGGTCCAAGGTAGCCCACCGTTGGGGGTTCATAGCAACCCCAAAGTTACCACACCAGCAGCTCAGGGCCAGTCAGGTGCAGAGGTCAAAGTGGTTCTCAAACCGCATAGGCTTCAATGGAGAAGGGGGTGCCCTGGTTCCAGTCTGCCAGCAGGTAAGTACCTGCGATTTTGGAGGGCAGACCAGGGGGGTTTTGTAGGGCACCGGGGGGACACAGGTCAGCACAAAAAGTACACCCTCAGCGGCATGGGGGCGGCCGAGTACAGAGTGGAAACAGGCGTCAGGCTTGCAATAGAGTTCAATGAGAGACCCAGGGGTGGGGCTCCTCGGGGTAGCCACCACCTGGGCAAGGGAGAGGGCCACCTGGGGGTCGGTTCTGCACTGGAGGTCGGATCCTCCAGGTCCTGGGGGCTGCGGGGTGCAGTGTCTTTACCAGACGTTGGGTTCTTGGAAGCAGGCAGTCGTGGTCAGGGGGAGCCTCTGGATTCCCTCTGCAGGTGTCGTTGGGGGGGGGGCTCAGGTGGGTCAACTCTGGCTACTCACAGGGTCGCAGTCGCCGGGGAGTCCTCCCTGTAGTGTTGGCTCTCCACAGGTCGAGGCGGGGGCGTCTGGTGCAGATTGGAAAGTCTCACGCTTCCGTCGGGAAACGTGTAGTCTTTTAAAAGTTGTTTCTTTGTTGCAAAGTTGTAGCTTCTTTGGAACAGAGCCGCTGTCCTCGGGAGTTCTTGGTCCTTTTAGATGCAGGGTAGTCCTCTGAGGCTTCAGAGGTCGCTGGACCCTGGGGGATGCGTCGCTGTTGCAGTTTTTCTTGAAGTGGGGAGGCAGGCCGGTAGGGCTGGGGCCAAAGCAGTTGGTGTCTCCGTCTTCTCTGCAGGGCTTTCAGGTCAGCAGTCCTTCTTCGCCTTCAGGTTGCAGGAATCTATCTTCCTAGGTGCTGGGGGCCCCTAAATACTCAATTATGGGGTGTGTTTAGGTCTGGGGGGTTAGTAGCCAATGGCTACTAGCCCTGAGGGTGGCTACACCCTCTTTGTGCCTCCTCCCTGACCGGAGGGGGGCACATCCCTAATCCTATTGGGGGAATCCTCCATCTGCAAGATGGAGAATTTCTAAAAGTCAGTCACCTCAGCTCAGGACACCTTAGGGGTTGTCCCGACTGGCCAGTGACTCCTCCTTGTTTTTCTCATTATCTCCTCCGGCCTTGCCGCCAAAAGTGGGGCAGTGGCCGGAGAGGGCAGGCATCTCCACTAGCTGGGATGCCCTGTGGTGCTGTAACAAAGGGGGTGAGCCTTTGAGGCTCACCGCCAGGTGTTCCAGTTCCTGCAGGGGGAGGTGAGAAGCACTTCCACCCAGTACAGGCTTTGTTCCTGGCCACAGAGTGACAAAGGCACTCTCCCCATGTGTCCAGCAACATGTCTGGTGTGTGGCAGGCTGGTAAAACTAGTCAGTCCACACTGGAAGTCGGGTATGTTTTCAGGGGGCATCTCTAAGATGCCCTCTTGGTGTATTTCACGATAAAATGTACACTGGCATCAGTGTGCATTTATTGTGCTGAGAAGTTTGATACCAAACTTCCCAGTTTTCAGTGTAGCCATTATGGTGCTGTGGAGTTCGTGTTTGACAAACTCCCAGACCTTATACTCTTATGGCTACCCTGCACTTACAATGTCTAAGGTTTTGATAGACACTGTAGGGGCATAGTGCTCATGCACCTATGCCATCACCTATGGTATAGTGCACCCTGCCTTAGGGCTGTAAGGCCTGCTAGAGGGGTGACTTATCTATGCCATGGGCAGTGTGAGGTTGGCATGGCACCCTGAGGGGAGTGCCATGTAAACTTAGTCATTTTCTCCCCACCAGCACACATAAGCTGGCAAGCAGTGTCTGTGCTGAGTGAGGGGTCCCCAGGATGGCATAAGACATGCTGCAGACCTTCGACATTCCCTGGCATCAGGGCCCTTGGTACCAGGGACTTACCTGGATGCCTGGGTGTGCCAATTGTGGAGACAATGGTACAGTTTTAGGGAAAACGCTGGTGCTGGGGCCTGGTTAGCAGGCCTCAGCACACTTTCAAATCATAACTTGGCATCAGCAAAGGCAAAATGTCAGGGGGTAACCATGCCAAGGAGGCATTTCCTCACATCCCTGTATACTGTTTGCTTGGAAATGACCTGGTTTCCTCAGCATGGGCCGAGGTAGAACTCAAAACCCATGCAGCCATGCTGGGTATCCCTGAACTGGTGTGTGTCAAGACAAGGGCACAGTGCAAGGCTCAGGGTGAAAAAGTGGTGTTGGAGCCTGGAATAATGGCCCAACCCTCCAAGAGGAAACGAAAGAAGACTGCGGAACCAGCTTCAACACAACAAAAGAAAGGGAACCTTTCTCCCCAGGAAGAAGTTCTGCCCTCTGAGGGAACTGAGCCCATGGAGTTGGAACCTTATCAGGTTGAACTCTTAGGCCCAGGGGGACCCACAAGGGAACAGTTGTGTAAGGGGCAAGAAACATGTCCCTCTCTTAAAGACCTTAGGCAGAAAGCTGCTGAAGAGACTAAAGGAAAAATCACTGGTACACATAGGGTCTATTGGGAAGATGGACTCCTCTACACTGAGGCAAGAGATCCCAAACCTGGTGCCACTAGGAGAGTGGTAGTGCCTCGGAAGTTTAGGAAGTTCATTCTGACCTTAGCTCATGATATTCCACTTGCTGGGCATTTGGGACAAACCAAGACTTGGGAGCGGTTAGTCAACCACTTCTATTGGCCCAACATGTCCCAGAAAGTAAAGGAGTTTTGTGTCTCCTGTACCACATGTGAAGCCAGTGGTAAGACAGGTGGACACCCAAAGGCCCCCTCATTCCACCTCCAGTGCTGGGGGTCCCCTTTGAAAGAGTGGGTGTAGACATAGTGGGTCCACTTGAACCTCCCACAGCCTCAGGGAACCAATACATACTAGTAGTAGTGGATCATGCTACTAGATACCCTGAAGCAATTCCCCTTAGGTCCACTACTGCCCCTGCAGTAGCTAAAGCACTCATTGGTATTTTTACCAGAGTGGGATTTCCGAAGGAGGTGGTGTCTGACAGGGGTACCAACTTCATGTTAGCACACCTGAAGCATATGTCGAATGAGTGTGGGGTGACTTACAAATTCACCATACCATCCACAAACCAATGGTCTTGTAGAAAGATTTAACAAGACATTGAAGGGCATGATGATGGGGCTCCCTGAAAAGCTCAAAAGGAGATGGGATGTCCTCTTGCCATGTCTACTTTTCTCCTACAGAGAGGTGCCTCAGGAGGGAGTAGGGTTTTCCCCCTCTGAACTTCTGTTTGGCCATCCTGTCAGGGGACCACTAGCTCTTGTAAGAGAAGGCTAGGAGAGACCTCTTCATGAGCCTAAACAAGATATAGTGGACTATGTACTAGGCCTACGTTCCAGGATGGCAGAATACATGAAAAAGGCCAGCAAAAACCTTGAGGCCAGCCAACAACTCCAGAAGATGTGGTATGACCAAAAGGCTGCTATGGTGGAGTTTCAGCCAGGACAGAAAGTCTGGGTTCTGAAGCCTGTGGCTCCCAGGGCACTTCAGGACAGATGGAGTGCTAGAGAGAAAGAGTCAGGTCACCTACCTGGTTGACCTAGGCACTAGCAGGACCCCCAAAAGGGTGATCCATGTGAACCGCCTCAAACTCTTTGATGGCAGGGCAGATGTGAATCTGTTGATGGTGACAGATGAGGACCAGGAAGCTGAGTGAACCTCTCCCTGATCTCCTCTCCACTGACCCTAAAGATGGCTCAGTAGATGGAGTGACCTATTCAGACACCTATCTGGCCAACAGTAATCTGAATGTGGGAAAGTCTTACAACAGTTTGCTGAGCTCTTTTCCCTAACCCCTGGTCAGACACACCTGTGTACCCATGATGTGGACACAGGAGACAGCATGCCAGTCAAAAACCAAATTTTCAGACAGTCTGACCAAGTTAAGGAAAGCATCAAGGTGGAAGTCCACAAGATGCTGGAATTGGGAGTCATTGAGCACTCTGACAGCCCCTGGGCTAGCCCAGTGGTCTTAGTCCCCAACCCTCACAACAAGGATGGTAAGAGAGAGATGAGGTTTTGAGTGGACTACAGAGGACTTAATTCTGTCACCAAGACAGACGCCCATCCGATTCCAAGGGTAGATGAATTAATTGACAAACTAGGTACTGCCAGATACTTAAGTACCTTTGACTTGACAGCAGGGTACTGGCAAATCAAAATGGCACCAGGAGCAAAAGAAAAGACAGCATTCTACACCCCTGATGGGCATTATCAGTTTACTGTTATGCCCTTTGGTTTAAAGAATGCCCCTGCCACCTTCCAAAGGTTGGTGAATCAACTCCATGCTGGCTTGGAGTCCTTTAGTGCAGCTTATCTTGGCGATATTGCTGTCTTTAGCTCCAACTGGCAGGATCACCTGGTCCACCTGAAGAAGGTTTTGAAGGCCCTGCAAGCAGCAGGCCTCTCTATCAAGGCATCCAATTGTCAGATAGGACAGGGAACTGTGGTTTACTTGGGACACCTTGTAGGTGGAGGCCAAGTTCAGCCACTCCAACCCAAGATCCAGACTATACTGGACTGGGTAGCTCCAAAAAACCCAGACTCAAGTCAGGGCATTCCTTGGATTGACTGGCTACTACAGGAGGTTTGTGAAGGGATATGGATCAATAGTGACACCCCTCACAGAACTTACCTCCAAGAAAATGCCTAAGAAGGTAAACTGGACTATAGAATGGCAACAGGCCTTTGACACCCTGAAACAAGCTATGTGCACAGCACCAGTTCTAAAAGCTCCAGATTACTCCAGGCAGTTCAGTGTGCAGACTGATGCCTCTGAACATGGGATAGGGGCAGTTTTGTCCCAAACAAAAGATGATGGCCTTGACCAGCCTGTTGTTCCATTAGCAGGAGGTTACTCCCCAGGGAGCAGCGCTGGAGTGCCATTGAGAGGGAGGCCTTTGCTGTGGTTTGGTCCCTGAAGAAGCTGAGACCATACCTCTTTGGTACTCACTTTGTAGTTCAAACTGATCACAGACCTCTCAGATGGCTAATGCAAATGAAAGGTGAAAATCCAAAACTGTTGAGGTGGTCCATCTCCCTACAGGGAATGGACTTTATAGTGGAACACAGACCTGGGACTGCCTATGCCAATGCAGATGGCCTTTCCAGGTTCTTCCACTTAGAAAATGAAGACTCTCTTGGGAAAGGTTAGTCTCATCCTCTTTCGTTTGGGGGTTGGGGGTTGTGTAAGGAAATGCCTCCTTGGCATGGTTACCCCCTGACTTTTTGCCTTTGCTGATGCCAAGTTATGATTTTAAAGTATGCTGAGGCCTGCTAACCAGGCCCCAGCACCAGTGTTCTTTCCCTAACCTGTTACTTTGTCTCCACAATTGGCACATCCTGGCATCCAGGTAAGTCCCATTGGACTGGTACCAAGGGCCCTGATGCCAGGGAAGGTGTCTAAGGGCTGCAGCATGTCTTATGCCACACTGGGGACCCCTCACTCAGCACAGACACACTGCTTGCCAGCTTGTGTGTGCTGGTGAGGAGAAAATGACTAAGTCGACATGGCACTCCCCTCAGAGTGCCATGCCAACTTCGCACTGCCTGTGGCATAGGTAAATCACCCCTCTAGCAGGCCTTACAGCCCTCAGGCAGGGTGCACTATACCATAGGTGAGGGCAAAGGTGCATGAGCACTATGCCCCTACAGTGTCTAAGGAAAACCTTAGACATTGTAAGTGCAGGGTAGCCATAAGAGTATATGGTCTGGGAGTCTGTCAAAGACGAACTCCACAGTTCCATAATGGCTACACTGAAAACTGGGAAGTTTGGTATCAAACTTCTCAGCACAATAAGTGCACACTGATGCCAGTGTACATTTTATTGTGAAATACACCCAGAGGGCATCTTAGAGATGCCCCCTGAAAACATACCCGACTTCCAGTGTGGGCTGACTAGTTTTGCCAGCCTGCCACACACCAGACATGTTGCTGGCCACATGGGGAGAGTGCCTTTGTCACTCTGTGGCTAGTAACAAAGCCTGTACTGGGTGTAGGTGCTTCTCAGCTCCCACTGCAGGAACTGTAACACCTGGCAGTGAGCCTCAAAGGCTCACCCCCTTTGTTACAGCACCACAGGGCATCCCAACTAGTGGAGATGCCCACCCCCTCCAGCCACGGCCTCACTTTTGGCGGCAAGGCCAGAGGAGATAATGAGAAAAAGGAGTCGTCACTGGCCAGTCCAGGACAACCCCTAAGGTGTCCTGAGCTGAGGTGACTGACTTTTAGAAATCTTCCATCTTGCAGATGGAAGATTCCCCCAATAGGATTAGGGATGTGCCCCCCCTCCCATCAGGGAGGAGGCACAAAGAGGGTGTAGCCACCCTCAGGGCTAGTAGCCATTGGCTACTAACCCCCCAGACCTAAACACACCCCTAAATTGAGTATTTAGGGGCCCCCAGAACCAAGCAAGATAGATTCCTGCAACCTGAAGACGAAGAAGGACTGCTGACCTGAAGCCCTGCAGAGAAGACGGAGACACCAACTGCTTTGGCCCCAGCCCTACCGGCCTGTCTCCCCACTTCGAAAAAAACAGCAGCAGCAATGCATCCTCCAGGGTCCAGCGACCTCTGAAGCCTCAGAGGACTACCCTGCATCTAAAAGGACCAAGAACTCCGGAGGACAGCGGCCCTGTTCCGCAAAGACTGCAACTTTGAAACAAAGAAGCAACTTTTCAAGACCACATGTTTCCCACCCGACGCCCCCGGCTCGACCAGCGGAGAACCAACATAACAGGGAGGACTCCCCGGCAACTGCGACCCTGTGAGTAGCCAGAGTTGACCCCCCCTGAACCTCCCCAGCAACGCCTGCAGAGGGAATCCAGAGGCTCCCCCTGACCGCGACTGCCTGCTTCAAAGAACCCGATGCCTGACAAAGACCCTGCACCCGCAGCCCTCCGGACCTGAAGGATCTGACCTCCATTGCAGAAGTGACCTCCAGGTGGCCCTCTCCCTTGCCCAGGTGGTGGCTACCCTGAGAAGCCTCCCCCTTGCCTGCCTGCATCGCTGAAGAGACCCCTGGGTCTCCCATTGAAACCTATTGCGAACCGGACGCCTGTTTGCACTCTGCGCCCGGCCGCCCCTGTGCCACTGAGGGTGCACTTTCTGTGCTGACTTGTGTGTCCCCCGGTTCCCTACAAAACCCCCCTGGTCTGCCCTCCAAAGTCGCGGGTACTTACCTGCTGGCAGACTGGAACCGGGGCATCCCCTTCTCCATTGAAGCCTATGCGTTTTGAGCACCTGACCGGCCCTGAGCTGCTGGTGTGGTAACTTTGGGGTTGCTATGAACCCCCAACGGTGGGCTACTTTGGACCCAACTTTGAACCCTGTAGGTGATTTACTTACCAGCAAAACTAACATACGTACCTCCCCCAGGAACCGTTGAAATTTGCAGTGTCTAGTTTTAAAATAGCTTATTGCCATTTTTGCCAAAACTGTACAAGCTATTTTGCTGATTCAAAGTTCCTACGATACCTGAGTGAAATACCTTTCATTTAAAGTATTGATTGTAAATCTTGAACCTGTGGTTCTTAAAATAAAATAAAATATATTTTTCTATATAAAAACCTATTGGCCTGGAATTGTCTTTGAGTGTTTGTTCCTCATTTATTGCCTATGTGTGTACAACAAATGCATAACACTACCCTCTGATAAGCCTACTGCTCGACCACACTACCACAAATTAGAGCATTAGAATTAGCTCTTTTTGCCACTATCTTACCTCTAAGGGAAACCCTTGGACTCTGTGCATGCTATTTCTTACTTTGAAATAGTACATACAGAGCCAACTTCTCAGCACAATAAACCCACACTGATGTATGTGTTGGATTTATTAAAAAATGCATCCAGAGGGCATCTTAGAGATTACCCCTATATTTTAGACAAACTTCTAGTGCAGGACCGACCGGTCTGTGCCAGCCTGCCACTTTCAGACAAATTTCTGTCCACATGGGGTGAGAACCTTTTGTGCTCTGTGGCTAGAAACAAAGCCTGCACTAGGTGGAGGTGCTTCATACCTCCACCCCTGCAACCACTAACACCTGGCGTGACCCTCAAAGGCTCAGGCCTCATATTACAGTGCCCCAGGGCACTCCAGGTAGCCCCATTTTTGGTGGCAAATCTGGTGGGAAAGTTAGGAAAACAAGGAGGAGTGACTACTTCAACTAGGACCACCTCTAAGGTGTCCGGTGCTGAAGTGACCACATTCTTGCAAAATCCTCCATCTTAGTTTGGAGGACGGGGACCAATAGGCTTAGGTCTGTGTCCCCCTCCCAAAGGGAGTGGACACCGGAAAGGGTGTAGTCACCCTCAGGGACAGTAGCCATTCGCTACTGCCCTCTGACCCCTGTAACGTCCCTAAATCCAGGATTTAAGGGCTCCCCTGAACCTAGCTTATCAGATTCCTGGCGACCGCAAGAAGATAAGAAAGGACTGCGAAGCTGACCTCCAACAGAGAAGACTGAAGACACCATTGGACTTGGCCCCAGCCCTACAGGCCGGTCTCCAGCTTCTGTAGCTTCGCTCCAAAAAAGTGATGAATCCTGCAAGTCCAGTGACCTCTTAAAAGCCTCAAGAGCACTACCTGCACCCCAGAGGACCAAGAAACTCTAGCAAAGGACTCCAGAACCGCTCCTGGTCCACAAGTCCTGCCCACTCTGTACCTGATGTCCGTGGCCTGTGTCTAGGTGGCCCAACCAATTAGAGCTGGTCCCCAGGTGATTCTGACCTAGGCGCCACCCTGGGTTGACTTCTCTTGTCTAACACGGACGCCTGCAGCCAAAATCCAGAGGACTTCCTGACTGAGAGAGAACCAGACGAAGATTCCGACTCCTAAAGGTATCCCTGCAGCCCCTTGGCCTTGGGGAATCTGGCCACCGGTCCAGCAGTGTTAAGCAGGCGGCCCTCATTGTCCAGCCTGTAGTTTTCTGGAACCAACCCCCTGGACCTAACCTGCAGCATCTTTGTGAACCCCCCCCAAGGTCCACCTATTGGAAAGCATTGGGACCTTGAGGTTGTTTTTGCACCCTGCATCTGGGTGCCCCTTTGCTGTTTAGGGTGTGTTTTCTGCTGACCTGTGTCTCGACACTGCCCTCCCCCCCCCCCCCCCCCCCCCCCCCCCCCCCCCCCCCCCCACACACACACACACCTACCTCTCCCCCTCCAGTTCTCACCTATACCCCCAAAGTCTGCCCTTTGAATTCACTGTTACTTCACTGCAAGCAGGCCTGATTTTGAGTGCTCCCAGTCTCTATAGGAAAATTGAATCCTACCTAATCTTTGACCTCTGCATCTGGCTGGCCTCGTTTTGCTGGTGGCGGGTGTTTGGAATTAACTTGAACCCCAACTTGAGAACATCCTAACTGCCGGAGACTGGAACTGTAAGTCTTGTACTTACCTCAAAACTGTGCCAACTTTCTTCCCTCCCCAGAACTGTCTTTGAAAATGTCACTGTCAACTTTTAAAACAGATATTTGCTTTTTTCTTGAAAACGATTTAACTTGCCAAATTGAAACGAAGTGGTATTGATGCATATGTTTTATTATTACTTGCAAATGTACTTATCTGCAATCTGAATCTTGTGGTTATAAAATAACAAAATATATTTTTGCTGTATAAAAACCATTGGCCTACAGTTAGTCATTGAGTGTGTGCTTCATTTATTGCTTGTGTGTGTGTGTGTGTGTGTGTACAACAGGTGCTTTGGACTGCCCTTTGATAAGCGTAACTTTTTGACCACACTACCACAAAAGAGAGTATTAGTATTATTTACTTTAGCCTCTGTTAAACCTCTGGGGAACCCCTGGACTCTGTGCACACTGTCTCATTTTGATATAGTGTATACACAGCCAGCTTCATACAGGGTGAATTTTAAGGGTATCTCGACGATTCCCTCTGTGTGCATTTAAAAAAAAAAAAATACTGGCATTGGTGGGGGTTTATTGAGCTGTGACGTTTGATACCAAACTTCCCATCATTCAGTGAAGCTATCATGGAGCCATGGGGTTTTAAGTCCTGCTAGGGGGGCGACTTACCTATGCCAGAGGCAGTGGCTTGTGGGCATGGCATCCTGATAGGGGTGCCATGTCGACTGCCTTATTCTCCTCACTAACACACACAAGACACTGTGGCGGTGTGCATGGGCTTGGTGAGGAGTCCCCCAGGGTGGCATAATACATGCTGCAGCCCTTGGGGACCTTCCCTGGCCACAGGGCCCTTGGTACCATGGATAGCTTTTACAAGCACATTAACCATGTGCCAGGAGTGTGCCAGACAGCCTCTGGTGACCCCTACCTTTAACAGCCAGTTATTGAGATAGGGGAAGACTGAAACCCCTAATCTGTGCAGATGAATTGCGTCCATCACCTTGGTGAACTCCAAGGAGATAGGTGCTATTAAAGGGCATGTCCATAAGATTGGCTTGGACTTCCCCCCCGAAACGTCAGACATCTGCAACCAGGCATGGTGCCTCTAAGCCACTGCTGAAGCAACCGCTCTGCCTAGTGAGTCGTTCATGTCCAGTCCACATCGGATCGTGAACTTTGCTGTGTCCCTACCATCAGCAACTTCTTTGTAAAGTACGGGCTGGGCCTCCTCCGGGACTTGTGGCAGCACATGTGCAACCGTATCCCACAGCATGTGGGAATAACGTCCCAAGAGACGTGCAGTGTTCACGGACTGCAATGCGAGGCTGGCGTAAGAAAACATCTTGACAAGTGTCCTGCCTCTTGGATTCCATATCCAGGGAGGTAGAAGGGAACCATGCCACGGGAGGTGGAGGCCTGGATAACCAAGCTCTCAGGGGTGGGTTGTTACGTAAGGAAACTTGGGTCATCCAGAGCAGGGCAATGGCACTTTTCCTGTTCACAGGAGCCCGTGTGCTGGGTTAGACCAGGTACCCAGTAGGATTCGAAAGACTTATTCGAAGAAAAGCAACTTGCACTCATCTGGCCCAACAGTAGTTGGCAGGAGTGTGCACAGAATGTGAAGCTACAGCACTGCATACCACAAATAGGTGCTTACAGAGAAAGTAACCTTTTCCATTGTGGCTGTACTGTTTACCGTATCTTCTCTATCTGTCGTGCACCAACGTATACGTTTTAGACAACAAGTTTCTTGCAAAGATTGGTAAGGCATCACCTTGGTCTTGTTCAAGCCATAAAACTATTCTGCCATAAAATGGTGTATTTAGATTACTTCTTTCCCCAAGAAGTACTGGTTTGAATTGTTTATATTGTATTAACTTGATCCCTCATTGTTCTCCTGATGTTTGCTCCATCTATCAGGAACAATAGAGAAATGCACAAAAGGAAGTACTTTCAGAGCCGTGAGACATTCAGTTGGTAAACCTTACACAGCAAAACAAATATTTTTAAAATGACTGTACATTATAATTAATATAAAACAAGTGTAACACACAGTTACGGGGCAACACTGATAAGTCCGTTTCTCCAGATTAAAATGTGATTTAAATTTGCTTTTACTATTGTGCCTAGTATTTTCTGGTTTTGCGCTGTCAGTTATGTTTAGTTTTAAAACCATTGCACATGATAACTTCTCGATTAAAATAATTGGAATTAAAAAACTTCAGATTATGCTTGAAACAATAGCTGGCTGTGTGATAGAAACTAACTTTGTCTTTAAACTGCAAACTGTTTTTGTGGTTTGTCCATTTGCATCCTGAGGCCTTTTGTTAATATGAGTTGCTACTGTTAGGCTCGAATCCCAGAGCTTTTGGATTCTGTATTGCGACAGACCACAGGAGGCAACATGGACAAATTGCACTTTTTAGTAGGCTGGAATTAGAATCAATATTATATCACTGTCGTTGGTCCTGGGGTTGCCAGGCCTTTTCTGATTATCAGATGCAACAAATGACGTCCAATTTTATTGACCAGTTTGGCTTCAACGATGAGAAGTTTGCTGATCAAGATGACATTGGCAAGTGAGTATCATTTCATATTGATAATACCGCTTTGGGGGTTTCTCTGCTTGATGTGTTCTAATAACTGATTTTTTGCTAATGCTGCGTGCATGTTCACCAGTGCAAAACTGGCTCTTTCTACCATACTAACTACTAAAATATTAAAATGTATGTGTAATACAGAATTAACTTTCTTTGTTGTTTAAGCAATGCACCTTTTTGCCAATGAAATACCCAGTTTAACTTAGATAAAATCATTACTCCAGGCAGCCATTTGGGGCAAAATACTTGCCAAAGAAAATGTCAGCATTCATAGCAATTGAGCATTTTGCTGCAAAATGGTATTGTATTTTTGTATCCCTCTCTAAAAATAATGGATTAGTAACAGTGGGCGTTCCATAAAAGAACAGTTCTGTGTCAGTAACATCTGTATAATCAATAACATAAATACAGAAGACTGCATCTGTGATCATCTTCATGGTCTTGTCGCATACCCGTGAGAAATCAAACTGCACGAATAATGAACATGCATTGAGAGACCACGTTCTAGCCCCCGACAAGCAGATTTATTCAGTTAAGGGCTCCATGGTAATAGGCCGTTTAACAGATTACAATATGAAAATTAAAAAAGTTTTGTTAAAATTACCACTAAAGTTTATTTAAGACTGTATTGCCTACATGCTTTTGCAGTTTGAATGCATGGTGTATCCTGGAGCAAAATTAGGTCTTTATTACATTAATAAAGCCCGACCGATTATAAGAGCATTTTAATTACACATAATCTTGAGAATTGCAGTACATAAGGATGCTCTGTCCTTTAATTTTTTATAACAAATTTAACACTAGCTGAAAAAAAAAAAAAGTAATACATTTCGTATTGAATAAAAAATTAAGAGAAATGTGTGTAACATTGCGTTATACTTGTAGAAAAGTAGCACCTTTCTGGCATAGTTGCCCCCACTTTTTGCCTGGTGTCAGTATGTTTAGACTGTACTACCCTGGGATTAGTGTCTGGGGTCAGCAGCAGCATTGGCTGGCAGCTAGACCCAATAAGGCTGCACAGGCAAAACTGGGGATCCTCTGAGGAACCCCCAGAGTAAATTACATCATGCAGCTAGCATCAGTGTAGTTGCATGATTTCAACATGTTTGATACCAAAAATGACTAAGTTTGGAGAAGCCATGTTGTAGTTGTACCAGTCGTGTTGACCAGTGTCCACTACACATCTTAAGATGGCTTTCCCACACTTAGAGTCCAGGAATTGGCCTGGGGTTTTTAGAGGCACCCTGCTCATGCAGGAGTACCCTCAAACTTAGAGACATGCACCCTGCCCTGGAGCTTAAGGGCCTACAAGAGGGGTGACTTGCAATGTCTAAATGTAGTGCCTAGGTTTGTTGGTGAAAGGCTGCATGCACCATTTCACACCGGCTGCAATGGCAGGCCTGCAGACATAGCTTGCATGGACTCCCGTGGGTGGCACAATACATGCTGCAGCCCATGGGGGACCCCTGGCGCACCTTTGCCCTGGGTACCTAAGTAGGGACATACATGGCGCCACTAGTATGCCAGCTGTGGGTGTAAAAAGTTACCAGCTACCAAATTTAGAGGAGAGGGCACAGTCATTGGGGTCCTGGTTACCAGGATCCCAGTGAACTACAGTCTAAAACACACTGACATCAGTCAAAAAGTGGGGGCACTATGCTAGAAAGATGGTACCTTCCTACAGTCCCCGATCCAACTTGTCTTGTGAACAACTCTGAAGACTGTGGACCCTTGCTGCAGCCACTGGAATGGAACCCCGAGGCAGCACCACTGTCGCTATTTTCAAGGCTTGTTTGCTTTTCCTCCAAGAGATCTTCTAGCTCCAAGAATCCCCAGCCTCCAGCACTCTGCAATTCCAAGATCAGCTCCCACTCTACAGCTCCTGTGATGTGGGGCTTCTGTTTTGTTGTGCTGCTGAGGCCTCTCTGCGACTCTTTGCCTGCTGCCAGTGGATCATTTGTGGGGGATCCTCTGATTCCAGCAGGCTTTCACTCCTGCGGAAGGCCTGCCTTGACTCACCTTCAAGGGTCGAGTCACTAGGACCTTGCTGGTCTTCAAAAATCTGCACTCTTCTTTGCATTAGCTATTTCCATTTGCCAAGGCTTGTTGATGGTCCTGCTGGCCACTGACCCGCCTGAAGTCCGAAAACCAATGTAGGACAGCTCATGGGAGACTCCAAGGATCTCCTGCATCCCCCTGTACTGGGCAGCTGTACTTCTCCCTTCACCGTCCTGCCAGAGCTTTACCTCCAAGAGAGTGGGCATTGCCTACCTGCACTGCTTGAACATCTGAGTGGTCTGGGTCCTGTCCCCATCTTTTTCAGGTTCTTAATGTCCAGAATCTACCTTTTGGATTCCACCAACCTGGTCCACCGGTCGCAACAGCAGCTGGACAATTGATGCTTCCTTTGACTTCAATGGGGATTTCCTACACCGCTTCACCCCTATGCAGCTGGGCTCCCCGGTGTAGATACTCAGGTCTTCTGAGTATCCACAGATGGGGCACTCTTCAGCCTTCTTTGTGCCAACCGCAATAGTCCTGTGTTAACCTCTGGGACACCTGGATTGGTAACAGCTCTGCACGCAGGCGCCTCTGAGATGTCTAGTACTTCTGGTAAGTGCCTACACTACCAGCCCCTGGGATTCTAACACGCTTACCTTGGTTGGGCACCTGAATTCTTCTACAACTTTTAGTATATGGTTTGCCCCCCTCCCCATAGTGTCTCATGTATTTCAATGCTTTTCCTGCTTGTTGCTAAGTGTATACTTTGTGTTGATATCTCCAAGTGGCAATATACCAATGTTAGTGTAGTCTTAGTGTTTTAATAAAGAGCACTTATTTTTGCAACACCTGGTGTGTTTGCTTCTTTGAAACAGTTACTGACTGAGGATTGTGGTACTGCATGTGCTTTGCACTCCTTGTTAAGCTTTAGCTGCTCACCGCAGCTACCCCTAGAGAGCTTTTGCTATCTGGACACCTAAACACTATCACAAAGGGTTGTCTGGATTCAGTATATGGTGCCACACCATAGGTGTACACAAAAAATTAAGCCAGCCTCCTACAGTGGCCACCTCCTCTTTAGAAATAGGTGCTGCTGGGGTGGGGGTGCCTCTGAGCGCCACCAGGCTGCTTTGAAGGGCACATTTGTTGCCCTCCTTGCATATACCAGTTTGCTCTAGTGCTGGAACCCCTGGTTCCTGCTCCGGCGCGAAGCCACACAATTGACAGGGGAGTGACCACTCCCTGTCCAACTTCTCCCCCAGGGAGGCGCACAGTGCTCTGCCAGGTGGTCACTTGATTCTGCCATTTTGGAAATAAGATTAGCAGAGGCCCCTTGGATCATGTGACTGGGTAGTCCAGCTGGTTGACGTCCCTGACCCTTTCTGATGGGTCCCTGCAGTAAGTGTCTACTCCCCTTTCTGGGTTTCTAAAGGGTTCCATGAGGGTGAGACCATAGATTTGTCTGCAAGACCTCATGAACCATCCGCAAGTCTTCTCTGCAAGACACATCTGCAATCTGGACACCGGAACCGCTGATGCTCTTTGACGGAACGAAGAACAAGACTGCAACAAGTAGGAGGGCTCCTACTGCAATTTTGTTTCCATGTTCTGCAAAAAGTTTTGCAAACCCGTGTATCCTCCAGAGTCACAGGGACTCTGCCTGCACCTACGAAAGCAAGAAAGAATCTCAATTGCAGTGAATGAGTCACTCCCCTGCATCCTCGGGCACCTCAATGACGATGGATGGCTTACGGGTCCTGCTGATCCACGAACACTTTGAGGCTCTACAACACAGGTCATAGTTCTCCAGAGGGCTAACCGATCTTCCTTGCAACTGGGAAGTCTGTGGTCCCTCACTGGAGCTGCTTGGCTGGAACCCCTGTGCACCATGTCTGCTTGTCGTTGCCAAGGTTTGCTGGCTTTTCAGTCCAACGACCTCCTAGCTCCAAGAAGCCCCAGCCTTCAGCACTCCCCAGCTCTAAGAACGACGTATTCTTTGCAACTCCTGCGACTTGTGTAGGCAGCTGGCCTGGTGTGTGGTGAGTACTTATGGTATTATCACATTATACCAGTTCCAGGTATCCCCTATTAGTGAGGTGTAGTAAGTGTCTAAGAAGCCATGCTCTCTAGAGGTAGCTGTGGATGAGCAGCCAAGACTTATCTAGGAGACATGCAAAGTTTATGCAACACCACTGTAGTCACACATTACTTACACACATGAAAGAACCACACAGTGTTTCATAAATAAAGGTACTTTATTATGGTAACAAAAATACCAATACTAAATGGACAAGTCCCCAATTGCAGGTAAGTAAACACACTCTTATATGTACATTAGAAGTCAGGAATTAGCATAAAATGCAACAGAAAACAGTGAAAGCATGAATACTGAAAAACCTGGGGGACCAAACCATATACTAAGAAAGTGAAATGCAAAGGTCAGCCCCCACGCCCACCCAAGGAAGTGGAATCGGAAGAGTGGAGCTGGAGGAACTGGGAAACCCAAAAGGTTAGTACCAGAGTGTCCCCCAGCGACCAGGAAAAGAGATGTAAGTACCTGGTTCTCCCCAAAACCACCAAAAGGAATTCAGAGAAGGATATTGCAAGAACCAGACAAGACTGCAAGAAACCAAAGGTGGATCCTGGAAAAGGAAGACCTAGAAAAGAAGGGGACCAAGTCCAGTTCACGTTGGAGTGTCTGGTGGTGGCAGGAGCCACTACCCATCCATCTGTGGATGCAGGACCAGGTCGGCAGTGGATGAAAACAGTCAGCAGTGCAGCAATGGAGAAGCTGAAGAGTTCCTGGAGTGATGCAGGCGACGTACCACGCTGGAAGAAGTATTTGGGTCAGTCAGTGGTGTGGAAAAACCCCCAACAAGCCTATGCAAATGTCATTAGAAAATAAATATGGGGCTGCCGGGGATCAGCATGGTACAGCTGGACTCAACCCTCAGATTGGAGTCCCGGGTGACCCTTAGCAGTGAGGAGTCACAGGAAGAGGGAGCAGCCCCCACAGACAGCAAGCACAGGAGTCACCGAGAGGCCCACGCAGCACACCTAGAAAGGACTCATGTTGCTGGAGAAGCACGCAAAGGGTGGGGCGTTGCAGGGAAGAGTGCAGGGGGCTTCGGACTACATGGAGCCTGAACATCCCTTGGAGGAGATGCCAACAAGCCTTGGTAGCTACAAGGGTCACATTGTTACCGTCCTGTATGGAGACGCAAGTCTTACTGTCTTCCAAGTTGGACAGCTGTTAGAGAGGACCAAGGGGACCACTTCAGACCACCACCCAGGATGCAGGATCCACACCGCTCTGGAGGAGAGGAGATCCACGCAGCCAGTCGTGGTTGCAGTTGTGCTTATGGATGCAGGGGAGTGACTCCTTTATTCCAGAGGAGATTCCTACTTGCTTCTTGTGCAGGCTGAAGACTCGTCTCCCTCAGGATCCACAGCCAGGGAAATCTTGCAGTTACAGATTTCAGGTTCCTGTGAAGTCCAGTTGCGGTTCCAGTGGCCAGAAGTTGAAGTAAACGTTGCCGAGGAGTCCTGCTGGAATCTTGCATGTCGAATCTGCGGACCCACCCAAGAGGGAGACCCTAAATAGTCCTGGAAGGGGGATTGGTCAACTAGCAAGGTGACCACCTATCAGGAGGTGGTTGTGACGTCACCTGCCTGACCTGGCTCCTCAGATGCTCCCAGAGGCCTCTGCCCACCTTGGATTCAAGATGGCAGAATCAAGTGGCCACCTGGAAGAGCTCTGGGCACCACCCCTGGGTTGGTGATGGACAGGGGAGTGGTTACTCCCTTTTCTATTGTCCAGTTTCGTGGCCAGCGCAGGGATTGGAGGTCCCTGAACATGTGCAGACTGGTTTATGCAGGGGGGGGGGGGTGTGGGGGCACAAAATGTGCTCTTCAAAGCGTACCAGTGGCTTGGGTGAGACTTCAACTCTAAAGCCAGGTACCACCTATTTCCAAAGGGAATCCTTTGTTCTGCCTTCCTGGGCTTTAGCTGGTCAAGCAGCCGGAGGGCAGAAGCCTGTCTGTAGGATGGCAGCAGCTTGGGCTGCCCAGAAAACCCTGCTAACTGGTAGGGGCAAAGCTGGGGGTCTTGTAAGGCGCCCCCAGAGTGCATGGAATCATACAACCAATACTGGCAACAGTATTGGGGTATCATTCAGACATGTTTGATACCAAACATGCCTGGATTTGGAGTTACCATTATTTAGCTGGACATAGGTAGTGACCCATATCCAGTACATAGATAAAATGGCTTCCTGCACTCAAGAAGTCCTAGATAATGGAGCTGGAGTTCGTAGGGGCAGCACTGCTCACGCAGGGATGCCCTCGCACACAGGTACCTGCACTCTGCCTTCTTGGCTAGAAGGGCCTACCGTAGGGGTGACTTACATTGGCCTGATGTAGTGACCTGAAGTGAAACGATGCATGCATCTATTCACGCAGGCTGCAATGGCAGGCCTGCAAACAGTTTACATGGGCTCCCATGGGTGGCACAATATATTCTGCAGCCCATGGGGAACCCCTGGTGCCCCAATGCCCTGGGTACCATATGCTAGGCACTTATATGGGGGCACCAGTATGCCAAATGCGGGGTGTGTGAAGTAACAGCAACCACATTTAGAGGCAGAGAGCAGAGTCACTGTGGTCCTGGTTAGCAGGATCCCGGTGAACACATGACATCAGGCAAAAAGTGGGGTAACCATGCTAAAAAGAGGCTACTTTCCTACAATGTGGGCATCCCTCTTTGCTGTGCTGTTGAGGTCTCTGTGCAACTCCCTGTGCCTGCTGCCGCAGGGTCCTGCTGGGGGCTCTATTGATTCCTTCTGGCTCTTCTGTGTTCCGAGGGCTGGCCCTGATCTACCTGCCAAAGTTGGGTCACCTGGACCTTACTGGTCCCCACAAATCTGGCAAACTCCGCAACACTTCCCTACATTTGCCAAGGCTTGTTTGTGGTCCTGCTGACCACGGACCCATCTGCAGTTCGACCGGCGTGGGACAGCTTGTGGACAACTCCTGGGATTTTCATGCATCACCTGGACTCCTCAGCTCCACCTCTTCGTCCACCATCCAACAGGAAAGAATCTGAGAAGGGTGGGCATTGCCCTCCTGCACCGACTATCCACCTCCAGGTGGTTCAGACTCTGTCCCCTCTTTCCTTACGTGATCTTCAGAAATCCGTGTCTTAGTTTCACTGACCTTGTCTACGGGTCATACAGGATCTGGACAACAGAGGTCCCCATTGACTTCAACAGGAGGTTCAGAAACAACTTCACACCCATGCACATGGCCTCCCTGGTGTAGGTACTCCACTGTTCTGAGTATCCACAGGTGGGGGCACTATCCACCCTCCCTCAGGGTCCTCTGGGAAGGGACCTAAAACACAAACTCCAACCTTGACTTCCCTGTTATCCTATGGACACTTACCCTGGGATACAAATCTGCACACGGGCAACTTGGGGAATCCTACCTGTAGGAAGCTGGCTCTGTATATACTATAGCAAAGTAAGGTATAGTGTGCACAGACCAGTGGATCCCCAGAGGCTTTACAGAGGCTAAAGTAGATAATACTCATGCTGTCTTTTGTGATAGTGTGGCTGAGCAGTTAGGCTTATCAGAGGGTAGTGCTAAGCATTTGTTGTACAGTCAGTGACTAACTTCAGGCCAATGTTTATCAAAAATATACTTTGTTACTTTATTTTAAGAGCCAAACGGATCTTTCTTGCAGGCAAGTACAGTTTCAAGAATGTATCACTGTTTAGAATTTACAGGTAATACTTTTCAATTTCAAAAGTAGACACTTATTTTTATAGAAAGCAATGCAGTCCTAGGAGACGAAAAGTAACAACACAGTTTGTCTGTAAGTACTTGACTTAAATTTCCTGTCTTTGAGGGTTAAGGTGTCCACAAGGCAAAGTGTCAGGAGACACCAAGAGTGCACCACCAGCAACACAGGGCTGGTTGGGTGCAGAGCTCCTGGTTGGTGTCGAATGCCCAATGGAATCCAGTGGAGATGGGTGCTTGGAAAGAAACAGCTTGCAGGTAAGTAACCGTGACTTCAGGGCACAGACCTGGGGGATTTAGATCGATATCCGGAGGGCCACAGGTCGGCACCAAACACACATCCTCTAAGGCACAGGGATGGCTTGGTGTAGGGTGCAAACACAGCATTGGGCGCCCAAGGCTTTTCAATGGCGGAACCCTGATGGGGCAACAAAGATTGCACGCTTGGTCTAGGCTGATGAAGACCAATGAATGAACAGGTAAGTAGAGCGCCCACAGGATGTTGCTGGACACTTGTTGGGTTCCTCAAGGCCAGGGGGCTGCGGGTGCAGGGCTCCCTTTAGGGGTCAGAAGATCTCCACTGGAGCCGGCCCAGGTCAACAGGGTCTCTGGATTTAGGCTGTAGGCGTCATGTTGGTCAGGAGGGGTCAACCCAGGATGGACTAGAGGTCTGAATCACCTGGGGAACTTTTCTAGTCCGGTGGGCTCTCTGAATTCGGGCTGTTGGCATCAGGGGCAGAGTGGACAGGACTTGTGGATCCGGGAGGATCTGGAGTCCTTCTTGGAGGTTTCATTATGTTCAGGGCCGCTGTCCTCTGGCGATCTTGGTCCTTGGGTAGGAGGCAGTCACCTGGGGGTTTGTAGAGGTCACAGGTCCTGCAAGATGAGTCGTCTTTTGTGGCAGGATTCTTGAAGCTGCAGACAGGGGTGGTAAGGCTGGAGCCAAGTCAGTTGTCTGGAGTCTTCGCTGCTGGTGCAACTCTTCAGTACTTCTTTAAGTCACCAGGAATCTACAGAGCAAAGTTCAGGGGTGCCCCTAAATACTAGCTTTAGGGGTGTCACAAGGGTCAGAGGTCAGTCAATGGCTTCTGACCCTGAAGGTAGCGACACCCTTCCTGTACACACTCCTTTTGGGGAGGGGGACACATTCCTAACCCTATTGGCTACCTACCTCCAAAACAAGATGGATGATTCTGCCAGGAGGGGGTTCACCTCAGCTCTGAGAACCCTATGGATGCTCAAAGCAAGGAAAGACACTCCTAGTGTTTGCTAATTTTCCCACCAGAGCTGCTGCCAAAAGTGGGGCCTTTCCTGGGGGACGGGCGCGGGCATCTCCACTAGCTGGAGTGCCCTGAGGCAGCAGAATAACTGGCAGGAGCATTTGAGGCTCACCGCAAAGTGTTGCTGTTCCTAGGGGGGGAGGGGTTAGTTTGGGGGGGGGCTTGTAAATCACCTCCACCAAGAGTAGGCTTTGTTACCAACCCTTGAGCGCACAAAGGTCCACCCCATGGGGTCAGAAACTTGTCTGGTGGTGGCAGGGAACAGACCGGTCAGCCACACACTGGCGAGTTGGGTGAATTTCAGGGGGCATCTCTAAGATGCCCTCTGTGTGCATTTTGCAATAAATACAAAACTGGCATCAGTGTGGGTTTATTGAGCTGAGAAGTTTTACACCAAACATCCCAGCATTCAGTGAAGCCATCATGGAGTTGTGGAGTTCATAATGACAGACTACCAGTCCATTTGCTTAAGAATGGACTTAGACACTGTTAATACATATTGCTCATGCAGATATGTCCTCACCTGTGGTATACTGTACCCTGCCTTGGGGCTGTAAGGCCTGATAGAGGGGTGACTTACGTATGCCACAGACAGTAGTTTGTGGACATGGCACTCAGAGGGATGCCATGTCGACTTCACCTCTTTCTCCCCACCAACACACACAATCTGCAATGGCAGTGTGCATGCGTTTGGTGAGGGGTCCCTTAAGGTGGCATCATGCATGCTGCAGCCCTTAGGGATCCTCACTGGCCACAGGGTCCTTGGTACCACTAATACCTTTTGACAAGGGACATAGCACCACTAATACCTTTTACAATGGACTTAACTGTGTGCCAAGTGTGGAAGCAATGGTACAGTTCAGAGAAAGAACACATGTTGGGGCCTGGTGTAGGAGGCTGGCCTGGTTTGTAGTGAGTACCAAGGGGTACTTACACCTTGCACCAGGCCCAGTTATCCCTTATTAGTGTATAGGGTGTCTAGCAGCTTAGGCTGATAGAAAATGGTAGCTTAGCAGAGCAGCTTAGGCTGAACTAGGATACGTGTGAATCTCCTACTACACCACTGGTGTCATATGCACAATATCATTAGAAAACACAATACACAGATATACTAAAAATAAAGGTACTTTATTTTTATGACAATATGCCAAAAGTATCTCAGTGAGTACCCTCAGTATGAGGATAGCAAATATACACAGGATATATGTACACAATACCAAAAATATGCAGTAATAGCAATAGAAATCAATGCAAGCAATGTACAGTCACAATAGATTGCAATGAGAGCACATAGGTATAGGGGCAACACAAACCATATACTCTAGAAGTGGAATGCGAACCACGAATGGACCCCAAACCTATGTGAGCTTGTAGAGGGTCGCTGGGACTGTAAGAAAACAGTGAGGGTTAGAAAAATAGCCCACCCCAAGACCCTGAAAAGTAGGTGCAAAGTGCACCTAAGTTCCCCAAAGAGCACAGAAGTCGTGATAGGGGAATTCTGCAAGGAAGACCAACACCAGCAATGCAACAACGATGGATTTCCGGACAAGAGTACCTGTGGAACAAGGGGACCAAGTCCAAGAGTCACGATCAAGTCGGGAGTGGGCAGATGCCCAGGAAATGCCAGCTTTGGGTGCAAAGAAGCTGCCACCAGATGGTAGAAGCTGTGGATTCTGCAAGAACGAAGAGGACTAGGAACTTCTCCTTTGGAAAATGGATGTCCCACGTCGTGAAGAAGCTTGCAGAGGTGTTTCCGTGCAGAAAGACTGCAAACAAGCCTTGCTAGCTGCAAGGGCCGCGGTTAGGGTTTTTGGATGCTGCTGTGGCCCAGGAGGGACTATGATGTCGCCAATTGCGTGAGGAGACAGAGGGGGCGTCCAGCAAGACAAAGAGCCCACTCAGAAGCAAGTAGCACCCACAGAAGTGCCAGAACAGGCACTACGAAGTGGAGTGAACTGGAGCTCACCCAAAGTCACAAAAGAAGGTCCCACGACGCCGTAGGACAACTCAGGAGGTCGTGCACTGCAGGTTAGAGTGTCTGGGACCCAGGCTTGGCTGTGCACAAAGGAAATCCTGGAAGAGTGCACAGGAGCCGGAGCAGCTGCAAATCACGCGGTACCCAGCAATGCAGTCTAGTGTGGGGAGGCAAGGACTTACCTCCACCAAACTTGGACTGAAGGGTCACTGGACTGTGAGAGTCACTTGGACAGAGTTGCTGAGTTCCAGGGACCACGCTCGTCGTGCTGAGAGGGGACTCAGAGGACCGGTGATGCAGTCTTTTGGTGCCTGCGGTTGCAGGGGGAAGATTCCGTCGACCCACGGGAGATTTCTTCAGAGCTTCTAGTGCAGAGAGGAGGCAGACTACCCCCACAGCATGCACCACCAGGAAAGCAGTCGAGAAGGTGGCTGGATCAGCGATACAAGGTTGCAGTAGTCGTCTTTGCTACTTTGTTGCGGTTTTGGAGGTGTCCAGAGCAGTCAGCGGTCGATTCCTTGGCAGAAGGTGAAGAGAGAGATGCAGAGGAACTCTGAGCTCTTGCATTCGTTATCTAAAGAATTCCCCAAAGCAGAGACCCTAAATAGCCAGAAAAGGAGGTTTGGCTACTTACGAAGGAGGATAGGCTAGCAACACAGGTAAGAGCCTATCAGAAGGAGTCTCTGACGTCACCTGCTGGCCCTGGCCACTCAGAGCAGTCCAGTGTGCCAGCAGCACCTCTGTTTCCAAGATGGCAGAGGTCTGGAGCACACTGGAGGAGCTCTGGGCACCTCCCAGGGGAGGTGCAGGTCAGGGGAGTGGTCACTCCCCTTTCCTTTGTCCAGTTTCGCGCCAGAGCAGGGCTGGGGGATCCCTGAACCGGTGTAGACTGGCTTATGCAGAGATGGGCACCATCTGTGCCCATCAAAGCATTTCCAGAGGCTGGGGGAGGCTACTCCTCCCCAGCCATGACACCTTTTTCCAAAGGGAGAGGGTGTAACACCCTCTCTCTGAGGAAGTCCTTTGTTCTGCCTTCCTGGGCCAAGTCAGGCTGGACCCCAGGAGGGCAGAAACCTGTCTGAGGGGTTGGCAGCAGCAGCTGCAGTGAAATCCCGGGAAAGGCAGTTTGGCAGTACCCTGATCTGTGCTAGAGACTCGGGGGATCATGGAATTGTCTCCCCAATGCCAGAATGGCATTGGGGTGACAATTCCATGATCTTAGACATGTTACATGGCCATGTTCAGAGTTACCATTGTGACGCTATACATATGTAGTGACCTATGTATAGTGCACATGTGTAATGGTGTCCCCGCACTCTCAAAGTCTGGGGAATTTGCTCTGAACAATGTGGGGGCACCTTAAATGGCTGTGAAATAACGTGGACGTTCTTTCACTCAAGCTGCAGTGGCAGGTCTGTGTAAGAATTGTCAGAGCTCCCTATGGGTGGCAAAAGAAATGCTGCAGCCCATAGGTAGTTCCTGGAACCCCAATACCCTGGGTACCTTAGTACCATATACTAGGGAATTATAAGGGTGTTCCAGTATGCCAATATGAATTGGTGAAATTGGTCACTAGCCTGTTAGTGACATTTTGTACAGAGAGAGCATAACCACTGAGGTTCTGGTTAGCAGAGCCTCAGTGAGACAGTTAGGCATCACACAGGGAACACATACATATAGGTCACAAACTTATGAGCACTGGGGTCCTGACTAGCAGGGTCCCAGTGACACATAACAACCATACTGAAAACATAGGGTTTTCACTATGAGCACTGGGCCCTGGCTGGCAGGATCCCAGTGAGACAGTGAAAACAACCTAACATACACTCACAAACAGGCCAAAAGTGGGGGTAACAAGGCTAGAAAGAGGCTACTTTCTCACTCCTGGTTAGAAGAATCCCAGCACACTCATTAGTATCAGGCAAAAGGTGGGAGGGAGGGATAACCATGCCAAAAGGGGCACTTTTTTCTTACTTTTATGGTTTCAGTACTTCTTCAGTCCTAAGAGTCCTTGGGTGGTAGTGTGGGTTAGGAGTGATTTTCGCATTCCATATTGTAAAGTTTTTTTTTTTTTAGTAAGTGGTTTGCCCCTCCCGTATTAGTGTGTGTTGCAGTAATTCAACCTATGTTTCTAACACTGGTGTGGTTCTTTGCTATGTGCAACCATTTTACACCTTCCGGAGTAAGCCTTAGCTGCTCTCCAGTTTCCCTTATGAGAGCTCTGGTTATCTAGAACCGCCTACACTATCGCTAAGGGTTTCCTGGATTCAGTACAGGGTGCCTCACCTATAGGTGTACACCGTATACTGAGTCAGCCTCCTACACCAGTGACCTAGCTCAGATGGGGTCAGGGGCGACTGGTGCAGTGGTTGCTGGAGGGGTCTCGATTTCTCTCACCACATGGCTGCAGGAGAGGGGGGGCTTACGTGCAGAGGCTGCAGGTGGCTTGTGGTAGTGTTCCAAGATTGGTAAGACCGCACTGGACTCGAACTCCAGACAGCTGGGGAACCTTGCTGGCACCATTGGTTGGCTTAACCTTGGGTCGTGGATGTCTGGTGCAAAGGCCACTTCGGGTGTTGGGTCTTTGCTGTTCCCGACGCTGCAGAGTCATTTTTTGAGACTTTGTTGCAACACTGTCCTCCTGGGTTTGAGGCTCAGCTGCAGGATGAGTCGTCTTTTATGGGCATAGTCAGTCGGGGTCAGTAGGCAGGCCGGTGGGGCTGGTTCGACTTCAGCTGCTGCTTCTTTTCCTCTTCTGCAGGTGTAACTGTTTTTTCTTCTGTCCTTTGCTTCTTATGTTGTCAGGATCTGAGGTCTAGGGTTCAGTGGTGCCACCTAAATCAATTTAGGGAAGTTTCAGGGAAATCCAGGCAGTAGCCAATGGACTGTCCGCCTTTAGGGTGACTATGCTCTTTCTGTGACCATTTCTGCTGGGAAGTGCGCATAACCCTGACCCTAGTGGCCTAATTCCTTCCAGACCAGATGGAGGAATTTGAAAATTGGTTTCAACTTCAGCTCATTCAGCTTTCGATGGGATGGAACTGGCATGAGGTGGGCACACCTCCTAATCTGCCCAATTTTCTTGCCTGTGCTGCTGCCGAAAGTGGTGTCCGGGCAGGGGGTTCGCTCATCTCCACCATCTGGAGAGGCCTGGTTCGCATTAGAAAGGCGGCCAGGCCTTTGAAGCTTCCCATACTAAAATATTAATTCTCCTTGGGTGAGGTGATAACACCCCTGCCCAGTACATGCTTTTGTCTCTGGCTCTCGAGAGTGCTCGGGGGAAGTGGGACTGTAGGAAAGTACCATCTTGCCTGGCATGTTACCCCCATTTTCACTGTATGTATGTGTTTTTTGTAGCCCTTGTGTCACTGGGATCCTGCTAGGCAGGACCCCCGTGTTCCCTGTGTGGTGCTTAACTGTATCACTGAGGCTCTGCTAACCAGAACCTCAGTGTTTATGCTCTCTCTGCTTTCTACATTTTTCACTGCAGGCTAGTGACTAAATTTACCAATTCTCATTGGCTCACTGGTACACCCATATAATTCCCTTGTATATGGTACTTAGGTACCCAGGGTATTGGGGTTCCAGAAGATCCCTATGGGCTGCAGCATGTCTTTTGCCAACCATAGGGAGCTCAGGCAATTCTTCCACGTTATTTCACAGCCATTTTTCACTGCACATAAGTAATTTATAAGTCAACTATATGTGTAACCCTCACTTGGTGAAGGTTGGGTGCCAAGTTACTTAGTGTGTGGGCACCCTGGCACTAGCCAAGGTGCCCCCACATCGTTCAGGGCAAATTCCCCGAACTTTGTGAGTGCGGGGACACCATTACACACGTGCACTATACATAGGTCACCACCTATGTATAGCGTCACAATGGTAACTCCGAACATGGCCATGTAACATGTCTAAGATCATGGAATTGCCCCCCCCAATACCATACTGGTATGGGGGGGGACAATTCCATGATCCTCCGGGTCTCTAGCACAGAACCCGGGTACTGCCAAACTGCCTTTCCGGGGTTTCCACTGCAGCTGCTGCTGCTGCCAACCCCTCAGACAGGATTCTGCCCTCCTTAGGTCTGGGCAGCCCCGGACCAGGAAAGCAGAACAAAGGATTTCCTCTGAGAGAGGGAGTAACACCCTCTCCCTTTGGAAATAGGTGTGAAGGCTGGGGAGGAGTAGCCTCTGGAAATGCTTTGATGGGCACAGATGGTGCCCATCTCTGCATAAGGCAGTCTACACCGGCTCAGGGATCCCCCAGCCCTGCTCTGGCGTGAAACTGGACAAAGGAAAGGGGAGTGACCACTCCCCTTACCAGTACCTCCCAGGGGAGATGCCCAGAGCTCCTCCAGTGTGTCCCAGACCTCTGCCATTTTGGAAACAGAGGTGTTGGGGGCACACTAGACTGCTCTGAGTGGCCAGTGCCAGCAGGTGTTGTCAGAGGCTCCTTCTGATAGGCTCTTACCTCTCTTGGTAGCCAAACCTCCTTTTATGGCTATTTAGGGTCTCTGCTCTGGGGAATTCTTCAGATAACGAATGCAAGCGCTCACCAGAGTTCCTCTGCACTTCCCTCTTCGACTTCTGCCAAGGATCGACCGCTGACTGCTCCAGGACGCCTGCAAAACTGCACCAAAGTAGCAAGACGACTACCAGCAACATTGTAGCGCCTCATCCTGCCGACTTTCTCGACTGTTTCCTGGTGGTGCATGGTCTGGGGGCTTTCTGCCTTCACCCTGCACTGGAAGCCAAGAAGAAATCTCCCGTGGGTCAACTGAATCTTCCCCCTGCTAAAGCAAGCACTAAAATACTGCATCACTGGTCCTCTGGGTCCCCTCTCATCCTGACTAGCATGGTCCCTGGAACACAGGAGCTAGATCCAAGTGATCCCCACAGTCCAGTGATCCTTCAGTCCAAGTTTGGTGGAGGTAAGCCCTTGCCTCCCCACGCTAGACTGTAAACCTGTGTACTGAGTGATTTGCAGCTGCTCCGGCTTCTGTGCACTTCTCCAAGGATTCCTTTGTGCACAACCTAGCCTAGGTCCCCAGCCAGCCCCCCCCCCCCCCCCCCACAAACCTCCCCCCCCCCGGACACTATCGCGACTCTTGGACTTGGTCCCCTTGCCTTGCATGTCCTCAGGTCCAGGAATCTGTGGTCTTGCGGTGGGGTATCTTGGACACCGTGACTGTTTTCTTACACTCCCAGTGACCCTCTACAAGCTCCCATAGGTCTGGGGTCCATTCGTGATTCGCATTCCACTTTTGGAGTGTATGGTTTGTGTTGCCCCTAGACCTGTGTTCACTTATTGCATCCTATTGTAATCCCACACTTTTTGACATGTTTAGCCCCCACTTTTTGTCTGGTTTCTGATGTGGCTTTGACTGTTAGTGCACTGAGACCCAGCTAACCAGGTCCCCAGTACCAGATCTTTCTCCAAAACTGCACAGTTGTTGTGCCCAATTGGCAAACTCTTTAGCTAGCACTAAGTCCCTAGTAAATTGTTCCCCTGGCGACTAGCCTCTGGGGTACTAAGGGTACCAATAGTGCCAACCTCTGGACCACTCACCGAAACCACACAGTGCTGCCATTGCAGACAGTGTGTCTTTGTGCAGGCTAAATTGGAAGTAAAAAAAAAACCCTACCTGTCACACACCCCTGTGTGCCAGGCCCCTTATTACATGTGGCTGCCAGGTGTTAGTCGCCTCTAAGGCAGGGTGCATCCAGACACATGTGAGAGCACATATGCATGAGCAGGTATGCCTCTGATATGTCTGTCAATTCTGAGGCATAGTAAGTACACAGGGAAACCATTTTAAATGCTTGTGCTGGACACTGGTCATTATGAGTTCCCCAGCTACATGATGGCTTCTCTGATTCCTAGGAAGTTTGGTTTGGTATCAAACATCTCCGAATAATAAACCCTCTCTGACCCCAGTGATGTATTTATTAATAAAGGCACACAGAGGGCCCCTTAGAGAGGTCACCTGAAAACTGACTAACTACTAGTGTTGATTGACTGGTCCTGACCAGTTCAGCCACCGCAGACGTTTTTCAGGCCCCTCAAGGTGAGAGCCAGCGCTCTCAAGGGTCTGAGACAAATGCTTGCACTGGGCAGAGGTGTGACCTTCTCTGCCAGGCAGGATGGATATTCCAGGGCTGGGAGCTTCAAAGGCCTTGCAGCCTTTGTAATGCGACCCAGGTCTCTCCAAATGGCACCAATGACCAACCCCCCTTACTGCACTGTTGGCGGCAGCACAGGTGGGAAAATTAAATAAGTTAGGAGGAGTGCCCACTTCATGCCAGCCCCACTCCTAAGGTGGACGAGCTGAAGTGGGCGCAACATTTCCAATTCCTTCATCTTGTTTCGAAGAAATTAGGCCACTATGGTTAGGATTATGCCCACTTCCTAGCGGAAGTGGTGATAAGAAGAGGAGTGTAGTCACCCTCAATGTGGTCAGCCCTATGTCTACCGCTTCGCACTCCCTGTAAAGCCCCAAAACTGATTATTTAGGTAGCACCCTAGAGCTCTGATTTCGACAACCTAAGAAGACCCAGACAAATAAGAGTTGCACCTGCAGAAGAGGAAAAGTAGTAGCAGCTGACCTTGAACCAGCCCCTCCTGTCTGCTGACCTTGAAAGATCATGCATAACAAGCCAAGTTATCCAGCTTTCAATAAAGACAAGTCTTCTGTGCCATTGTACTTGCCAAGCAACAAGAAACTACAAAAAAGGACTCTGTAGCTGCTAAAACCCTGGAAACCGACACCAGAAGTGGCCACTGCACCAAACTTCTATGGTCTGAGGTGGAGCCAAACGATGGTGCCAACGCATGTCCTCAGCTGCTTAGAGATCAGGTCCAGTGTGGTCTCACCCATCTTGGACTCTCCCGAAACACCTGCAGCCCCTGCATGCAGGCTCCCTCTCCCACAGGCTTGTGAAGGGAGAAAAGCCAACATCTCCAGCAGCCATTGTACCCGTGACCCCTGACCCCAGCTGAGGTGGGTCACTGGTGCCAACAATGTCCCTGGGCTCCTAAGAGCTTGAGTCCACCCTGGGTCCACCCCTGCTGGACCCCTGATGCCGCCTGATGCCTCAACACATAGGACCAGTGGTGCACATATGTCTCTGAGCACCCCAAGTCTACTATGTACCTGCTTGTTGTCTCTGACTGGCTTTCTAGCCAGAGCCTGCAGTCTGTCTCCACAAGGACCAAACTCCCATAGTAAGTGATTGGGCACCTGAAGCCTTACTGCACCTCTGCACCCGGCTGCCTCAATGCCTCCTGGTCTGACCTTTTTGTGAGCTTACCTCAGTGAGATTGGCTTTGTAAGTGATTATCCCTGTGTTTGCTCAACATTGTTTCTCCTCTATAGAATAACAGAGAGAATTTTGAAAATTGCACTGTCTGTCTGAAACGGCAAAGTATTTATGCTTTAAGTCTTAACTGATTACGAAGTTCTTTGGTTTGAAACATATATAAAAAGTTTTTTTTTCTAAATTTGTCTCGGATTCATTCTTTGAGTGTGGGTCTCATTTATTGCCTCTGTGAGAACAGTTGCTTAGCAGTACCCTCTGATAAGCCTAACTGCTCGCCCACACTAGCAGAAATAGAGTAATAGTCATAGTACCTTTGGCCTCTGCAATACCAATGGGGGATCCACTGGACTCCTCTGCACAGTGTACTTCATTTTAGTGCACCATATAGAGAGCCAGTGTCCTACCTTGGTGGAACAGTGGTGGAGTCTGCGATTTAGCATTTGCGGATACCACTTGGTCAGTGAGTGACAACACAAGTAAATCCAAAAGTTGTTTTTAGTCAAATTGTGTTTTGAATTGGCTTTTTTTCCAAATTCTTAAAAGTACTGTTACGGTCCTGGTTAGGTCCCTGTAGCTTAACAGTAAAACTGTTAGGAATTTTTCTCTACCTCAAAATGTTACCAACTTTGGTTAAATGAGTGCCTAGGAGGACAGGGTGTGTGAAGCTTGACATCACCTCTTACCTTAAGCTGTGTCGCAAGCATCTAAGGGCCCTCTGTAAAGAGTGAAAAAATAAAAACAGGCTCAAACTCTGCCAGTGCAATTTTCCCGGAGCTACTGGCAGGGTATGTGCAAGCCCATGCTTCTCATTGGAGCCACTGATCCTGTAAATTAGGATCAAGACCACTCGAGTAAGGAGGAAGAAAGGGACACTTCCCTACTTGAGAGGAATCTTTACTCCAAGTGTCTTGGACACCTCCCTCTAATGAGAGTTGGGTTCCTTAAGGTCCAGAGAGATACTATATGAAGAGGAGTTTTTTAAGATTAGCTAGGAGACTTGTCCTGGAAGACATAATCCTAGCAATAGAATAAGAAAGAAGGGAAATCGGTTTAGCGCCAATGGATGGTGGAATCAATTTTTTAACTGGGGACAGAATAGAGCACTTTAACCAAAAATCAGCAAAGAGATTGTCCCCAAATGAGGAAGGTGATGATATCACCAAATGGTTCATAGCCTATGAGAGGGCCTGTGTTGCCAGAAAACGTGATAAGTAGCATTAGGGTTGTCCTCTTTGGGAACTGTTCTCAAACAAGTGCTGGGATAGACTCCTGACACTGAATGAGGCAGATGCAGGGTCCTAAAAGGTTAAATTCTTAGAAAAACCCATTCAGTCCTGGGTAGATTTTGTGGACTTCAGTGAAAACACTAGGTGCCTGGTTAAAAGGTAACAATGGGCATGATTATGAAGGTCTTTACAATTTTAATTAATGAAAGAGCATCTGTTGAGTAATTGTGTGCAGGAAACACTACATCAGTACCTGATAGACCTAAGTCCACTTTCTTGGGAAGAAGGCAGACTGCTGGGTCAACACAGTGGTGACCAAAACTTCTACTGGTAGGGGAGACCACAAAAAGGAGGCCAGAAGTGGCCACCCTCGGCAAGGGGATAACCAAAATAAGGACAAAAACAGTTTTCTAAAGGCTCCCAAAAACCTAGTCAGGAGGGTGGGCGTAGAGTCTCTTCCCATTCCAAGGGTGGGTAAAAGGGTAAAAATCGGTATCTGAGAAAGGCTTGGTGCCATACCTTCAAGGCCCATGGACACCTAACTAGAGGTCTTAACTAGCCTTACAAAAAGAATGGCTCTAGTGCATCTACAGTTACTTCAGTTCTAAGTCTCCAGATGGTATTCCAAGTAGGTCCTGACTATGCCAGTGAGACTACTGAGGCAACTTTAGTCTGAAGGTAGGGTGGATGTAGCTGCCCTGCCTGTCTGGCACAGTAATCTGGAGAGATAGGCGACCGCTTCATATAACTGGGTTTCAAGTTGAAGCACCGAGAGACACAGGTGCCAGTGTCATCCCTGGTGAGTGGGCAAGTTGTCAGTATCTGGCAGGTGAGACACACAGTTCTCAACTCTGATAATCAGGCTAAGATACATCCCATGGCCATGGAATCCTTAGAATGGGGAGGGGTTACTGGCCAGGTGGTGGTGGTGGTATTGACTGAAATCCCTGTGCAATGCCTGCTAGAAAATTATCTGGAGTCTTCAGCATGGGTTGAGGTAGAAAGAAAGACCCATACAGCTATATTGGGTATCCCTGAGTGGATCTGTGTAAAATGAAGAGCATAATGCAAGGCCAAGTGTTAAAAAGTATATTTGGAGTCTGGAATAATGGCCCAACCTACCAAAAGGAAAGGTGAAAAGTCTAGGAAGGTAGTTTACAATCAGACACCAGAACAGGGGCGAAGACCTGAAAGCCCCAGAGAGAACTGAGGCTCAGGAGTTTGGGCCTTATACAGCAGAACTCCTAGGACCAAGGGGACCCTCTATGGAGGATGTATGCTAGGGACAGAAGACCTGCCCCACTCCTGAAGGCCTCAGACAGCACACTGTTGATCAGTAAAAAGGAGATATCAGTGGCTCTCACAAAACCTTTTGGGAGAAGGCACTTGTTCGCGCATGCCAGAGACCCCAAACCTGGTAGCACTAGGAGAGTGGTAGTGTCTCAGCAGTTTAGAGAGTTTCTCCTCACTTTGGCCCATGATATCCACCTAGCTGGGCGTCTTGGCCAGGCAAAAACATGGAGTATACCACTTGTGCTGGTCATGCATATCCCAGAAGGTGAAGGGCTCTTGTAACTCTTATGCCACCTTTCAAGCCAGTGGAAAGGCAGGTGGCCACCCAAAGGACTCCTTTATTCCACTTCCAGTGGCTGGGTGGGGGGAGGCCTTTGAAAGATTAGGGATTGACATTGTCAGTCCCCTTGACTGTCCAACAGTATCAGGAAACAGATTTATACAGGTTGTAGTGGATCATGTAACCAGGTATCCTGAAGCAATTCCTCTGAGGACTACTACTACCCATGCAGTAGCTAGGGCCCTCACTGGTGTATTTCCCAGAGTCTGCTATCCGAAGGATATAGTGTTAGACAGAGGTATCAACTTCATTTCTGGCTACCTAAAACACATGCAGGCCAAGTGTGGTGTGACCTATAAGTTGACTACCCTATATCACCCACAAACCAATGGCATTGTTAAGAGATTCAACAATAGACTGAAATGTATGATTGGTGGAGTCCCTTAAAAACTCAAGAGATGGGATGTCTTACTTCCATTGCTGCTTTTTGCTTATAGGGAAGTGCCAGAGAAGGGAGTAGGTTTTCCCCCTTTAAGATTCTGTTTGGGTATTCTGTAAGAGGACTCCTCTGTCTTGTGAAGGAAGTATGGGAGAGACCTCTCAGAGCCTAAGCAAGATGACGTGGATTGTGGTTGGCCTTCATTCGAGGATGACTGAGTACATGGGAAAAGCTTCCAAAAATCTTGAGCCCAGCCAATGGCTCCAGAAGCTCTGGTATGACCAGAATGCTGCTCTGGTGGACTTCCACCCAGGGTATAAGGTTTACGTGTTGGAGCCTGTGGCTCCTTGGGCTCTCCAAGACAGGTGGAGTGGACCCTACCCCATAGCAGACAGAAAAGGGTAAGTCACCTATCTGATGAACTTTGGCTCTTGCAGGAGCCCCAAAAGGGTCATCCATGTAAACCACATGAAACCTTATGACAGCTGAGATGACCATGCTCAAGGTCACTGATGAGGGACAGGAAGAAAAGTGAATCTCTCCCTGATCTCCTCTCCAGCAACCCAAAAGATCCTCTCCGAGGGAGTGGTCTTCAGACACCCTCACTGGCCAACAGCAGGCTGACTGTAAGCAAGTCTTACAGCAGTATGCTGAACTCTTCTTGACCTCTGGTCAGACAACTTGGTACACACATGATGTGAACACGGGGGAACAGCTTACCTGACAAAAACAAAACGTACAGACATTTTGACCATGTCACAGTGTCTAAAATGAGATCAGCAAGACACTGGAATTGGGAGTCATTGAGCACTCTGAAACTCCCTGGGTCAGCCACATGGTTTTAGTCCCCAAGCCTCATTCCCAGGGTAGAAAGAAAGATAGTTTTTTTGTGGACTATGATGGTCTCACTGCTGTGAAAAAAACCAATGCTCCCCCATTCCTAGAGCTGATGAGCTAATTGTCAGGTTAGAGGCAGCCAAATATCTCAGTACTTACGATTTCACATCATGGTACTGGCAGATAGGTCTGACCCCTGGAGCAAAAGAAAAATCTGCATTCTCCACTCTTGATGCATTATCAATTCACTGTTATGACCTTTGGACTAAAGACTGCCCCTGCCACCTTCCAAAGGTTGGTGAACCAAGTCCTAGCTCCTATGGAAAACTTTAGCATATCTAGATGACATTGCTTTCTTTAGCTCTACTGACAGAATCATCCAATCCAGCCTATGAAGGTCATTAAGGCTCTGAAAAAGGCAGTCCTTGACAGTGGTCAAGGCAAGCAAGGGCCAGCTAGGGCAAGGCCAGGTTGTATCCTTGTGCCATTCTGTAGATGGAAGCCAAGTTCAGACACTTCAAGCCAAGATCCAGACAGTTCTGGACTGGATAGCTCCAACAACCCAGACTCAAGTCAGGGCATTAATTGTCTTGACTGGGTGTTACAGGAGGTTTCTGAAAGAGTATGGCTCTATTAAGGCCCCTCTCACAGAATTGACTTCTATGAAAATGCCAAAGAAGGTAAACTGGACAGTGAGCTGTCAAAAGGCCTTTAACACTCTGAAGAAGCACTGTGCTCAGCACTTGTTCTCAAAGCTCTATAGTATACCAGGCAGTTCATAGTGCAGAGAGATGCCTCTGAACGTGTGAAATGAGCAGTCCTATCCCAAATCAATGGTAATGGCCATGACCAACCTGTTTTTATTAGTAGGTTCCTCCCCAGAGAGCATTGTTGGAGTGTCATTGAGAGGGGAGACTTTGCTGTGGTTTGGTCCCTGAAGAAGTTGAGGCCATACTCTGTTGGTTCTCACTTCCTTGTTCAAATTAACCACAGGCCTCTCAGATGGCTTATGCAGATGAAAGGTGAAAATCGCAAACTGTTAAGGTGGTCCATCTCCCTACAGAGAGTAGACTTCACAGTGGAGCATAAACCTTGGACTGACCCTGCCAGTGCAGATGGCCTTCCCATGCCTTCCCAAAAGATGAAGACGTTCTAAGGGAAGGTTAGTTTTATCCTCTTTCATTTTGGGGGTATGATGGCCATGTAGGAAAGCACCCGTTTTGACATTGTTAGCCCCCACTTTTTGTCTGTTTATGATGTGGCTTTGACTTAGTGCATTAGGTCCCTGCTAACCAGGTACCCAGTGCAGATCTCTCTCTCTCACCCCACCCCCCCCCCCAAAACTGTACAGTTGTTTTGCACACTTTGCAAACTTTATAGCTACCATTGGTGCCCCCTGGAAACCTACCCAGCTACTGGCGTGTTCATTGATTGGTCCAAACCAGTGGCTTCCCTGTGCACTTACTATGTCTCAGAATCGACAGACATAGGAGCGCTTTAGCTTATGCATATATTCCCTCACTTGTATGTGGCCACACCCTGCACTAGCGGTGACTTATGCCTGCCACATGCAGTGATAGGGGACCTGGCACACAGGGGTGTGTGACAGGTCGTGTTTTCAACTTTAGCCTGCACCAAAACACAGTCTGCAATGGCTGCAGAGTGTGAGTTTGTTGAGGAGTCTCTTGGGGTGGCACAACTGGTGCTGCAGCCCTCAGAGACATTCCTTAGTACAGTATGCCTTACGTACCATGGGTACCATTTAATAGGGACTTACATTAGAAGTTAAGATTTTGCCAATTATGCAAAACAGCTGTGCAGTTTTGGGCAAAGATCTGGCACTGGGGACCTGGTTAGCAGGGGTGCAGTGCACCAACAGTCACACTTACACCAGAAGCCAGGCAAAAATGGGGGTGGGGCGAGCCTGTCAGAAGAGGCACTCTCCTACAGTGCCTTTATAGGCATGAATCTGACCCTCTGACCTCAGTTCCATGGATCCGGAGAACTACCTTGGTCATTTTTTGACCACTTTGTTCTACACTTTTGACAATTCTTTGAGTTTTACTCCCAGTGTCCCAGGGATTTGTCCCCCAACAAACCACCAGGATGTAAACCGCATGAGGAATGTCACAGACCCCCCAAAGCCTGCAAGTCACAGCCAGCCCGCAATGAAGTTCCTGGCGGCGTGACAGAAAGAGGCTCCACGCTGATCCCACTGGAGATCTGAGGCCGGTTATCAAGGCCTATTCCGCAGAGGACATTTATCCTACCCTAAGTTGTTGGAAATGACTGGTAAGTCAAGGAAACACAAAAAGTCAGAATTCTTTGGCTTCTCCCAGCAAGCATCATGCTTCTAGGCCACACTCCTACACTCGCCCAGCATCCGGGTCTGCTCCATGATTCCTTGAGTTTCCCGGAACTGGAGCGACATCTGCCCAATTCAAGGAGTGATATACCACTGTGTACTCCATCTTTTGGCCAGTAGCTCCCTTCTGGCCAGCCTCTCTCCACAGATGTGAGAAGCCCTGCTAGGTTACCACCAGCAGGTCCACACCCCAACTGGACTCTCTGTATTTGCTCACGGATCTGGACTGGCACTGACATTGGCACCTACCCCAGTCTCATTCCTTTTACAAAGTTACTGCCTCAACACAGCTCGCCACCAGTACCGCAAGACCATGTCAACCCACTCTGATTTTGGCATCCTTAAACAGACGCAATTTCCTAGTGGGATGGTGATGAATAAGAGGGCTATTGTCACCTGGAATGATTCCTACCAGGAGGCGAACTGGTATGAGAAGCTGTGTAACACCAGTGGTCTGGACAGCTTACCAGACTGCCCTGGTTTCTTCTCTGGGCCCTGCTACTGAGGAAGTAGTGTCTTTCGCTATGGTGATGCAAAGAGCAGCTAAGGTCCTTTACCTACAGTGACCTTCTGTTGAGGTCAAGACCAGTATCTTGACAGAGGTGCTTTAACTGGGGGTAAGCTCTGCAGAGCCCTGGTCCCCTTTAATGAGGCCCCCACTTATGTTGTCCTGGGAGCCTAGCCTAAACCTTGTACTTGGACTCCTGTGCAGAGGATGATTTCCCATTGTTCCTGCCCATCTGCCAGAGACCCTGTTTTTCTGACCCAGCATCCCTCTCCCGAGAGCCTGGTGTTGTTGGCCTCAGCGGCTAAACTTAACCCAAGTGCAGATGGCCTGGACGCAGCGAAGCCCACCATTCTTTGCTGATCGAAAAACACTAACTCACTAGGCAGAGCCATGGCCTCTGGTGCCACGCCTGGCTACGATGAATGGGGTTATTAGGGTATGTATAATTGTCTCAGATGGACATGCCCTCTGCAGACTTCCACCAATTTGGTGATCAGGCAGGTATGGGGCTTGAGCTCTTTAAGGAAAGCTGAGTCGCCCCTAGATCGCTAGGCCACTCTTTAGCAACAGCAAGAATCCTCCTTTTGCGCCTCCCGTGGCCAGGACTCCCCTGTGCGTTTACAATTCCATCCTTAACCCCTGGACAGCAGGCTTCTCAGTACATTCATGATTAAGGACGTTGATCCCACAGAGGATGTGGAAGCCACACCCATTGTACTGTCACAATGCCCCTCCTGGCTGCCACAGCCTCCAAATCTCTTTAATGGGTCCTCAACTCAGCATACCTATCCCTTTGGTGGCAGGATCAGGCATCACCTTCCTCAGTGGCAAGCAATAACTACCTAGAAGCGGGTGCTTCTAATCGTGCAGAAGGGTTTTGCCCTTCCTTTCTGCAAACCCCACCCACCCTGTCACCGTCCTCAGAATGGCTGTCGGAGGACCAACTCTTCTTGTGCCATCAGGAGGTGCAGCCTCTGCTAGCCAAAGGAGCATCAAGAGGTAGTGCATAATGGTTATTCATGCTACTTTATGGTGTTGAAAAAGGATTGGTGCCTCTGTCCTAGCCTAGATCTTCACCCTCTCAATACCTATGGAAAGTGAAATCCAAGTTGCTCACCTTGTCTTAGGTTCTGTCAGTTGTCAGCCCCAGAGACTGGATGGTAGCGTCAGACTGTCAGGGCACGTATTTCTACATTCCGTCATGCAGTTCCACATGCGTTACAAGTGCTTCACGGAGGCCTGGAGCATTTCCAGTTTATTGTGCTCCCCTTTGACCTCACCAGTTCCCTTTGAGTGTGCACAAAAGTGATGGGAGTGGTTGCAGCACACCTGTGAAGGCCTTGGATTCCAGTCTTCCCCTAACTCAGACTGGCTGTGGACCGTCTGTACTCTGTGGACTTCACTATCAACATGCCAAAGTCGCATCTGACTCCTCCGATATTTCCTTTCATCAGAGCCATCTGAACATGATGCACTTCCGCACCTACCCTCTGCAGTGGAGAGTACAGGACGTTTGGGCTATGATCCTTATGTTTTTACCTCAGACCTGGATTTCAGTGAGACTGCCTGAGGCTGTTGGCTTTGACTTTCTGCAGCCTGCTGGACAAGTATGTCAAGTGACATATGTGGGCTCAGCAGTGGAATGTGAAGTTGCAGTAGGCACAGCACTGAGGAATCTCTCCGACATGTTTCAGATTTTGAAGAGCACCAGATTGTGAAGAGTATAACACCTGCAGTTGTGGCTGTAACTAGGATTAGATAAGTGGCACCCCGCGCGCGCACGCACACACACACACCACCAGCCCCCCATCCACCCCCCCACCCCCCCCCCCCCCCCACCTGATAGTGGTGACTGATGTATCATTTTGGGGTTTTATGGTGGCCACCTGGGAAAGGTGGATTTCAGAGTACTGTGTTCTCTGGCGGAATTTCAACTCCACAGCCATCTTCTGAAACTGAGGGCTGTCCGCTTGGCATTGAGCACCATCAAGGAGAAGGCTGATTCAGGTGTTCAGACACCAGCACCGCCATGTGGTATTGCAACAGACTAGGTGGAATGGGGCTTCGGCCATGTGCCAGGATTACTGCACTTCTGGGCTTAGCTGGAGTGCCAGGACATCTTCCTGGCTGTGAAGCACCTGAAGGGGTCTCTGAAAACTAGGACAGACTAATGCAGCTGTCTGCCTTGCAGATAACAATGGTGGCTTCATCTGGAGGTGGCAAAGGTCTCTTCAGAAAAAGGAAAAACTTGGTTCGATCTATTTGTCACCACCAAGAACAGACCAGATCAGTGTGTTTGCACATTGGAATTTCCAAAGCAGTTCACACTCGGGGTGGGTTGTTTAGACTGGAGCCAGGGACCTTGGCACACCTTTCTGCCAATGCCACTCCTGCCCTGGAATCTGTTGGTCAGGATTGACTTGAGTCAAGTCATCTTAGTGTCTCCAAACTGGGCAAGGAGAATTTGGTATCCCAAACTCTGGAACATCAGCATCTGTCCTCCGAATAGCCTGCCCTTATGGAAAAACCTCCTATTGCCGCAGCAGGGCAGGGTCCTGCTTCTGAACCTGCACACACTCAGTCTTCATGTGTGGTGTTTGTGCTGTGACAGTGGAATGCCTTTGTGTTTGCTTCCAAAATTTGTGATGTCATCTTGCCAACCAGTCATACCTCAGCAAAAACTGTATACACCTGCCATTAGGACAAGTCTGTGGCTTTATGTTCATCAGAACATGTTATCCACTTTCTGCCTCTTTCAGAGGTGCTATTGTCTTCAGTGTCATTAGTCTGGGAAGGCGTTGCCCTCGACACCATTACAGATTATCTTTCTGCAATCTCTGCTTTCTTGAGATTTTTACATCAGCCCTCCCTGTTTTTAACCTGTTGTGACATGTGTAATGGCTTTTAACAGTTTTCATACCCCTTTCACCATGCCCCAATGGAATCTTAATTTGGTTCTGACTCTTACTATGGACTCCCCATTTGAGACCCTACATAAGTCGTCAGAGTTCTGAATCTTAAAACGTCTCCATTACATTGGCCAAGAGGGTCAATGAGCTTCAAGCTTTCAATTAACCCTATGTACACCAGCTTCTAACTGGGCAAATTGTTTCTTCAGACTTGTGCCTTCTTCCTACCAAAAGTGGTGATTCCACTCCACGTCAGTCAAAACATCACGCGGCCAATTTTTGCGTTCAACCTCATCCTTCTGTGTAGAGGATTAGGCTCCACTATCTGGATCTAAAAAGAGCTAGGTCTTTTTACATTGATCGTACCAAATACCTGCAGGTGGAAAATCTTTTCTTTATTGGATGCACCAGAGCGAAAAAAAGGCAGGTGTGTGTGCAGAAGCAAACCATCTCTCAATAGATCGTACTTTACAAAAGATATTCTATGCATTAATTAAGTAGCAGTCTCCTGATGGCTTGCTGGCCCATTCCACCAGGGCCAAGGCCACTACTACTGCGTTAGCACGTGGAGTGCCTGTTCTGGACATCTACCAAGCTGGTACGTGGGCTTCCTTGCACATATTCACTAAATGCTACTGTTCAGACTGTCAGGTCTTTTGGAAACAGTCACTTTTCTCATTCAGTCCTCCAGGATTCCTGGTTTGGACCAGTTTACAGACCCAACTCTGGGGAGTTATTGCTTAGATATTTGTTCTATGGTGAGGAATCTGCGGTCAAATCTTTCAGAAGAACAAGTTACTTTGCTTTGGTAATTTCTTTTTTTTTTGTGGTAGACTAACAGATTCCTCACCTACCCTCCCAACATCCCCTAAAAGCTGTTGTTACAACTTTGCACAGTGGTCTCACCATTCAGTTGTGCCTCTGTATTTTTCGGGTACAAATAGCCACAGAAAATCTGATGTCAGCGCGCTAGGATTGGACCTATATAGGCACCGTGGTGTACATTGAGCTGCTAAACGCAAACTACTGAGAGTTGCTGTTAAAGATTTCACAGACCCAGTATGAAACCTGGCGAATATTCGAAGGTGAGGAATCTCCAGTTAGGAAGTCTTTACTAGAAATCCAAAGGTAAGTAACTTGTGTGTATGGGCTATATTCCTGTGTCTTTGTGCATTGTAGCAGGCACTTACTGGCAACATGTTAATACTATCATATGTGTCTGTGGCTTGTTAGGTTCCCGATCTCTGCTTAAAACGAAGGGAGGGAGGAACTTTCAGAGTTTCACTCAACGTATTTCTGCAAAGTTAAATAAAAACTCTGAGATTCCGCAGAGTTCCGCGAGGGGGGTAGAATTTGGGCATGTTGCGCTGCTCATGATTACTAGTGCCAGGAGCTTAATCTGCTCTGTAAAATCAGTGTGAATGGTACCACATGGTGTGCCAGAGGGCGCTGCTTTTTTGTGCTGCTGGAGTAGAGTTTCTGCTCAAGCAGTAGCTGTCTCATGATGAATGGGTGTGACCTGCCACAACCACCCACGTTGAGAAATTGCACTGGGAGGAGAAGAGTGCTCAAATTGTGGTACGGATGCGAAATCTGGCGCTTACTAACTTAGGTGGTCATTACAACCCTGGCGGACGGTGTTAAAGCAGCGGAAATACCGCAAACAGGCCGGCGGACAAAAAAAGGGAATTATGACCCTGGTGGAAACCGCCAACAAAGACAGCCACTTTAACACTTCGCCCGTCACGGCGGTACAGACAAGCAGCGCGGCAGTAACCGACAACAGACAGGCGGAAGACAATGTACCGCCCACACTATTACAACCCGCCAATCCGCCACCTTTTCCGGGGCGGATTCACCGTGGATAAAAACACTGCGGAAACAGCTTTTCTATGGGAAAACGCTCACCTGAACATATCCCACGAGGAACAAGGAATCCATGGAGCCGGAACTACAAATACTCCCTGCCCTTGTGTTTCTGCTCTTCTACGACCAACAGCTACGTAGGCGCCGCAGACAACGGTCAGTACTGCACCTACGACATGGGGGAGGCAAAAGTTAGGGGGACACCCACCAAACACCCCCACCCTCGCATATTACAACATACACACCAATGCATTCACAAAAATCACAGTAACAACCCACAATCCCCCCGGAAGAATGAATACACAAAGCGGCAATCGGTCAAACAATGTAATGTGCCAATACACATGTCATACAAAAATATACAGATATCAATTTGAAAATCAGTCATAATTATATACAGTACGAGAAGTAGTGCAGATATGTACATAACAATGTCCGTGCACCATCAGTCCAAAAATACATGGGTGAGGCCCACAAAGGATACCTGACCACAATCGGAGATAACACTGCCTGGGCATCTGATAGAAATACTACTGGCACCTCAGGGGGAAGGGAAGGGGGGGGCACCTCAGCCAGATGACTACAAAGCCAGATCCACGACTGGGCTCCATGCCCATTGATTTAGCCTGGGAGTGCAAAGCCACAGGCTCTCAAGTCTCACAAGTGGGTGGCTTGCCCACTGTGCCATCCTGGGGAGTGCAAAGCCACAGTCTCTCAAGTTGATGCAGGTCCCTACTGGTACTGAGGGGGGACTGGTGCCCAGACTGGATGAGTCTCCCCGTGAAAGGTAGTGTCCTGTCACTGTCCCAGCTGCACATGGGATAAGGATGCCTGATGTGGCGGGCCATTCATTCCTACCCGGTGCATTGCCCTGTTCAGCGGTGCTTTTCCATGGCGGTCTCTGGACTGTTCAGCGGTGCTTTGCCATGGCGGTCTTTGCCCTGTTCAGCGGTGCTTTGCCATGGCGGTTCAGGACTGTGCAGCGGTGCTTTGCCATGGCGGTCTTTGCCCTGTTCAGCGGTGCTTTGCCATGGCGGTCTTTGCCCTGTTCAGCGGTGCTTTGCCATGGCGGTCTTTGCCCTGTTCAGCGGTGCTTTGCCATGGCGGTTCAGGACTGTGCAGTGGTGCTTTGCCATGGTGGTCTTTGCCCTGTTCAGCGGTGCTTTGCCATGGCGGTCTCTGGACTGTTCAGCGGTGCTTTGCCATGGCGGTCTTTGCCCTGTTCAGCGGTGCTTTGCCATGGCGGTTCAGGACTGTGCAGTGGTGCTTTGCCATGGCGGTCTTTGCCCTGTTCAGCGGTGCTTTGCCATGGCGGTCTCTGGACTGTTCAGCTGTGCTTTGCCATGGCGGTCTTTGCCCTGTTCAGCGGTGCTTTGCCATGGCGGTTCAGGACTGTGCAGCGGTGCTTTGCCATGTCAGTCTCTGGACTGTTCAGCGGTGCTTTGCCATGGCGGTCCTTGCCCTGTTCAGCGGTGCTTTGCCATGGCGGTCTCTGGACTGTTCAGCTGTGCTTTGCCATGGCGGTCTTTGCCCTGTTCAGCGGTGCTTTGCCATGGCGGTTCAGGACTGTGCAGCGGTGCTTTGCCATGGCGGTCTTTGCCCTGTTCAGCGGTGCTTTGCCATGGCGGTCTTTGCCCTGTTCAGCGGTGCTTTGCCATGGCGGTTCAGGACTGTGCAGCGGTGCTTTGCCATGGCGGTCTTTGCCCTGTTCAGCGGTGCTTTGCCATGGCGGTTCTGATAAGGACATTGGTGTGTAGCATGACGTCTTCTACACTGGACATTGGTGTGTGGCATGACGTTTCATCATTGCCCAGCGGGGCTGTGGCAGCCGGGGCCCTCCAGGACACTGACTCCGGCGGGGGCGGTGGTCTCCTGACCAGTGACGATACTCGGGCCCTCCTGGGCTGTGACTCCGGCAGTGGTCTCCTGACCAGTGACTATAGTGGGGCCCTCCTGGGCACTGACTCCGGCGGTGGTCTCCTGACCAGTGCCGATACTCGGGCCCTCATGGGCTGTGACTCTGGCGGTGGTCTCCTGACCAATGACGATAGTGGGGCCCTCTTGGGCACCGACTGTGCCGGTGGTCTCCAGACCAGTGACGATACTCGGGCCCTCCAGGGCTGTGACTCCGGCGGTGGTCTCCTGACCAGTGACGATAGTGGGGCCCTGCTGGGCACTGACTCTGGCGGTGGTCTCCTGACCAGTGACGATAGTGGGGCCCTCCTGAGCTGTGACTCTGGCGGTGGTCTCCTGACCAGTGACGATACTTGGGCCCTCCTGGGCTGTGACTCTGGCAGTGGTCTCCTGACCAGTGACGATAGTGGGGCCCTCCTGGGCTGTGACTCTGGCAGTGGTCTGTGGACCAGTAACGACGATGCTGACGGTTGTGTCTCGACCGCCGGAAATGATGGCGCACTTCTCCGTCGTGACACTCACAGCAGGCTGGGCAGACTTCCTCTGGCCCTGCCCCACCTTTGGTGGAGTCACAGCTGACTCTCCAATCCCCTTGGAACCCATGTCAGTTGTTTTCCCACCAGGAGTCTTGACACGGTCCCGTCGTCCACTCTCCAATTTTAGAGCCTTTACAGGGGGTGGGCTGCCAGTGCCTTGGCTCCGGGTCCTACTGCCTGCCCTGGTGGCCAGTGCACTCTAAAAACCTTGAACAGGCACCACTGGTATTGGAGGCTTTTTGGCTGAGGCGCTACGACGGGACTGATGAATTGGAGGGGTGTGGGGGCAAAAAGGTCAACTTTACAGAGGGACAGTTTCTGACGAACACTGGGATGGGTAGCTGGAGGGGGTCTGGGAGTGGAGGAAGAGGAGGTGGTTGTCGGAGGTGTAACTTTAGGTGTTTTGGGTGCAGGTACTGGAGGCTGTTGTGAGGTGGATGGATGTTGGGTGAGTGATTGCTGGCGTTTGTGTACTTTGGGAGGGGGCGTCACAGACACACTGGGAGAGAACACAGGGGACGTGTAAATGGCATTGGAGGTGGTGAGTGCAGGTGAGCGGCTTGTGGTGCTGGGTGTCCTGGTGCGATTCATGGTGCCTGTAGATGTGGTGCATGCAGGTGTGTGTGTAGACGACACTGGGAGGGAGGAGGGAGAAGAGGAGGAGGGGGACACAGTGGAGGCAGTAGATGTTGTTGTCTGTATGTGGCTGAGGCTTGCGTGAGTGTGGTGCCTGTTTGCTTGAGCTACTTGTGTGTGTTGACTTGTGTGCATGCTGGTCTGTAGGTGTGCTTGGGATGGGCTGGGGTACAGGAGATTGGGTCTGGGTGGAGGAAGTTGGAGGAGGGAGGCTAGACACGGGACAATTGCTGCCATCAGTGCTGAGGCCAAAGATTGCAGGGTTCACTGAAGGACAGCCTGACCAGAATTAATGCCCTCCAGGAATGCATTACTGTGTTGCAACTCTCGTTCTACACCCTGGATGGCATTCACAATGGTAGACTGCCCAACAGTGAGTGACCTGAGGAGGTCAATGGCCTCCTCACTGAGGGCAGCAGGGGTGACTGGGGCAGGGCCTGAGGTTCCTGGGGCGAAGGTGATGCCCACCCTCCTGGGTGAGCGGGCACGGGGCGAACGCTGAGGGGCTGCTGGGGGTGCGGTGCTGGTAGGGGAGGTGGCGGCTGTACCTGTAGAGGTGGGGGGCACAGATGGTGCCGCCACCACAAGGGAGCCCACATCGTCGAACGAGTCCGTGTCGCTGCTTGGTGATCCGGTGGCCGACGTGAAGCTCCCCTCGCCCTCCGTCCCACTGGTGCATTCAGAGTCCGTGGTGTGGCCCTCCATGGCCATGTGGGATGCAACTCCCTCGTGCTCCGGTGCCACTCTACCTCTGCCTGTTGATGCTGATGTACAAAAGGACAGGGAGAGCAGACAAAGGGGGGGAGACAGAAGAAAGAGGGTTTTAGTGCATGGCATACCCCTACCGTTGGCGGACAAGACAAACGCAGATGCCCCCTGCATTACGCCGTGCTCCTGCCCTCTGCAAATGCAATTTCTGGGATATGGCCTATATGGCAATGGTGGACTTCAGCGCACATGGATGCCACAGGGGCATCTATACCTCGACTTGGCACTCTGCTGAGGTGAGGTAGAGTGCCACATGGCCTACATTACGGAGGGGCCTTGCCTACCGAACTCGCCCTGGCCTAGGGACACCCACAGCCCACCTCCCCCACCCAGACACCTCCACTGCACGCAAAGTCTGCAGAATGAGGTTGTACTCACCCCCTTGTGTCTGCTGTGATGCCCTCAAGCGCCCATCCAACTCCGGGTAGGCCACCGCCAAGATCCGGAACATCAGGGGGGTCATGGTGCGACGGGCACCCCTCCCACGTTGGGAGGCCATCCCCAGCTGAGCCTCCGCTGTCTTCTTGCTGCAGCGGCAACTGTCCTCCCATCTCTTACGGCAGTGGGTGCCCCGTCTCCGGTGGGCCCCCAGGGTCCGGAACTCCTTGGAAATGGCACGCCAAATGTCCCTCTTCTGGTGGGCGCTGACCTACATGACATGCACAAGGAAAGAGGAACAGTCATTACCAACTGCACCGTCGTTGTGAGTGGCCCCCTCCCTACTCTAGCCATGGGGCCCATACATTCCCATGCATTAATGTTCTATGGACTCTGCCCCCTTCCCTCTTCCAACCAGCCCTCTCCACCCAGGCCTAGCCATACATCGTGCTCCCTGTGTACTAACATGTTGGTCTGGAGGACCGTAGAGTAGCGTGTACTGGGGGAGGACCCCGTCTACCAGTTTCTCCAACTCCTGTGCAGTGAAGGCAGGGGCCCTTTCCCCAGACGCAGCAGCCATCGTCGCTTCCAGACCGAGGTCACAGCAGCACTTGCAGTGTAGGTCCTCTCCTGTTGAAGGTCAGGTATCTAGTGATTGAACAGATAGAAAATTGGCGGTCACGTCCTCGGCGTTGTGAACCATCACCGCCAGCGCACCTGTTAATTGGCTCCTGGGACCCATAGGGTCCAATGTTACCAATGCAGCATTGCGCCGCGGTCTACGACCGCCTACCGTGACGGTGTGTGACGCCAGCGCTGTTACCCCACAATCCCATTGTCCCACTTTAGAGGTCAGGCAGCCGCCATTTCAGTGGCCCACATGGCTCCATTTACTTCTGCGTCACACATAGCTAGGCCTACACTCGACACACATACAGGAAGGGTTTTGTGAGTGGTGTAGTCTTGGGTGTGACTGTGGGTACATACCTGGATGAATTATGACTGGCTCTTCGCTGTTGTCCTTCGTAGGCACCGTCTGCTGGGACATATGAGAAGATGGAGGAATCCTCCGGCGTACCGACCGCTGGTGGACCTGTTGACAATGGAAGAGAGACATGTCATCGTAACCTACCGGTTTGACCGTGCCACAATCCAGGAACTATGTACCCAGTTGGAGCCAGACCTGATGTCACCAATCCGCCATCCGACTGGAATCCCCCCTGCCTTGCAGGTGCTGTCAGTGCTCCATTTCCTTGCAAGTGGGTCTTTTCAGACAACTGTGGCCATGGCATCAGGGATGTCCCAGCCTATGTTTTCCAACGTGTTGTCCAGAGTGTTGTCTGCCCTGCTGAAACACGTAAGGAGATGCATCATTTTCCCTGAGGTGGAGGATTTGCCTACAGTGAAAGGTGACTTCTATGCCCTTGGACATATCCCCAACGTCATAGGTGCTATTGATGGTACCCATGTAGCTCTGCCCTCCCCTCACCCCCCACAGGAGTGAACAGGTGTACAGGAACTGGAAGAGTTATCATTCCATGAATGTACAGATGGTCTGTTTGGCAGACCAGTACATCTTGCAGGTAAATGCTATGTTCCCTGGCTCAGTGCATGACGCCTACATCCTGCGGAATAGCAGCATCCCTGATATGATGGGTCAACTCCAGAGGCACCGTGTATGGCTATTGGGGGACTCTGGTTACTGTCCGGACTATTGACCCCAGTGAGGAATCCCAGGGCAGAGGAACGGTACAATGAGGCCCATGGGCAGACTAGGAGGGTGATCGAACGCACCTTCGGCCTCCTGAAGGCCAGGTTCAGGTGCCTCCATATGACAGGTGGATCCCTATTCTACTCACCGAAGAAAGTGTGCGACATCATCATCGCCTGCTCCATAATTTGGCTTTGCGACTCAGGTGCCTTTTCTGCAGGAGGATGATCCCGATGACGGTGTTGTAGCAGCTGTGGAGCCTGTGGACAGTGATGAGGATGCAGCTGATGAAGAAGACAACGACAACAGGGAGTCAGTCATACAGCAATATTTCCAATGAGACACATGTGAGAACATTTTCATATTTAGCATTACATTAACTTACACACATCTACCTCTATGCTGTTTTTTCGATTTGAGTCACCATTTGGTAACTGAGTTGTACCCTTCCATTACGGTTTCACAGGTGTGGTTACCTACGTGTCAACTGCTTGCATCCTTCAAGGGCTTGTGATGTGTGACATAGGTATGTTAGCTTTAGAATGGTACACCCATTATGACACTGTCATTGATAATACATTTTTACTGAATCACACACTGACTCCAGATTGTTTTGTGTTTCAAGGGTGTTTATTAAAGTGCTCAGAAATGGGAGGGGGTTGGAAAATGGTGATGGGTGATGGTGGAGGAATGTCCATGGAAGAGTCCAGTCTATTAGTCTCACAGGTGCACTGCCCATCTGGGCATAGGAAGTGGAGCTGGGGCAGTTAAACTATGGACAGGGTAACAAAGTGGGACAGTGGGGGGGACAATCAGGGTGATCTAATTTCCTGGCTGGGGTCTTGCCATCTTGCTGTGTCCTGTTCCTGGATCCCAGGGACCGCTTGCGTGGTGGTTGTCAGTCTGTAGGGGTTGGGGGGGGTGCTGGTGTGGTGGTCCTGTGGCGGGGTGTCCTGTCCACTAGCGCCGGCGGAGGTGGTGGGCATTTCATCGTCCTGGCTAGTGTCAGGGGCCCCTTGGAGTGCCACGGTGTCCCTCAAGATCGTCTGTATGTCCTTCAGCACCCCTACGTTGGTGCCCAGGGCGGAGCTGATGGTCCTGAGCTCCTCCCTGAACCCCAAATACAGTTCGTCCTGCAGGCGCAGGGTCTCCTGCAACTTCTCCAGAACCGTCGCCATCGTCTCCTGGGAGTGGTGGTATGCTCCCATGATGGAGGATAGGGCCTCATGGAGAGTGGGTTCCCTTGGCCTGTCCGCGCCTGTCGCACAGCAGCCCTCCCAGTTCCCCTGTGTCCCTGTGCCTCCGTCCCCTGGACCGTGTGCCCACTACCACTGGCCCCAGGTCCCTGTTGTTGGGGTTTTGGGTTACCCTGGGTGCCCTGTAGTGGTGGACACACGGCTGATTGACCTGTCCTGGGTAGGGAGGTTTGGGCCCGCTGGGTGGGTGCTGTGCTGGTGTTACCAGAGGGTGGAAGGTCGGTGTTGGGCTGTGCCTGTGCAAGGGGAACCGACTGTCCCGAGGCCTACTATGGTCCGGGCTGGTCATCAGGATCCAGTAGGGCAGAGCTGCTCTAGTCACTGTGGGCCTCTTCTGGTGGTGGAGTGGTGTTGTCTGGACCCTCTGGTGTGGTGACGGTCCTTCGGGTTCCTGCAGGGGCATAAGAGCATGATTATTGCATGTGTGTGTGTAACGGTGTGCAATGGGTGGGTGTTTGTGTACCCCAGTGCAAGCATTCCGGTGTGTGGGTTTTTGTGATGATGGTTGGGGGGGTGTACTGGGTATGTGCAGTGGGCATGCTTTAATGAGGGGTGTCCATGCTTAGTTGTGTCATGCAGGGCTTGGTGTTGGGATGGGTGGTTGGTGTCATGGGTACATTAGTGAGGAATTGTAGTGATAGGGGAGGGGGTGTGTGATAGCATGCAGGTAGGGTGGGGGATATGATAGTTACGAATTGACTTACCAGTGTCCCATCCTCCACCGACTCCTGCGAGGCCCTCAGGATGCAAGATGGTCAAGACTTGCTCCTCCCATGTTGTTAATTGTGGGGGAGGAGGTGGGGGTCCGCCGCCAGTCCGCTGTACCGCGATGTTGTGCCTGGAGACCGTTGAGCGCACCTTCCCCCGTAGGTCTTCCACCTCTTCCTGATGTCCTCCCTATTTCTGGGGTGTTGTCCCATGGCGTTGACCCTGTCCACTATTCTGCGCCATAACTCCATCTTCCTGGCTATTGATGTGTGCTGTACCTGTGAGCCAAATAGCTGTGGCTCTACCCGGACGATTTCCTCCACCATGACCCGCTCGGAGAAGCAGGGGTGTCTTTGGCGTGACAAGGGGTGGTGTGTGGGGTGGTGTATGTGGTGATGGTTGTGGTGAGTGTAGTGGTGTGTGGTGTTTTGTGCGTGGATGTTGTGTGGGTGATGGTGTTGTGTGCCTCTGTGTAGTGGGGTTGTCTATTCTGTGCTCTCTCTCTGTCGTCTTCGTGTCTAATTTATTGTCGTAGGGGTTTGTGGGTGATGTGGGTATGTGTTTTATATTGTATTGGGTGTGTGGGAGTGTTTGTATGTGTATCAGGTGTGTGTATTTGTAATTGTCCAATGTGGCGGTGTTTTGTAGATGTGTGTGTATTTTGAGCGCGGCGGTGTGTACCGCCAATGGAATACCGCGGTTGAAAGACTGCTGCGTGGGTCGTAAAAGCATGGGCGTGTTTCTGTTGGCGTGGAGGTGGAGGTTTTGTTTCTGCCAGTTTATCACTGACCTTTGGTGTGGCGGTGTTGTGTGGGTGTCTGAATTTCGGCGGATTCCAAGAAGTGTGTCATAATAGCTGGCGCCGCGGCGGTGTATTGGCTGTCTTCTGCACGGCGGTAAGCGCCTTTTACTGCCAATGTTGTAATGACCCCCTTAGTGTTGACGAGCCTTGCACAAGAGAAAAAAAAAAACTACCACGTGGCGGTTGGCGGAGTTTTGCCAAAACTCCGTGCTCCAAGCGGAACGGCAAAACTCTGCAAACCCCGCTGACGAAGCAGTTTTTCACCCACTCCTTAAAACTGTCAGTCTGTATGCAGTTGGGTCTTTAATTTAGTGACGACTAATGGACTTTTTGTCTTTTTATGGATGGCAATTCTGGGAATATGTTAAAGGTCTATGTTCTCCTCATGTGGGTGGTGCGCAAAGATAGTGAACCTCCAAAGAAGGATGAATACAGGGACGGCACACACGTTTATTCAGTCGTGTCTACCCACCCCCCATCCCCCCACCCGGTTCCCCGCCAAAACTAAACTGATTTTTTGTAGTACACTTAAAAAATAAACTTTAAGTACAGCTTAATATCCAAAAATAAATGATGGTGTTCGAACTGCCAATATATATGCCAACCATTATGTAAAAAAGTAGCTGACAATCATTTTATTAAAACATATGATGCATCATTATGCTTTACAAAAATTTAAATTATACTTGTCATAAAACATGGCCATCATATTCGCTAGAGATGAATACATCCATTTTTCTGTGCTGGACTTTGTAGGCATGTATTTGTGTTGAACAGGTAGCTTGCTCCCCTGCAAAAAACAAAAATGGATAACACTCTAACCCCCCCCCCCCACACACACACACACACACACACACACCCTCACACACCCACCCCCACCCCACCCACACACCCACCCTCCCCCACAGGTATTTGCCAATCAAATCCTGTTTTAGGGAAAGAGCACAAGCACTTTAGCACTGGTTATCAGTGGTAAAGTGCACAATCCTATGGTCAACAAGCAAAAAGTCCAGCAAAAAGTAGGAGGAAGGCAAAAGTTTAGGTTGTAGTATAGGAGTGACCATGTACCACACATGTGACACCCCCCTTGATTCAAAGCACTGCTTGCATTAAAGTCCCACTTTTCTGTGTGGAAACAAATTGTGCCAGAAAGTAAATACTGTATCAACACTTCGTGCTTGTGCAAAGTGACACAAACATTCAAAGTCTTGATAGGTCTAACCTGTTGCCTTCAATACAAGTTAACCAGAATAATCCCCATTATTTCCTTGTCGCAAATTACCATTACTCAGGTCCTGGTAATTTCTGTGTTAGAGAAATTAGATTTACAAGTAGTTGGAGAATAACATTTAGAAATAGGTGTTTCTGGGCTGATTACTGCATGTTTTCCCAATGTGTTTTAGCTTTTAGTAGCTGAAATCGCCATGTGAAACACCACAGCTTCTAATTCTTGTGCACTCGGAAACTCCAATTATCAGGCCGCTTGTAATTGAGGTCTTATTGTAATTGAAAATGCTGGACTTGATTTTACCTGTCTGCCTGTCTCTGTCTCTCAGTGAAGTAGTAAGAGTATTTGTGGTGCTAATTAAAGCAAGGAAAAGCCCTTCCCACGTTCTCTTATTAAATTGCAAGAAAGAGCTATTATTGTGGTGTTTATCCTCTACGTGCAAGTCTATTTGCCACTGCATCATGCTGCTTCGCCTCCATGACTGTTTCCTACTTCTGGATATCTTTTTCTCTTATTTTCAGTATCACTTGTCTCTTGTGACTATGTAACCCATCTACCTTTTTCTCTTGATCTTTGGTTTGTCTCTTAGACACCTGTCTCTTTACCACCTGTCTATTTTAAGTGTTTTTTTTCCCTTGCCATTGTACCCTTTCCTGTAGGCCCCTCCCGGTTGCCTCTCCACTCCTGTGTCTCATTTCTCTGCTCACTTTCACAAAGTGGTAATGGAAACGTTTTTAGAGTGGTGGAGCTACCATTGGCTACATCACTGAAGTCACAGGGGTTGTGAAAAATCCAAGAATCACACAAAGAACAAGTATAGCAAAAGAGGTACACCATTCAGAAGGAGAGTGGTAAGGGTGTGAAATATAACCAGTTGTGCATTTTGGAACTCACATTTGCAAATACATTACTAAAGCAGGATTCTCCGACCTTCTCTTTAGTAAGAGCTACTTATGTTTGTAGGAAAGTACCATCTTGCCTGGAATGTTACCCCCATATTTCGCTGTATATATGTTGTTTTAGTTGTATGTGTCACTGGGACCCTGACAGCCAGGGCACCAGTGCTCATAAGTATGTGCCTGAAAGTGTTACCTGTGTTATGACTAACTGTCTCACTGAGGCTCTGCTATCCAGAACCTCAGTGGTTATGCTCTCTCATTTCTTTCCAAATTGTCACTAACAGGCTAGTGACCAATTTTACCAATTTACATTGGCATACTGGAACACCCTTATAATTCCCTAGTATATGGTACTGAGGTACCCAGGGTATTGGGGTTCCAGGAGATCCCTATGGGCTGCAGCATTTATTTTGCCACCCATAGGGAGCTCTGACAATTCTTACACAGGCCTGCCACTGCAGCCTGAGTGAAATAACGTCCACGTTATTTCACAGCCATCTATCACTGCACTTAAGTAACATAAGTCACCCATATGTCTAACCTTTACCTAGTAAAGGTTAGGTGCAAAGTTACTTAGTGTGTGGGCACCCTGGCACTAGCCAAGTTGCCCCCACATGGTTCAGGGCAAATTCCCCAGACTTTGTGAGTGCGGGGACACCATTACAAGCGTGCACTACACATAGGTCACTATCTATGTGTAGCTTCACAATGGTAACTCCGAATATGGCCATGTAACATGTCTATGATCATGGAATTGCCCCCTCTATGCCACCCTGGCATAGTTGGCACAATCCCATGATCCCACGGGTCTGTAGCTCAGACCTTGGTACTGCCAAACTGCCTTTTCAGGGGTTTCACTGCAGCTGCTCCTGCTGCCAACCCCTCAGACAGGTTTCTGCCCACCTGGGGTCCAGCCAGGCTTGGCCCAGGATGGCAGAACAAAGGACTTCTTCAGAGAGAGGGTGTTACACCCTCTCCCTTTGGAAAAAGGTGTCAGGGCTGGGGAGGAGTAGCCTCCCCCAGCCTCTAAAAATGCTTTCATGGACACAGATGGTGCCCATTTCTGCATAAGCCAGTCTACACCGGTTCAGGGACCCCTCAGCCCTGCTCTGGCGCGAAACTGGACAAAGGAAAGGGGAGTGACCACTCCCCTGACCTGCACCTCCCCTGGGAGGTGCCCAGAGCCCCTCCAGTGTGCTCCAGACCTCTGCCATCTTGGAAACAGATGTGCTGCTGGCACACTGGACTGCTCTGAGTGGCTAGGGCCAGCAGGTGACGTCAGAGACTGCTTCTGATAGGCTCCTTCAGGTGTTGCTAGCCTATCTTCTCTCCTAAGTAGCCAAACCCTCTTTTCTGGCTATTTAGGGTCTCTGCTTTGGGGATTTTCTTAGATAACGAATGCAAGAGCTCATCAGAGTTCCTCTGCATCTCTCTCTTCACCTTCTGCCAAGGAATCGACTGCTGACCGTGCTGGAAGCCTGCAAAACTGCAACAAAGTAGCGAAGACGACTACTGCAACTCTGTAACGCTTGCTGCCGCCTTCTCGACTGTTTTCCTGGTGGTGCATGCTGTGGGGGTAGTCTGCCTCCTCTCTGCACTAGAAGCTCCGAAGAAATCTCCCGTGGGTCGACGGAATCTTCCCCCTGCTACCGCAGGCACCAAAGAACTGCATCACCGGTCCCCTGGGTCTCCTCTCAGCACGACGAGCGTGGTCCCTTGAATCCAGAAACTCTGTCCAAGTGATTCCCACAGTCCAGTGACTCTTCAGTCCAAGTTTGGTGGAGGTAAGTCCTTGCCTCCCCACGCCAGACTGCATTGCTGGGAACCGCGTCTTTTGCAGCTACTCTGGCCTCTGTGCACTTCCGGCGGAAATCCTTTGTGCACAGCCAAGCCTGGGTCCACGGCACTCTAACCTGCATTGCACGACTTTCTAAGTTGTCCTCCGGCGGCCTGGGACTCCATTGTGCAACTTCGGGTGAGCACCGTTTCACTCCTCTTCGTAGTGCCTGTTCAGGCACTTCTGTGGCTGCTGCCTGCTTCTGAGAGGGCTCCTTGTCTTGCTGGGTGCCCCCTCTGTCCCCTGACGCAATTGGCGACATCCTGGTCCCTCCTGGGCCACAGCAGCATCCAAAAACACTAACCTCACGACTTGCAGCTAGCAAGGCTTGTTTGCGGTCTTTCTACAGGAAAACACTTCTGCACGACTCTCCACGGCGTGGGGGATCCATCCTCCAAAGGGGAAGTCCCTAGCCCTTGTCAATCCTGCAGAATCCTCAGCTTCTACTGTCCAGTAGCAGCTTCTTTGCATCCACAGTTGGCATTTCCTGGGCATCTGCCCATCTCCGACTTGCTTGTGACTTTTGGACTTGGTCCCCTTTTTCCACAGGTACCCTCGTTTGGAAATCCATTGTTGTTGCATTGCTGGTTTGTCTTTCCTGCAGAATTCCCCTATCACGACTTCTATGTCCTTTGGGGAACTTTAGTGCACTTTGCACTCACTTTTCAGGGTCTTGGGGTGGGCTATTTTTCTAACCCTCACTGTTTCTTTACAGTCCCAGCGACCCTCTACAAGGTCACATAGGTTTGGGGTCCACTCGTGGTTTGCATTCCACTTTTGGAGTATATGGTTTGTGTTGCCCCTATCCCTATGTGTCCCCATTGCATCCTATTGTAAGTATACATTGTTTGCACTGTTTTCTAAGACTATACTGCATATTTTTGGTATTGTGTACATATATCTTGTGTATATTTGCTATCCTCATACTGAGGATACTCACTGAGATACTTTTGGCATATTGTCATAAAAATAAAGTACCTTTATTTTTAGTATATCTGTGTATTGTGTTTTCTTATGATATTGTGCATATGACACTAGTGGTACTGTAGGAGCTTCACTCGTCTCCTAGTTCAGCCTAAGCTGCTCTGCTAAGCTACCATTATCTATCAGCCTAAGCTGCTAGACACCCTATACACTAATAAGGGATACCTGGGCCTGGTGCAAGGTGTAAGTACCCCTTGGTACTCACTACAAGCCAGTCCAGCCTCCTACAACACCTTTTTTTCAAATTTTTATAAATGCATAACAAAAGCTTTAAACATAATAAACTGGGCTGCCCAGAGTGGGGAGCTACTTACTGGTAGCTGGATAGCTAGCTGTAGATCGCAAACTACTCATTGGAGAAGCCTGTTCTAAAGCGTGGTGTTGAAGCACACTGCCATTTAGAAAATGCGCAGTTTCTATTTAAATGGTCACAAAATTAGCACTCATATGGAGTTTTACTCCTAAAACTAATATAGTGAACAAATAATGTGTGAAAAACAAGTGTCTGCAGATACTTATTTAGGTATCACCAAAGGAAATATCTTGATTTGTTTTGATTCTATTAAAATGTTTTTCCCATTGCACTTCAGAATTACAAAATATTTGCTTTTGTGCTTTCCTAACTGCTGATATATTTTGAAGTCTGTACAGTTGTTTTAAAGGTATGTAAAGGTTATTTTGTGTGTTAGAAACAACTGACATCTGCAACCTTTCTTTTCATACTTTATACCCCAGCAAGATTGTCAGATAGTTTACTTTACACAACCCTCTACATTTGAAAACTCTTACTTTTCCTTTAGAGGAAGTAAAAGATCTGACTTTGATCTCACAGCAAATCTCTCAAGACAAAACACATTGTAAAAGCATTTTTATTGCTAATTTACCGACTGAACTCCAGCATGGCTATTTTGAGGGTTCACCTATGCTTTCACATTCAGACATTTGAATGCCTTTAGATCAGGCTAGCAACACCTACTCTATCAACACTGCCATAACATTCTCCAGTGCTGCCTCAGGTCGTGTTCCTCTTTTGTGCTCCATTTGGTCACATGGGTCTATTCATGGCTCCTGACAGATTTGTTGTTGGGTCTGCAATTTCTGCACCATATAAACCCAAGGCGTTACCCCTTTAGGAACCTCTCAGTGCTAGCCTGTTTTTTTTCCTTGCTCCATGCTCTTTGTGGGTGACGTACCCACTGGCTCTGACACTGGAGATAGCCCATGTGCTGATATAGATGCAGACCCAATCACTTGCATCACCAATTTTGCCAGTTCTTCTGCAGGATGTCATTAAAACCAACGCTGTTCTGCACAGATCCAAAACGGATGACCAGAGGCTAGCAGCAGAAACCAGGTACAAAGAACTTCCAGAGTCAGTGCCACAACATTGCTAACTGGCAAACTATAGAGGAGCTGTTTTGGTGTGACTTGTACCTTAATGAGATGCCAGATCCGGTAGAACACGCAGCAGCAGTGAGGAAGCCTATTTACTGTCGCCACTGTCTTCAGATATGGCTGACTTTCGGGAACTCCAAAATACTAGTGGGCTGGCCCTTACATTAGAGTCTGAAATGGAGTACTTCACTATGCGCTACCCCTCCTCCCCGCAAGGCTTACATCTTTTCATGCTGTATTCAGAGAAATAGCAGAGGTCTTGCAGTGCTCTTGGCCCATAGTAGAAACTAAGACAAATATTTTAACCAGGATTCTACAACCAGCCTTTGTACCATCAGAGACCTTGTTGCCATTAAATGATGCCGTGATTTAACTTATCAAAGTGGCATCAGTCAAGCCTACATTTACCCCAGCACTAGCCTCCCAGTCCTGCTATTCTCTAGGACATACCTGATTGGAGACAAGGCTGTTTTGGCCTTGATGAGAGATTCAGTGCACAGAGGGCTGCCGTCAGTTCAGGTGGACTCCAGGTCAGGGACTAAAGGCAGTTCTGTTGGTTTCAGGGGTTCCCCAAAGGAATTTGCCTTTCGCTGTCCCTAGCCTTCTCAAATGGTTCAACAGGCCCATCAGCTGCTGTCCCAAATACAGAGGCAGGGGAAGAGGGAGAGGTTGTCAAATCCAACAGTTGGTGTCCTCCTCAACACCCTAGACACTCCCCACCCACCACCTGGAAAGCAGGTTTACCTTGCCCTTGCAGGAGCATGTGTGGCCAGTTGGCGGATGGTGTTCTTCTTTCTGCAGGCTTGGAAGGCCACACCATTAGATAAGTGGGTCTTTAAATTTATAGAGAAGGGGTCTGAGCCCAACCTATCCTAGAGGCTCCTCTCCAGATTATCGCCCCTCAGTCTTTATTCAGAAGATCATCTGGTGATTCTGCAGCAGGAGGTGTCAGTCCACCTACAGAAAGGGGTGATGGGGTTGGTGGCAGTGCAGGAGGTTAGGCAGCAAAGCCATTGCCAATACTTTCTAGATCTCCAAGAAGATAGAGGTCTTCATCTATCCTAGACTTCAATGTCTTGAACTTACCCCTTGTACAGGAAAAAGTTCAAGCTGCTGTCCCTGACTTTTAAAGCGTAATACTTGATGGTGCCCCTCAATTTAAAGGATGCTTATTTCTGCACACTGATTGTGCTGCCTCACAGGAGGTACCTGTGTTTCGTGGTACTCTCCCTGCCTGATGTGGTCCTCTTGTTTGCTCTATCATTGATACCTACATCTTCACAAAAGTGATGCTGGTGGTTGCAACTGGCCTCAGAAAGTTGAGGGTCTCCCTGTTCAGTACCTATACAACTGACTACTCAAGGCCAGCTCTCCATGTTGGATCACCTATGTTCAAGATCTTCCCTGCTTTTCGAATTGGTCTTTTCTATCAATGTGTCCAAGTCTCTCCTAGACACACTCTGCACTTCCATTTTATAGTGGCTGTACTGGTCATATCTTCTTTCAGTACTTTCCTTCCCATGAGATTATCTGGGACATTTGGGATAGGATTACAGTGTTCTGGGGGGGATAAAACTTGACTTCCAATCCTGATGGTTCTTCTGCTACGCCTGCTAACTTTCTACATTCTTGTCACATATACACGCTGACATATGAGGGTTGTTGAGTTGTTCTTTGTTGGCACTTTTTTCAGCAGAGAGCGAGCTTTTGAATATCATCACAATCTCCTGTAACACTGGAGTGTACTTGGACTGATGGTTGGTGCAGAAGCATATCCCTGAAGGCATACCTCCCTTCTTTTCATGGTCAGTCTGAGCAGATATGAACCGACACTACGACTACAATGTGGTATATCAACAAACCGGGAGTGTAGTCTCAGCATCTCTGTTGGGAAGTGGTTAGGCATTGGTTGCGGGCAAGCCACCATGGGATCTGGCTAGTTGCCAACTATCTGCCTTGGCTCTCTAACACCATGGCTGAAAGTCTAAGTTGGTGTTAAATAGGCAACCATGAAATGCATCCATCTTTGCCCTGTAGGACCACCCCTCAGATGATTCTGTTTACAAACACTGCCTGTCGTTATGTGCCTTCCAGTGTCTGTTACAGGGAGCCTTGGGGGATGTGTTTCAGTAGATGCTGATTTTGACTTTCTTGATTCCTCCGCATCTGCAGAGAATTCGGCAGAACTGGGCCCATTCGAATCTCCTGTGAATGGCCGAGAGGAGTGGTTCATGATTCTGAAACACTTAATGCGCCCCCCCCTTTCCAGCTATGTCTTAGGTCAGACTTACTTCTAGTTTGAAGGGCAGGTACCGCATCCCAAACTCAGGGCCTCCACCTACATGCCTGGAGATTCATCCAGGTACAGCTGAGCTCCTTCAACCTGCCACCAGAAGAAATTAAAGTTACTCTGTTAGCTCGTCATCCACCACAAAATCTGTTTATTCTGGAAGATTGAACAGATTTGTTGTTTGGTTTACAGAAGAGAATATAGATTCCTTGAATGCATGATTACTGCAAGACCTCAGTTTTGCTGTGTCGATGGGCGTGTGTAGTGGGCGCTTTCTAAGGATACATTGTGGCCATGCCAATGCTCTTCAAATCTACATACACAATTGTAATCATGTTGTTAACTTCACTGCTTTGTATGTTTACACCTACTCTCTGTGATGCCCCAATTGGAGATCTTTGTTGACTTTCTTGATTGGTACTCCTATTGAGCTTTTTCATCATTTTCCGTTACATTGTTAGGACCGTGGTTTTTGTTATTACCCCAGTGGGGCACACCAGTGAGGTAACAGTGTGTTCTTCCAACCTTCATGTGGTGCTTTAATGAAAAATTGGTCTTTCAGACTAAAGAGGCTTTTCTCTTAAAGGTGGTGACCCCTTTCCATCTGGGGAAGTCTATCACCCTTTACACCATTCCACCGAGGAGATGTTACACCTGCTATTCCTATGGAGAATGGTCAATTACTATATTGACTGCACAATGGAGATGAGTTTGACAGCCAGCTCTTTGTGGGGAAAAGTATGTGGCAAGATGGTCCAGAAGAGGACCTTGTCGAGCTGGGTCATCTGGTGAGTCAAAATGTACTGCACCCGTGCCATAAAGGAACCATCCAAAGGAATCTGCACTTCACCAGATCTAAGTATTTTTATCTCTGTGCTTGCCAGAAGTTTCCCTGTGGATGAGATGCGATGTAATGGTTATCAATCTGCACTTCAGATAAGCATTATTATTTGTGTTCACAGGTGAGGAATAATCAATTGGTGCGCCAGGATTTTTTTGTCTGACCATTCCTTTAGACCCACTACCCGAGAAGCATTACTGCTTTGAAATCTGTTGAATAGGTGAGGAATTTGTAGGTAGTATACGTCAGACAAAAAAGTTACTTACGTTTCTGTAACAATTTTTGCAGTGGATGTTCTGCCTGCAGTTTCTTCAGTACTATTCACCTCCCCATTCTGTTTTAAAGTATGATCATAGACCACAGTTGTGAAAATGTTGCAGTTTAGGGTATTGCACTTCCTTGCCTCAAACTGATTCCTTTCCACATCTCTGCCTCTAAAAGCGTGGCGTAATAGACAGGGAACTGATGTTGGTGCACTGGTGTTGTTGCTGATAGCTGCAGTGACATCATGAGGGTTTTCCATCTGTTGCCAAGTTGTAGCGCGTCCCCACACAGCTAAAAGAGCTATGCAAAGTTTCCAGATCCAGTCTGGCACATAAGAATATTCAATAGATGAGGCGTCTGCAGGTAGAGTATCCACCAGAAAGGTACTTAACAATGGGAAGAAACCATGTTTACGTGTGCTCTGACCCCCTCTCTGGATGTGGCACAGTACTAAGTTGCCTCTAAAATAATAAGAAAAGAACATTACCGAGGTCTGACAATTTGGCTGCTGGGAGAGCCTAATGGTAAAATCTCTCAAATAGCATAAGAGGGGTGTCTGTAAGAACTTTATAATTATTTTCCTTTGTTGAAAAATACTGGTGACAAAGGATAAACAAGGATATGCAGATGGCATATAATTTAGCTAATTGCTTTAAATGAGAAACTGCCAAAAGACCAACCTAAATGTATGCCTTTAAAAACAAGAGCACATGTAGGAAGCTGGCTCTGTATATACTATACCAAAGAAAGGTATAGTGTGTACAGAGTCCAGTGGATCCCCAGAGTCTTTAGAAGCCAAAGTAGCTAATACTAATGCACTCTTATGTGGTAGTGTGGGCGAGCAGATAGACTTACCAGAGGGTAGTGCTCAGCATTTTTTGTACACACAGTAAAGAAGTGAGGCACACACTCACTAACTCCAGTTCCATGTTGATGTATCAAAAAATATACTTTGTTACTTTTATTTTTAGAACCTCAGTGATCTTTGCAGTTAAGTACAGTGCCAAGAATGTGTCACTTTCAAATATCAAATGCACTTTGCTTGTAGATCACAGTTAATATAGGTTTCAGGTAAGCAATACTTTTCAATAGCAAAAGTAGACAGTGCAAAAATCATCGAAGGCAATGCAGATCTAGGAGAGGAAAATAACACGTGCAGGTTACAGATAAGTACTCTACTTATGGTCCCAGTCTTTGGAGGTTAGGGTGTCCACAGGGCAAGGTTCAAGGGAACAACCAGAGTGCACCACCAGCAACACATGGCCAGCCGGGTGCTGAGATCAAATATGGTGTTGGAGACTGGAGGTGATTAGAAGAAAACAGATGTAAGCTATGTGCTGCAGGGCACCTGTCTGGGGTGTTTAGATCAGCCCGGGGGCCCCCTGGGCCTGTGGCCTGAAGCACGTACCTGCAATCTGTTTTCACAGACACAGGTCCGCTCCAAACATACACATTCAGCGGCACGAGGGTGACTGGGTGCCGGGTGCAAACACTGCACCGGACGTCTAATGCAATTCAATTAGGGACTCTGGGTTCACAAAGAGGCTGCAGGCTTGGTCCAGGGAGTTGAATGAAGACCAATGGCTGGACAGGTAAGCGGAAATCCCACTGGACGTCATTGATCCATTGGCTAGGTTCCTCAAGGCCAGGGGCTGTGGGTGCAGGGGTACCTTTAGGCATTGGGAATCTTCACCAGAGCCGGTCGTGGTCAGGGGGGGTCCTCTGAATTCAGACTGCAGGCATTGTGTTGGTCAGTGGGGCGTCAACCCAGTGTGGACTAGAGGTCTGAATCGCCAGGGGACCTTCTCTGGACTGGTGAGCCGCATGGACTCGGGCTGTGGGTGTTGTGCGCAGAGTGGGCTGGACTCGTGGATACAGAGGGCTCTGAAGTCCTTGTTGGAGATTTCTTTGTGGACGTGGCCCCTGTCCTCAGCAGTTCTTGGTTCTCAGGGTAGGTAGGCTGTCCACTGGGGGGGGTTTGTAGACGTCGCTGGTCCTGCAGGATGAGTCGTCTTTTGTAGCAGGAATCTTGGAGCTGCAGACCAGCCAGTAGGGCTGGGGCCAAGTCAATTGCCTTCTGGAGTCTTCACTGCCGGTGCGGGACTTCACTCTTTCTTCTTCGTCAGGGATCTGAAAAGCAAGGTTCAGGGGTGCCCCTAAATAATACATTTAGGGGTGTTATAGGGGTCAGAGGGCAGTAACCAAAGGCTGCTGACCCTGAGGGTGGCTACACCCTTCCTGTGCCCACTTCCTTTGTGGAGGGGGCAAATTCCTAACCCTATTGGCCAACAATCTCCAGAATAAGATGGAGTATTCTTAAAAATGGGGTTCACCTTGGCTCTGGGCACCCTAGGGATGGTCCAGCTGTGGTAGACACTCCTTCTCGTGTTTACCATTTTTCTCACCGGGCCTGCTGTCTAAATTTGGGGCTTGGTCCTTAGGCGGATGTCTCCACTGCCTGGAGTGCCCCAGGGCAGTATAACAAAAGACAGGAGCATTTGAGCCAAGCTGTTCCTTCAGGCGTGGAGGTGTGAAGCACCTCCACCCAGAGAAGGCTTTGTCCCTGACTCCAGAAAGCACAAAGGCTCTCACACCATGGGGTCAAATGTGTCTGGTGGTGGCAGGCTGGCACAGACCAGTCCGCAACGCACTAGAGAGTTGGGTAAATTTCAGGGGGCATCTCTAAGATGCCCTCTGGGTGCATTTCAGAATAAATCAAACACTGGTATCAGTGTGGGTTTATTGAGCTGAGAAGTTTGATACCAAACTTTCCAGCATTCAGGAAAGCCATCCTGGAGCTGTGGAGTTTCTAGTGACAACCTCACACCCGTGCCCTCAATATGGCTACACTGCAATTACAATGTCTATGAATGGACTTAGACATTGTAGGGGCATATTGGTCATGCAGCTATGTCCTTACCTGTGATATAGTGCACCCTGCCTTAAGGCTGCCATGTCAACTTCACCTTTTTTTCTCCACCAACACACACAATCTGCAATGGCAGTGTGCATGTGTTTGGTGAGGTGTCCCTTATAGTGGCATAATACATGCTGCAGGTCTTAGGGACCCTCCCTGGTTGCAAGGCCCTTGGTACCATTGCTAACCTTTACAAGGGATTTAGATGTGTGCCAGAGGTGTGCCAGTTGAGGAAGCAATGTTACAGTTCAGGGAAAGAACACAGGTCCTGGGGCCTGGTTAGCGGGATCCCAGCACACACTCAGTCATGTTAGCATCAGATATCAGGAAAAAGTGGGGGGTGCCCGTACCAAAAAGGACACTTTCCTACACACATTCCCTAATGAATTCTGAAAATGTCTCCCAATTGTTTTACTGTGTAAAAGAACCCCACTGGGCAACTGAGGTAATCCTTAATTACTAGACGGAGAAGTGAGAGTGGAAGAACTATGATTTGCAATTGCACACTCTTAATGCCTTAAAGTATGCTTAAAATGTTTTGATTTAGTAAGTTGTCCACATTTCAATTAGTTTTATTGACACCGTGAACATTGTTAATCTTCGAAGCCTTAAAAAAATGAAAAGGAGGGATTTACCATAATATATATATATATATATATATATATATATATATATATATATATATATATTTGATGGCATGTGTAGCTGCAGAGACACATGCTGTGCATTATCCTGCCATCTAGTGTTGGGCTCGGAGTGTTACAAGTTGTTTTTCTTCAAAGAAGTCTTTTCGAGTCACGAGACCGAGGGACTCCTCCCCTTTCGGCTCCATTGCGCATGGGCGTCGACTCCATCTTAGATTGTTTTCTTGCCGCCATCTGGTTCGGACATGTTAGTCTTCGCTCCGTATTTCGATTCGGGAAAGTTAGTTATCGGAAAATTCGACGGTATTGTTCGCGCTCGGTACCGGTTTAGTGTTAGCACGTCGACACCGAAGAAAGAAGCGCTCCGGCGGCCCTTCGGGGTTTCCACTCTCCAGCGGGGCCTGGTCGGCCCGACCGTGTCTATCTTCAAACCCCATGGACCGGACCCCCTTCCGCTTCTGCCCCAACTGCCACGCAAAGTATCCTTATACAGACCAACACTTGGTCTGTAATCTGTGTTTATCTCCGGAACACAGGGAGGATACTTGCGAGGCCTGTCTGGCATTTCGATCCAAGAAAACACTACGAGATCGAAGAGCTCGAAGGCTCCAGATGGCGTCGACACCGGCCGAGCAGATCGACGTCGAAGAAGAGGAGAGATTCTCCATTCAAGATTCGGACTCGGACGAGTCAGAGTGAGCAGCTGAAACAGCAACAAACTGTGAGTAAACCAGCCCCGGCAAAGACTCACTCAAAGATAATAAAGGCCAAGGGGATGCCACCGCCAACAGGCCATGGCTTAACCCGAAAATACGGTGACCAAACATCGGCACCGAAAAAGGCCTCCCAGCAGCCGAAGACATCCGACTCCGGTCAAGATACCGGCTCCAAACCATCTCAGCACAGAGAGTTCGGCACCCCTAAAGTCAAGAAGGTTTCCTCTGTGCCGAAAAAGACTGTACAAAAAGCTTTGGTGCCGAAACATGCAGCCTCGGAGCCGAAACCAAGCTCCTATACAGAAGAGCAAGGCCTTTCAATTCAGTTGCAAGGGCACAGATTTGAACAAAAACTGGGCATGTGAGAGCCAGACCATACCCAGAGGAGGCTGCACATACAGAAGGACACGGGGAAAATCCAAACTCTTCCTCCAATAAAAATCAAGCGAAAGCTAGCATTCCAGGAGACGGAAATGCAGCCAAAAGCGAAAGTGGCTAAAGAGAAAACACCACCAAGGTTCTCGCCACAGCAATCTCCATTACATTCCCCACACCTGTCCCCGGTAGCAACACCCCCAGTTATGCAAGCAAGCAAGCGGGAAATTCCAGAGCCCAAAAACCCCACGAACCAAACAGTGACTTCAATGTCACAAACCCCCACCACTCAACACCAGTAGGGGTGAGACTTACCGCATATTACCACAACTGGTAACACATAACTACGGACGCATGGGTCCTAGCCATTATCCAACATGGTTATTGCATAGAATTCCTACAATTGCCACCAGATGTGCCTCCAAGAGCACACAATATGTCCAAACAACACTTAGACCTGTTACAACTAGAAGTCCAAGCATTGTTACAAAAACAAGCAATAGAACTATTGCCCAACCATCAAAAAGGAACAGGGGTCTACTCCCTGTATTTCCTAATTCCAAAGAAAGACAAAACTCTGAGACCCATATTAGACCTCAGAACACTGAATCTTTACATCAAATCAGATAAATTTCACATGGTGACACTTCAAGACGTGATTCTCTTGCTCAAAAAACAAGACTACATTTCAACATTAGATCTCAAGGATGCTTATTTCCACATACCCATACATCCTTCCCCCAGGAAGTACTTAAGGTTTGTAATCCAAGGCGTGCATTACCAATTCAAAGTGTTACCATTCGGGATAACAACAGCCCCAAAGGTATTTACAAAATGCCTTGCAGTAGTAGCCGCTCACATCAGGAGACAGCACATGCATGTATTCCATAACTTAGACGATTGGTTAATAAAAACCAGCACTCAGCAACAGTGTCTTCTACACACACAATACGTCATAGAAACCCTACACAAACTAGGGTTCTCTCTAAACTACCAAAAATCACATCTACAACTGTGCCAAATACAACAATATTTAGGAGCAACAATCGACACCCAAAAAGCGATTGCCACTCCAAGTCCACAAAGAGTACAAGCCTTCCAAAATATAATGTTAAACATGTACCCAAACCAGCACTATTAAGTGAGGTTTGTAATGAAACTTCTAGGCATGATGTCTTCATGCATAGCCATTGTCCCAAATGCAAGACTACGCATGTGGCCCCTACAACAGTGCCTAGCAAAGCAATGGACACAAGCACAGGGTCAACTCCAAGATCTAGTGTTGATAGACCGCCAGACACACTTCTCGCTTCAATGGTGGAACCCTATAAATTTAAACCAAGGGCGGCCATTCCAAGACCCAATGCCTCAATACGTGATCACAACAGATGCTTCCATGATGGGGAGCACACCTCAACCAGCACAGTATACAGGGACAATGGAACGTTCACCAAAAACAACTGCATATAAATCATTTAGAACTAGAGCAGTGTTTCTAGCATTGAAAGCATTTCAACCAGTAAATAACCCACAAACACATTCTTGTCAAAACAGACAACATGACAACAATGTATTACCTAAACAAACAAGGAGGGACACACTCATCACAACTGTCTCTCTTAGCACAAAAGGTTTGGCATTGGGCGATTCACAATCACATTCGCCTAATAGCACAGTACATCCCAGTGATTCAAAACCAGTTGGCCGACAATCTCAGTCGAGATCACCAACAAACACACGAATGGGAAATTCATCCCCAGATACTACAAAATTACTTTCTACGCTGAGGAACACCAGAAATAGACCTATTTGCAACAAAAGAAAACGCAAAATGCCAAGACTTTGCGTCCAGGTATCCACACCCTCAGTCCAAGGGCAATGCGTAATGGATGAGTTGGTCAGGGATATTTGCCTATGCTTTTCCTCCTCTCCCACTCCTTCCTTATCTGGTAAACAGATTGAGTCAAAACAAACTCAAACTAATACTAATAGCACCAACCTGGGCTTGCCAACCGTGGTACACAACACTACTAGACCTGTCAGTTGTACCTCATATCAAATTACCAAACAGACCAGATCTGTTAACTCAACACAAACAGATCAGACACCCGAATCCAGCATCGCTCAGTCTAGCAATCTGGCTCCTGAAGTCTTAGAATTTGGACATTTAGACCTTACACAATAATGTATGGAGGTCATTAAACAAGCTAGGAAACCTACTACAAGACACTGTTAAGCAAATAAATGGAAAAGATTTGTCTATTACTGCCATAATAATCAAATTCAACCACTACATGCGACCACAAAAAACATTGTAAGCTACTTATTACACTTACAAAAATCTAAACTAGCTTTTTCTTCTATAAAAATACATCTCACAGCAATATCTGCCTATCTGCAAATTACACATTCAACATCACTTTTTAGAATCCCAGTCATCAAAGCATTTATGGAGGGATTGAAAAGAATCATACCCCCGAGAACACCACCAGTCCCCTTGTGGAACCTCAATATTGTGTTAACACGGCTCATGGGACCACCATTTGAACCCATGCACTCTTATGAGATGCAATACTTAACTTGGAAAGTAGCCTTCCTGATAGCTATCACATCTCTTAGAGTAAGTGAAATACAAGCATTTACTATACAAGAACCCTTTATACAAATATATAAACATAAAGTGGTTCTCCGTACAAATCCTAAATTTTTACCAAAAGTTATATCACCGTTCCACCTAAACCAAACAGTGGAACTCCCAGTTTTTTTTTCTACAACCAGACTCAGTAGCCGAAAGAGCATTACATACATTAGACATTAAAAGAGCACTAATGTATTACATTGATAGAACAAAACAGTTTCGCAAAACAAAACAATTGTTTGTAGCCTTCAAAAAACCTCATGCAGGAAATCCAATATCCAAACAAGGCATTGCCAGATGGATAGTGAAATGTATTCAGACCTGCTATATCAAAGCAAAAAGAGATCTACCGGTTACACCAAAGGCGCACTCCACTAGGAAAAAAGGCGCCACAATGGCTTCTCTAGGAAATATACGTATGACAGAAATCTGTAAGGCAGCCACATGGTCTACGCCTCATACATTCACAAAACATTACTGTGTAGATGTGTTAACAACACAACAATTCACAGTAGGGCAGGCTGTATTACGAACATTATTTCAGACAACTTCAACTCCTACAGGCTAAGCCACCGCTTTTGGGGAGATTACTGCTTACTAGTCTATGCACAGCATGTGTAGTATCTGCAGCTACACATGCCATCGAACGGAAAATGTCAGTTACCCAGTGTACATCTGTTCTTGGCATGAGACGCTGCAGATTCACATGCACCCTCCCGCCTCCCCAGAAGCCTGTAGTCATTTAAGTTGCAAACATTTGTACATATGTATATACATTTACATTAGCATGGACATCTTTTACTTATACATTTATACTCTATCACTCCTTCCTTTACCCTCTGCCGGAAAACAATCTAACAATAGTCGATGCCCATGCACAATGGAACCGAAGAGGAGGAGTCACGCATTCCTGTGACTCAAACACTTCTTTGAAGAAAAACAACTTGTAACACTCCAAGGCCAACACTAGATGGCAGGATAATGTACAGCATATGAATCTGCAGCGGAATATGCCACGAACAGATGTACACTGGGTAAGTGACATTTTCCATATACACACACATATATATGTATCTCTCTCTATATATATATATATATATATATATATATATATATATATATATATATATATATATATATATATATATATATATATATAGGATAAAAGTAATTGAGGGAAGATAGTATAGAGTGTGATTGGCTGGAAAAATCTAAATAACGGAAGCATTTAAATCTATAATTGAGGAGTGAAAATGTGCTATCAAGAAATATATGCAGTTTCATGTAGTGATGAACATAGTTACAGAATGATAGGTTTGTTCAGAACAGCTCCAATGAAAGGGACCGTCTTAGAGGGTCACATGTGATTTTAGCACATTAATGCTAAATATCACTTTTCTAAAAGGTTTCCATTTTCCATTATCTCTGACTGGTGGCTGAAGGCGAGCTCACCCCAGGCAGTTATCTCCCATCTCCAGAAAACAGTGAACCTCCTCCTTTCACAGTGGTTCACTTATAGTGATATTTATTTTAAGACTGAATAATGCGACAATGTTTACAACAAAATATCCAATATTAAAGAAATTATTTTAATGTGTATTATGAATAAAAATGTAAATGTTAAGACTACTCTGTCAGAGCCAATAATATTATAGAAGTGAGCTAAAGAAATAAGTAAGGCTTTTGGGGTTCTTTCTACAGTGTGTGCAAGCTCATCTGCGGTAGCCATGTTTCAGTGTGTTTCATATGTTGTAATAATGTGCACACATCTGTAAAGCAATACTTGAATGGGATTCCTTTAAAAAAAAAAAAAGGTATATGTATTCAAAGGTGTCATCTCTGCATGCATTTGGTTTAACATTGGCAGCTGAAGGAAACATGCAATCCAATCAAGATAGAGAGATCGAAATGCTCTGTAGTAGGAGAAACGCATGAATGAGGAGGCTAGTCATGTAGTCTGGAACAGAAGTGCAGAGACAACCATCCAATAATGTGTAAGAGGCTGACTCGAAGAGCACTCTGTGTATTGTATTATTTGTAGTAGGTTTTCACCAACATACAGCTGAAGCTGTTGGGCCTAGATGATTGTAGAAGTGGTGTCTGATTATCATAACTTTGGGCTTGACTTTGACAGTAACTTATCTTGTCGACCGTGTGAATGATAAATGATGTAGTGGCGTTACGAAAATGATTGATGTAGCTCCGTAGAAAGTGGATGTGAAAATGGGAAATGAGAAGGAAGCAACTGGGACACTGTATCAAACATATGAAACAAACCTATTAAACTTATTATATGGCTGTGAGATATTGTCATGGAGTGATTTAAAAACTATTGAACCGACAAACTGTGATTTAAAAGAATTGGTTATCGTTCAGCAAAGGAACCCCCCAGGTTTGGTTTAGGTTTGACCAATGTGGAAGGAGTGTTTTGCAATGTTTTCATGATATTGGCACCCAATTCATTTAGTGATGCAAGGCAACCTGAGGTATACTACAAAAGAGTACCTGGAGGAAGAGACTTGGCTGTATTACAACCAGGCATTGACTGAAGAACAGTTGAGGTTAGAGAGTTTGAGATTATCATAGGAATCCTCTTGCATAGAAAAATAGTATACATGGAAGATAGTACATCAAAGTATATAAGGCACCAACGAGCATGCTCACATCAGTTGTTTTCTGTGCCTCATCAATGCACGTCAAGAGTTCATCTTGGTGATGCACTAACAACATTTCTCTTTTTTTTTAATTGATAAAGCCACCGACCATATCTGGAATTTTCTCCTGTTTCTTCTTCTAAGAAGATTTCACTGTTTTTACACTGTCTCAAACGTGTTAAGATATCCTTATCAGACCCAACATGATGTCTGAGTGCTGTCTTGGATCTAAACACAAGCGGTGATCCGCACAAGGCACACTATCACTATCAGTAAGTGAGATGCCAAAGTGGATAAACTGAAGCACTCCCTTTCTGCATTTAGGTAAGCACCTCTACAAGAAGTGATCTCTCAAAAGATCTTCCCACAAAAATGGACCCACAGAGGGTGAAATCATCATCTTATTCTGGACCATTCAAATGCTCTTCCCTGTTGTAGGTGGAGCTCATTCTCGTGATTAGAGCCAATTCTTACATTAAAAAAAGTTGAAACTGGAATTACCAGCTTTGTTGGCTGATTTTTTTGTAGTTCAGAGCCTTCACATGATATGTTGGATCTTTACAGGACAGCTCCATTACTTTCTAGACCCCCTCTCCAAATATGGTCTACATCCTGTGGGCTGGAAATTCTGGCAGTTCTTTTTGAGACACCTCAACTCCACATCTCCAAAAAGTCAGTGTCACCAAAGAGCTATCACTATCTATTTGGCATCGCTTTTGAAGCCATTTTCAGCACATCCTGCAAAGTCCTTAAAACCAACTGAGCTCACCAAAATGGTAAAAGAAAACGTTAAAGCCTGGTTAATGAGGAGACCTTTGTGCCCCCTTTCAGGGTCCAGGATCAAGGAAAAATATCATGAGCTCCAGTAAAAGGTTGTTGGCACGCCCTATGAATATCTTGGGCATACAGAACATGACTTAGATTGATAACCTCCTTCCTAACTCCCTTCTTGGTTCTACCTGGATTTACAAAATGCAAGTGTTTGGCTACTTCTCAAGCAGGGGGATATTCCTTACCCATTCTGACCTTCCTTTGGAGAAAGTTTGTATTCATTTTGGTGATAGGAAAATACAGCAGAAGCATTGGCTCTTGCTCTCTCCAGAGGCAAAACCTGACATTTTAATGAAAATCTTACAACCTTTCTCTACAGTTTCAGAACCTCTGCATCCCTTTAAGATAATTAGTCAGGGTTCTCCTCCTCACCACTTGGATTGATAGAGCTCCCGGGACACTTTCTGCATCCTTCTGGCTGATAGCAGCCAGTGCCCTGACCATGCAAATCTGCCCTTGCATATTATTAGCAGTCTCCTGCTGTGTGTGGAACTCCCTGCTCATCTAGCTGTGTGCTTCCCTTCCTGCTGGACCTCTTTTCTTTGCAGGCCTAACACCTGGTCCCTCCACTGTCCTTGTAGGAGGCTGGCCTAGTTTGTAGTGGGTACTTCGGGTACTTAGACCAGGTCCAGTTATCCCTTATTAGTGAAGTAGTAGTGTTCTAGCATCTTAGGCTGATAGAGGTAGCTATAGCAGAGCAGCTTAGGCTAAACTAGGAGACATGCAAAGCTCATGCAATACCACTTATAGTTACACAGTGCTTATACACAAGTAAAGACAATACCCAGTGTTACCAAAAATAATGGTATTTGGGTGACATAGTCCCAAAAATATCTTAGAGGAAATACTCCTTCTGGAGGTAAGTATTATATACAATATATACACTAGACACCAAAATAAGGGAAGTAATTAGACGTAATGTAGTGCAAACAATAGGAAATGCTATAGAATGCGATCGGAGAAAATAGGTCTCGGGCAACACAAACCATATACTAAGAAAGTGGAATGCGAATCACGATTTCCCCCCTAGACAAGTGTAGTGAGTGCAGAATCGCTGAGAGAGTAAGAATACAGTAAAGGTAAGTAAATTACCCCCACCCCAGAGCCCAGAAAAGCAGGAGTAAGGTACTGCAAGTTTCCTTCGGACACACTACACCTCGTGATTGGGATATTGCAGTAACCAACCAAGTCTGCAAACTACACTGCTGGATTCCTGGACCTGAAGACCTGCAAAAGAAGGGGACCTAGCCCAGAAGTCAAAGTCCACGGTTGGGCGAAGACTGCAGGAATGCACCCTAAACAGATGCCAGCAGTTTCCCCGAGATGCAGAAGATGTCCCACGACGTGAAGATAAATGCAGACGTGATTTCTTGTTGGAAGTCGCCAACAAGCCTTGGTTACGACAAATATGCTTTTTGCGTCAAAATGGCGCTGGCTGGACCCAGATGGGACCTCGAGGCCTCAACTCTGTGTGAGGAAGAAGAGGGGGCTTTCTGCACTTTAGAGAGCCCTCAGGATGCCAGGCAACACCCACGGGAGTCCCAGGACATGGGGACAAAGGAAGTGCAAAACGCGGTTGGTGCAGCACAAGAAAGAAAGGTCCCATGCTGGCAGAGAACAACTCAACGAGTTGAGCGCTGCAGGATGGAGTGCTGGGGACTTGGGCCAGGCTGTGCATGAAGGAATTTTGCAAATAGTGCACAGAGGCCTCAGGAAGTGAAGAAGACACAGTACACAGGGTACCATTGCTCTCAGGGAAGGCAAGGTCTTACCGCCTCCAAATTGCGTCAACAGGACCTCAAGACAGTCTGTTGCTGGAGTCCACCCTCTGTGTCCTTAGGAGCACGCTCGTTGCTGTGAGAGGAGTCCAAGGGTACCGGTCGTCTTGGAAGGTGCCTGTGTGAGCAGGGGAGTGACTCCATCACACCACAGCAGATTTCTTCGGTCCTTCTGGTGCAGGGTGAAGACAGGGAGTCCTCATAGCGTGCACACCGTGGAAACTGTTACAGTTGCTGACGTGAGCTGAAGTTGCAGAATACTTTGTTGCTGTTATAGTGGTTCCCGGAGCAGGCTGCGGTTGATCCGAGGTCAGAGGATGAAGTAGTAGTTGCAGAGGATTCCTGAAGGAAACTTGCAAGCAGAATCTGAAGAGAGCCCACAGGAGAGACCTTAAATAGCACTGAGAGTGGGATTGGCTACCTTATCAGGTAAGGACCTATCAGGAGGGGTCTCTGATGTCACCTGCTGGAACTGGCCACTCAGAGGTGTCAATTGTGCCCTCACACCTCTGCATCCAAGATGGCAAAGGTCTGGAACACACTGGAGGAGCTCTGGGCACCTCCCCTGGGAGGTGATGGACAGGGGAGAGGTCACTCCCCTTTCCTTTATCCAGTTTCACGCAAGAGCATGGCCAAGGAGTCCCTCAACCAGGGGTATACTGACTTAAGCATTTCCAGAGACTGGGGAGGAGACCCCTCCCCAGCCTGTAACACCTATTTCCAAAGGGAGAGGGTGTAACACTGCAATCCGAGGAAATGATTTGTTCTGCCTTCCTGGCACTGAGCTGCTCAGACCCTGGGAGGGCAGAACCCTGTCTGTGAGGTGGCAGCAGCGGTAGCTGCAGTGCAAGCCTCAGAGAGCTGGTTTGGCAGTACTGGTGGTCCATGGTGGAGCCCCCAGGATGCATGGAATTGGTTTCCACTATGAGCACTGGGGTTCTGGCTGTCAGGACTCAAGTGGCACAGTAAAAACACACTGACACTCAGAAACAGGCTAAAGGTTGGGGTAGCCATGCTAGAAAGAGGCTACGTTCTCACAGTCCCTCCTTATTTGGGAATCCTGATGCCTCTACTAGTGCTTTTGACTTCTTCTTGACTTTGTCTCAGGCCTACAGTTCTTTTGAGTCCTGATGATGATCTCACTCTCAATAATGGGATCGAAACGCTATTGACATTAAAATACACAGACCCTATATGATTGTACATATGGAACTTTAATGGCCATGCTGTTCTTGCTTTATTGATGTACTTGTTCATGCTTTATACAAGACTCTATAACTTAAAAAGATAGCAGTGGTCACATTTATATGCACCCACACTCACCGCTGCTATAATTTCTTAAAAAATAATGTTCACTTATTTTTTTGAGCTATTAAATTGCCATTAAGCACTTTGCATTGTAGAGATTATTAATAGGGACCATTGTTTTATAGAATTGTAATTGTTTAAATAGCACTTACAAACTCTGACAAGGCGTTGAAGCTCTTTTTTGCGAGTAGCATGCTACTCTGGAACCTAAAGAGGACTAGTGGTGGACTAGTGTTAATTGGAGTGGTGAACATGTGAGTCTGTTAGTTCGATTGAATAGGATAAAGGTTGGATCAAAGAGGGAATAGTCCAGAAGGCGTTACTTGGGAGATAATAGTAAAATTAGTTTTGGAATGAGTCAAAGGAGGGATAGAGAAGGGAAGTGTCTAGAAAAGGTTATTTGGGTGATCGTAGTAAAATGAGGTTTGGTTAAGTCAAAGTGGAGTTAGAGGAGATATTAAAAGTATAGTATGGGACAGTAGTGAGTTTTTAAAGGTTTTCTTTTTCTAGTGGGAGCAAAGTATTACCCCAGGTCCCCAGTGTAGGAAAATGCCACTGTTAACATGGTCACCCCCTACTTTTTGCCTAGTGTTGATGCCAGCTTTGATTGGAAGTGTGCTGGGACTCTGCTAACCAGGCCCCAGCACCAGTGTTTGTTCCCTAAAACAGTACCTTTGTTTCCACAAGTGGCACAGCCCTTGCACACAGTTAAATCCCTTGGAGAAGGTACCCCTGATACCAAGGGCCCTGTGGCCAGGGAAGGTCCCAAAGGGCTGCAGCATGTATTATGCCACCCTCAGGGACCCCTCACTCAGTACATGCACACTACTTTGCAGCTTGTGTGTGCTAGTGGGAACAAACAGTCAGCATGGCACTCCCCTCAGAGTGCCATGCCCACAGACCACTGCCTGTGGCATTGGTGAGTCATCCCTCTAGCAGGCATTACAGCCCTAAGGCAGGGTGCACTATACAACAGGTGAGGGCATAGCTGCATGAGCAATATTCCCCTACAGTGTCTCGGTCCATTCTTAGACATTGTAATTGTAGGGTAGCCATACTTGACTATATGGCCTGGGAGTTTGTCATTATGAACTCCACAGCACCATAATGGGTACACTGAATACTGGTAAGTTTGGTATCAAACATATTAGCACAATAAACCCACACCGATGCCAGTGTTAGGATTTATTGAAAAATGCACACAGAGGGAATCTTAGAGATGCCCCCTTTATGTTAGCCCAACTGCTAGCGCAAGGCTGACCAGTCTGTGTCAGCCTGCCACTTCCAGACGAGTTTCTGACCAGATGGGGTCTGTGCCTTTTTGTTTCTGACCACACAGTGCACATCCTGTCCTGGGTGGAGGTGCTTCACACCTGGCAGTGAGCATCAAAGGCTCAAGCCGTTTGTTACAGTGCCCCAGGACACTCCAGATAGTGGAGATGCGAGCCCCCACTTTTGGCAGCAAGTACAGAGGGATAATGAGAAAAACAAGAAGTCACTCCCTCAGCCAGGACCACACGCCTAAGGTGTCCAGAGCTGAAGTGACCTGCTTCTTGAGTAATGCTCAATCTTGCTTTGGAGGATTAGTACCAGAAAGGATAGGGATGTGCCCCCCTCCCCAGAGGGAGTGGGCACAAGGAGGGTGTAGCCACCTTCAGGGACAGTAGCCATTGGCTACTGCCCTCTGACCCTAACACACTCCTAAGTTTAGTATTTAAGGGTGACTCTGAAGCCAATCTTCAGATTCCTGATGACTTCAAGAAACAACTCACTCGGCAGCCAGCCTCCTGCTTCGAAAAGCTGCAAGAAAAGAAGCAACACGTTCTACAGGACCAGCGACCCCTGAAAAGCCTCCAGGGGACTGCCTGCATCACCGAGGACCAAGAAACTCCAGTGGACCTGACCTAAAATAATGCAAAGAAACCATCTTTAAAGGTACTCTCACCTCACTCCAGAAGCCCAACTACTCTGCACCCAACGGCCCCAACCCATGTCCAGAGAAACCACCTATCCAGAGAGGTTCCCCAGGCGACTCCGATGTGTCCACACTGTGCTGACCTCTATGCACCCCCACGGCGACACCTGCAGAGGTAATTCCGAGGACCCCCAGACCGCGACTGCCCGGGATGAAGATATCCGACGCCTGGAGAAGCACTGCACCCGCAGCCCCCAGGAGTGAGAGAAAGAGACCACTGGTGCAGCAACGACCAGTAGGCAGCCCTCTTCCTTGCCCAGTAGGTGGCTTGCCCGAGAGGCACCCCTGTGCCCTGCTTGCAGTGCCCAAGTGACCCCCGGGTCCCTCCACAGAGTTCTATTCAGAACCCGACGCCCTGTTTGCACACTGCACCCGGCTGCCCCTGTGCCGCTGAGGGTGTGGTTGGGGCCCCTCCAGTACTCCTTCAAACTCCCCTGGTCTGCTCTCAGACAACGCAGGTACTTACCTGCCAGCAGACAGGAACCGGAGTACCCCCGTCTCCAAAGGGGCCCTCGTTATTTTGGCTACCGTTTGACCTCTGCACCTAACCAGCCCTGTGTTGCTGGTCCTGGGTGTTTGGGGTTATCTTGAATCCCCCAATGGTGGGCTACCTGTGCCCAGATGATTGAACCCGTAAGTTTGTTATTTACCTCAAAAACTGTACTTTACTTACCTCCCCCAGGAACTGTTTAAAATTGCAGTGTCCATTTTTATAATAGCTGTTTGCCATTTTAAAGAAAACGGTGTACATTGTTGATTCCATTCAAAGTTATAAGTATTACTGTGTAAAGTGCCTTTCATTTAATGTACTTACATGCTAAGTAAATCCTGTGGTTCTAGAAATAAATTAAGAAAATATTTTTCTATATAAAACCTATTGGCCTTGGAGTTAAGTCCTCGAGGGTGTGTTTTCACTTATTGCTTGTGTGTGTACAACAAATGCTTAACACTATCCTCTGATAAGCCTAACATCCGACCACACTACCACAAATAGAGCATTAGTATTATCTATTATTGCCTCTGTCAAGCTTCTGGGGGAACCCCTGGACTCTGTGCACACTATACCTCATTTTGATATAGTACATACACAGCCAGCTTCCTACACATAGTAGTTTTGGGTTTCCCTTATTAAATAGTAGGACAGTCATTTGGCACTTAGCATTCGGTCCACTTTACCTCTTACTGGTAGGGAACCAGCACTTGCGGCAGGATGATCCTTCACCCCAATCGCCAAATGCTGCAGCTGCCCTTGAGTTTGAGCAGTGCCAGCTAGACTGTTTAGCTTGCCTTCTGAAATGTTACCCAGAATCACTTTCAAACATCAAACCTTGACTAAAAAATAAAATGATAATGTGTAGGAATCTGGCTTTGTGTATACTATACCAAACTAAGGTATAGTGCGCAGTCCAGTAGATCCCCAGAGGTTTTACAGAGGCTAAAGTAGATAATACTGATACTTTCTTTTGTGGTAGTGTAGTTGAGTGGTTTGACCTATCAGAGGGTAGTGCTAAGCATTTGTTGTACACACATAGTCAAGAAATGAAGCACACACTCAATGACTAACTCCAGTCCAATGTTTACGCCAAAAAAATATACTTTGTTACTTTTTTTCTAGAACCAGAAGGATCTTTGTTGCAGATAATTACTGTTTCACAAATGTATCACTTTTTTGTTCTTTGTTTAGAATTCACAAGTAAAACAGTGTACAGGTAAGTAATGTTTTTTCAGTTTCAAAAGTGGACACAATGCAATTTCTCATAGAAAGCAATGCAATCCTAAGGGAGAAAAAGTAACAATACAATTTGCATGTAATTACTTGACATGCGATCCCAGTCTTCGGGGGTTAAGGTGTCCACAGGACAAAGTTTAAGAAGGCACCAAGAGTGCACCACCAGCAACACGAGTCTGGCTGGGTGTAGGAAAGTACCATCTTGCCTGGCATGTTACCCCAATATTTCACTGTATATATGTTGTTTTAGTCTATGTGTCACTGGGACCCTACAGGCAGGGCCCCAGTGCTCATAAGTATGTGCCCTGTATGTGTTCCCTGTGTGATGACTAACTGTCTCACTGAGGCTCTGCTAACCAGAACCTCAGTGGTAATGCTCTCTCTGCTTTCTAAATTGTCACTAACAGGCTAGTGACCAATTTCACCAATTCACATTGGCCTACTGGAACACCCTTATAATTCCCTAGTATATGGTACTGAGGTATCCATTGTATTGGGGTTCCAGGAGATCCCTATGGGATACAGCTTTTCTTTTGCCACCCATAGGGAGATCTGACAATTCTTACACAGGCCTGCCAGTGCAGCCTGAGTGAAATAATGTCCACGTTATTTCACAGCCGTTTACCACTGCACATAAGTAACTTGTAAGTCACCCATATGTCTAACCTTCACCTGGTGAAGGTTGGGTGCTAAGTTACTTAGTGTGTGGGCACCCTGGCACTAGCCAAGGTGCCCCCACATTGTTCAGGGCAAATTCCCCGGACTTTGTGAGTGCGGGACACCATTACACGCGTCCACTGTACATAGGTCACCACCTATGTACAGCATCACAACGGTAACTTCGAACATGGCCATGTAATATGTCTAGGATCATGGAATTGTCCCCCCAATGCCATTCTGGCATTGGGGGGACAATTCCATGATCCCCCGCGTCTCTAGCCACAACCCGGATACTGCCAAACTGCCTTTCCGGGGTTTTCACTGCAGCTGCTGCTGCTGCCAACCCCTCAAATAGGTTTCTGCCCTCCTGGGGTCCAGCCAGGAAGGCAGAACAAAGGACTTCCTCAGAGAGAGGGTGTTACTCCCTCTCCCTTTGGATATAGGTGTCAGGGCTGGGGAGGAGTAGCCTCCCCCAGCCTCTGGAAATGCTTTGATGGGCACAGATGGTGCCCATCTCTGCATAAGCCAGTCTACACTGGTTCAGGGATCTCCCAGCCCTGCTCTGATGCAAAACTGGACAAAGGAAAGGGGAGTGACCACTCCCCTGACCGGCGCCTCCCAAGGGAGGTGCCCAGAGCTCCTCCAGCGTGCCCCAGACCTCTGCCATCTTGGATTCAGGTGTGCTGGCACACTGGACTGCTCTGAGTGGCCAGGGCCATCAGGTGACGTCAGAGACTCCTTCTGATAGGCTCTTACCTTTCTTACTAGCCTATCCTCCTTCCTAGGTAGCCAAACCTCCTTTTCTGGCTATTTAGGGTCTCTGCTTTGGGGAATTCTTCAGCTACCGAATGCAAGAGCTCACCAGAGTTCCTCTGCATCTCTCTTAACCTTCTGCCAAAGGATCGACCGCTGACTGCTCAGGAGGCCTGCCAAACCGCAACAAAGTAGCAAAGACGACTACTGCAACCTTGTATCGCTTCATCCTGCCGGCTTTCTCGACTGTTTCCTGGTGGTGCATGCTCTGGGGGTAGCCTGCCTCCTTTTTGCACCAGGAGCTCTGAAGAAATCTCCAGTGGGTCGATGGAATCTTCCCCCTACAACCGCAGGCAACAAAAGACTGCATCACCGGTCCTCTGGGTCCCCTCTCAGCACAATGAGCGTGGTCCCTGGAACTCAGCAACTCTGTCCAATTGACTCCCACAGTCCAGTGACTCTTCAGTCCAAGTTTGGTAGAGGTAAGTCCTTGCCTCCCCACGCTAGACTACATTGCTGGATACCGCGTGATTTGCAGCTGCTCCGGCTCCTTTGCACGCTTCCAGGATTTCCTTCGTGCACAGCCAAGCCTGAGTCCCTGACACACTAACCTGCAGTGCACAACCTTCTGAGTTGTCCTCCGGCGTCGTGGGACTCCCTTTTCTGACTTCGGGTGGACTCCGGTTCACTCCTCTTCTAAGTGCATGTTCCGGCACTTCTGTGGGTGCTGCCTGCTTCTGAGTGGGCTCCTTGTCTTGCTGGGCGCCCCCTCTGTCCCCTGACGCAATTGGCGACATCCTGGTCCCTCCTGGGCCACAGCAGCATCCAAGAACCCTAACCGCGACCCTTGCAGCTAGCGAGGCTTGTTTGCAGTTTTTCTGCGTGGGAACACCTCTGCAAGCTTCTTCACAACGTGGGACATCCATCCTCCAAAGGGGAAGTTCCTAGTTCTCTTTGTTCTTGCAGAACACAAAGCTTCTTCCATCCGGTGGCAGCTTCCTTGCACCCTCAGCTGGCATTTCCTGGGCATCTGCCCACTCTTGACACCGTTGCGACTCTTGGACTTGGTCCCCTTGTCTTACAGGTACTCATGTCCGGAAATCCACTGTTGTTGCATTGCTGGTCTTCCTTGCAAAATCCCCCTATTATGACTTCTGTGCTCCCTGGGAGTTGTAGGTGCACTTGACACCTACCTTTCAGAGTCTTGTGATGGGCTATTTTTCTAACCCTCACTGTTTTCTTACAGTCCCAGCGACCCTCTACAAGCTCACATAGGTTTGGGGTCCATTCGTGGTTCGCATTCCACTTTTGGAGTATATGGTTTGTGTTGCCCCTATACCTATGTGCTCCTATTGCAATCTATTGTAACTTTACACTGCTTGCATTACTTTTCTTGCTATTACCTGCATAATTTTGGTTTGTGTACATATATCTTGTGTATATTTCTTATCCTCATACTGAGGGTACTCACTGAGATACTTTTGGCATATTGACAGAAAAATAAAGTACCTCTATTTTTAGTATATCTGTGTATTGTGTTTTCTTATGATATTGTGCATATGACACCAGTGATATAGTAGAACTTTACATGTCTCCTAGTTCAGCCTAAGCTGCTTTGTCATAGCTACCTTCTATCAGCCTAAGCTGCTAGAAATACCTCTTCTACACTAATAAGGGATAACTGGACCTGGTACAAGGTGTAAGTACCTCTGGTACCCACTACAAGCCAGGCCAGCCTCCTAGACTGGGTGCAGAGGTCAAATTTGGTGTCAGGCACCCATTAGAATCATTTGGAGACAGGGTATTCCGAAAAACTGCTTGCAGGTAAGTACCCACCACTTCAGGGCACAGACCTGGGGAGGTTTAGATCAGCCAGTCCCACCCTTAAGGCGGACAAGCTGAAGAGGACATTACTTTTTAAATTCTTCCATCTTGTTAGGAAGGAATTAAGCCTGTGCAATGTCCATGTAGGAGGATGGCCTGGCTTGTAGTGGGTAGCAATGGTACTTACACCTTGTGCCAGGTCCAGTTATCCCTTACTAGTAGAGTAGTAGTGTTCTAGCAACTTAGGCTGATAGAGGTAGCTATAGCAGAGCAGCCAAGGCTGAACTCGGAGACATGGAAAGCTCATGCAATACGACTTCTATCATATAGGTACTATATCATAAGAAAGACAAAACTCAGTGTTACTAAAAATAAAGGTACTTTATTTTAGTGACAGTGTGCCAAAAGTATCTCAGAGGATATACTCCCTTAGGAGGTAAGTAACATACACAAAATATACACAACAAACCAAATCAGGTAAGTAAAACAGTCCGAAAATAGTGTAAACACTGTAGAATATAATAGGATGCAATAGGCCTAGGGGCAATACAAACCATATACTAAAAGTGGAATGTGAACCACTTAGGGACCCCAGGCCTAGTTTAGTGTTTAGAGGGTTGCTGGGAGTGTAAGAAAACACTAAGGGTGTCAAAGATACCCACCCCAAGACCCTGGAAAGTAGAAGTAAAGTACTACTATTTCCACAGAAACACACTAAAGTCGTGATAAAGGATTTTGCAAAGACCACAACAGACTGCAAAGTACTGAAGATGGATTCCTGGCCCTGAGGACCTGCAAAGGAAGGGGACCAAGTCCAAGAGCTGTGAAAGTGTCCATGGGGTGCAGGAGCCCACCAAACCCCGGATGACGGTGCAAAATGGCTGCCTTTGGTTGGAAGAAGCTGAAGATTCTGCAACAACGAAAGGAGGTAGGAAGTTCTTCGTGCAGAAGATGTCTCACGGTGTGCTGAAGGATGCAGAGTTGTTTCCTTGGCACAATACCGCAAACCAGCCTCACTGGCTGCAAGAGTCGTGGTTGGAGAAAGGGTGCTGCCCAGGAAGGAACAGTATGTCGCCACTTCGGAGAGGAGACAGAGGGGGCCCTCAGCAACGTAGAGAGCCCAAGCACAAGAAGGTAGCACCAGCAAAAGTCCTAAGAAAGTCCTGTGTGACAAAGTAGCCTCTTTCTAACATGGTTATCCCCACTTTTGGCCCGTTTGTAAATGTGTGTCTGTATGTTTTTACTGACTCGCTGTGATCCTGCTAGCCAGGACCCCAGTGCTCAGTTTGTGGCCTATGTGTGTGTTATCAGTAGTGCTTAACTGTGTCACTGAAGTTCTGCTAACCAGATCTCCAGTGCTTATGTTCTCTCCCCTTCCAAATCAGTCACTACAGTTTAGTGACTTCATATTCCAATTCCAATTGACACACTGGACCCCACCTCATAAGTCCCTAGAATATGGTACCTACGTACCCAAGGCATTGGTGTTCCAGGAGATCCTTATGGGCTGCAGCATTTCTTTTGCCACCCATAAGGAGCTCAGACAAACCCCTACACAGGACTGCCATTGCAGCCTGAGTGAAATAGTGCACACACTATTTCACAGCCATTTTCCCTGCACTTCAGTAACTTATAAGTCACCTATATGTCTAACCTTCGTTTACTCAAGGCTAGGTGCAAAGTTACTAAGTGTGAGGGCACCCTATGCACTAGCAAAGGTTCCCCCACGCTGTCCAGGGCCAATTCCCCAAACTTTGTGAGTGTGGGGATACCATTACACGTGTGCACTACATATAGGTCAATACCTTATTGTAGCTTCACAATGGTAGCTAACAATATGGCCATGTAACATGTCTAAGATCATGGAATTGTCCCCGCTCCCCCCCCCCCCCCACACACACACACACACAAATTCCAAATCTGGTATTCGGGGGCTAGTCCCATGCATCCTGGGGGGCTCCACCATGGACCCCAAGTACTGCCAAACCAGCTCTCTGAGGTTTGCACTGCAGCTCCAGCTGCTGCCACCTCACAGGCAGGGTTCTGTCCTCCTGGGTTCTGAGCAGCTCAGTCCCAGGAAGGCAGAACAAAGGATTTAGTCTGAGAGCAGGGTGTTACACCCTCTCCCTTTGGAAATAGGTGTTACAGGCTGGGGAGGGGTAGCCTCCCAGAGTATCTGGAAATACTGTGAAGGGCACAGATGGTGCCCTCCTTGCATAAGCCAGTCTACACCAGTTCAGCGACCCCCAGTCCCTGCTCTGGCACGAAACTGGACAAAGGAAAGAGGCGTGACCAGTCCCCTGTCCATCACCACACCATGGGTGGTGGCCAGAGCTCCTCCAGTGTGTCCCTGGCGTTAGCCATATTGTTTTCCAAGGTGTGGGGATACTTTGGAGACATCAGATTAGCCTGTGCCAGCAGGTGACGTCAGAGACCCCTCCTGATAGGTGCATACCTGGGTAGGTAGCTTGTCCCCCTCTCAGGGCTATTTGAGGTCTCTCCTGTGGGTTCCTCTTCGGATTCAGCTTGCAAGACTCCTCCAGGAATCCTCTGCATCCTTTGCTTCAGCTTCTGACCATCGGATCAACCGCAGACTGCTCCAGGAACCGCTGTAACATGCAACAAAGTATCCAGGACGACTCCTGTGACCTGCAACTTCAGCTCCAGCCAGCATTTGCAACAGTTTCCAAGGTGTGCACGCTCTGAACGCTCCCTGCTCCTGCAGACACCTTCTGCGATGACAACTGTTTTTCTGGGACTCCTCTCCTGATGAAAAGCATGCTCCCTGGAACACAGGTGGTGGCCCAACACGACCCAGACTGTCCTAAGGTCCGGTTGTCCAAATTTGGAGAAGGTAAGAGCTTGCCTTCCCGGTTTGCGACAATACCCCTGTGCACCACGTCATCTCCAGCTCCTTGGGCTTCTGTGCACTTCTTCCAAGAATCCTTTGTGCAGTGTAGCCCAGGTCCCCAGCACTCCATCCTGCAATGCAGAACTTGCTGAGTTGTTCTCCTGCAGCATGGAATCCTCTTTTATTGTGTTGAACCAACCACACTTTGCATCTTCTCTGTCCCCATGTCCTGGGACTCCCAGGGGTGCTGCCTGCTCTTCTGTGGCCTCGTTCCAGTGTTGGTCCGAGTTGAGGCCCCAAAGTCCCTCCTGGGTCCAGGCAGCACCATTTTGACACAAACCGCGACCTTGTTTGAACCAAGGCTTGTTGGTGAATCCAGCGACGCAAACAGCCTGCATCCAACATCTCGATGTGGGACATCTCCTACACCACATAGGAACCCGCAGCCATCTTTTTAGGTGCTCTTCTGCAGACTTCTAACCGGAGAATCCTCTTTGCACCATCTTTTAGGTTGACAGGGGCTCCTGTCCTTCCTGGAATATTCTAACTTCTGGACTTGGTCTCCTCTCTTCACAGGTCTTCAGGTCCAGGAGTCCACCATTTTTTGATTGCAGTCTTGCTTGGTTCTTGCAATATCTCTTATTGCGACTTAAAGTGTGTCCTGAGGAAGCTTGCAGTACTTTACTCCTACTTTCTGGGCTCTGGGGTGGGGTATTTTACTTATCTTTGTTTTCTTACGCTCCCATCACCCCTCTACACACTACACTTACGTAGGGGGGAATTCGTGATTCGCATTCCACTTTTAGTATGGTTTGTGTTACCCCTAGGCCCAGTGCTTAATTTGTGTTTGTTGTTTCCGATGCGAAGCTCCAGTACTTATTTTTGAGGGCTGGAGCTTCGTTTTCTGCATCGGGCATTTACTGCGAGAAAAAGACACATAGGAGAGGCGGAGGAAGAGAAAATGCAAAAAGGCATTCAAAGGGAGAGAGCAGACGGGTGCAAGAGTGAGCTTAAACGGTAGAGAGTGGCTGTGAATGGCTCAGAGGCCTGAGAAGGATTTAGGATTACGCTGCCTTGATGATCTGTTTGCATATTTAATTGCAGCAGCCCTGTGTTTCACAGGGGAGCTTGGTGCACCAGCACGTTTTTATTTACAAATTAAGGTCTACCTAGGCCTATTGCATTCTTTTGTATTTTCTTATGTTTGCACTAATCTATGACTATTTACTTAACTAATGTTGGTGTCTAGTGTATATATTGTGTATAATACTTAACTCCAGAAGGAGTATTGCCTCTAAGATATTTTTGGTAACACTGAGTATTGTCTTCTATTGTGTACAAGTACTGTGGAACTATAGTGGTATTGCAGGAGCTTTGCGTGTCTCCTAGTTCAGCCTAAGCTGCTCTGCTACAGCTTCCTCTAGACAGCCTAAGCTGCTAGAACACAGCCTACATTTCACTGATATGGGATAACTGGACCTGGTATAAGGTGTAAGTACCTTAGGTACCCACTACAAACCAGGCCAGCGTCATACAGCAGGAGTCAACAAGCCTTGGCTGGTGCAACAGTCGTAGTGCACTGGGATTCTGTCCCAGTAGCAGAGGCTCACAGTCTCCCAAGTTGGACAGAAGGCAGAGAGGACCCAAGGCATCCCTCACATCTACCACTTATGTTGGAGATTCTTTGCAGATCCAGAGGACAGAAGAGCCCACCAGCTGGACGTCAATGCCTTAGGTGCCTGCAGGTGCAGGGGAGTGACTCCTTCACTCCAAGGGAGATTCCATTTTGCTTCTTTGGTGCAGCTGAAGTCTTGCCGACCCCAGAGGATGCACAGCTGTGGAAATTTTGCAGATTGCTCACAGGAGCCACCGAAACAATGTTGCAAGGAGAATTCTTCTTAGGTATTGCAGTCTTGTTTGGTTCCTGTGTTGCTCAGCATCGCTTCTGGAGACCAGGAGCAGATGTGTTTGCAGAGATGTCCTGGTGCAGTCTTGCACGACAAACCTGGGAACCCACCCATCAGTTTTGGGGTATGATTCCCAAATGTTTGATAGCAACATGCTCAAGTTGAGAGTTACCATTATGTAGGTGGACCACAAGGTGTGGCCAGTACATAGCTAAAATGGCTTCCTCGCACTTAAGAAGTCCAGGGAATTGGACCTGGAGTTTGTGGGGGCACTTCTGCCCATACAATGGTGTAGGAAAGTACCATATTTCCTGGCATGTTACTCCCATATTTCACTGTATATATATTGTTTTAGTCTGTGTCACTGGGACCCTGCCAGGTAGGGCCCCAGTGCTCATAAATATGTTCCATGCATGTGTTCCATGTGTGATGCCTAACTGTCTCACTGAGGCTCTGCTAACCAGAACCTCAGTGGTTATGCTCTCTCTGCTTTCCAAATTTGTCACTAACAGGCTAGTGACTAAATTTACCAATTCACATTGGCATACTGGTACACCCATATAATTCCCTTGTATATGGTACTGAGGTACCCAGGGTATTGGGGTTCCAGGAGATCGCTATGGGCTGCAGCATTTCTTTTGCCACCCATAGGGAGCTCTGACAATTCTTACACAGGCCTGCCAGTGCAGCCTGAGTGAAATAACGTCCACGTTATTTCACAGCCATTTACCACTGCACTTAAGTAACTTATAAGTCACCTATATGTCTAACCTTCACCTGGTGAAGGTTAGGTGCCAAGTTACTTAGTGTGTGGGCACCCTGGCACTAGCCAAGGTGCTCCCACATCGTTCAGGGCAAATTCCCCGGACTTTGTGAGTGCGGGGACACCATTACACACGTGCACTGTACATGGGTCTCTACCTATGTACAGCGTCACAATGATAACTCCGAACATGGCCATGTAACATGTCTAAGATCATGGAATAGTCACCCCAATGCCATTGTGGCATTGGGGGGACAATTCCATGATCCCCCGGGTCTCTAGCACAGAACCCGGGTACTGCTAAACTGCCTTTCCGGGGTCTCCACTGCAGCTGCTGCGGCTGCTGCTGCCAACCCCTCAGACAGGTTTCTGCCCTCCTAGGGTCCAGGCAGCCCTGGCCCAGGAAGGCAGGACAAAGGATTTCCTCTGAGAGAGGGTGTTACACCCTCTCCCTTTGGAAATAGGTGTGAGGGCTGGGGAAGAGTAGCCTCCCCCAGCCTCTGGAAATGCTTTGATGGGCACAGATGGTGCCCATCTCTGCATAAGCCAGTCTACACCGGTTCAGGGATCCCCCAGCCCTGCTCTGGCATGAAACTGGACAAAGGAAAGGGGAGTGACCACTCCCCTGACCTGCACTTCCCAGGGGAGGCGCCCAGATCTTCTCCAGTGTGTCCCAGACCTCTGCCGTCTTGGAAACAGGTGTTTGTGGCACACTGGACTGCTCTGAGTGGCCAGTGCCAGCAGGTGACGTCAGAGGCTCCTTCTGAAAGGCTCTTACCTCTCTTGGTAGCCAATCCTCATTCCTAGGTAGCCAAACCTCCTTTTCTGGCTATTTAGGGTCTCTGCTTTGGGGCTCTCACCAGATGACGAATGCAAGAGCTCATCAGAGTTCCTCTACATATCCCTCTTCACCTTCTGCCAAAGGATCGACCGCTGACTGCTCAGGATGCCTGCAAAACTGCAACAAAGTAGCAAGACGACTACTAGCAACCTTGTATTGCTTCATCCTACCGGCTTTCTCGACTGTTTCCAGGTGTTGCATGCTCTGGGGGTAGCCTGCCTCCTCTCTGCACCAGGAGCTCTGAAGAAATCTCCCGTGGGTCGACGGAATCTTCCCCCTGCAACCGCAGGCAACAAAAGACTGCATCACAGGTCCTCTGGGTCCCCTCTCAGCACGCCGAGCGTGGTCCCTGGAACTCAGCAACTCTGTCCAAGTGACTCCCACAGTCCAGTGACTCTTCAGTCCAAGTTTGGTGGAGCTTAGTCCTTGCCTCCCCACGCTAGACTGCATTGCTGGGTACCGCGTGATTTGCAGCTGCTCCGGCTCCTGTGCACTCTTCCAGGATTTCCTTCGTGCACAGCTAAGCCTGGGTCCCCGACACTGGAACCTGCAGTGCACAACCTTCTGAGTTGTCCTCCGGCGTTGTGGGACTCCCTTTTGTGACTTCGGGTGGACTCCGGTTCACTTTTCTTCTAAGTGCCTGTTCAGGTACTTCTGAGGGTGCTGCCTGCTTCTGTGAGGGCTCCCTGACTTGCTGGGCGCCCCCTCTGTCTCCTCATCCAAGTGGCGACATCCTGGTCCCTCCTTGGCCACAGCAGCATCCAAAAACCCTAACCGCGACCCTTGCAGCTAGCAAGGCTTGTTTGCGGTCTTTCTGCGTGGGAACACCTCTGCAAGCTTCTTCACGACGTGGGACATCCATCCTCCAAAGGACAAGTCCCTAGCTCTCTTCTTTCTTGCAGAACTCCATGCTTCTTCCATCCGGTGGCAGCTTCCTTACACCCTCAGCTTGCATTTCCTTGGCTCCTGCCCACTGTCACGACTATTGGACTTGGTCCCCTTGTCTTACAGGTACTCAGGTCCGGAAATCCACTGTTGTTGCATTGCTGGTATTTGTCCTTCCCGCAGAATCCCCCTATCACGACTTCTGTGCTCTCTGGGGGTAGTAGGTGCACTTTACACCTACCTTTCAGGGTCTTGGTGTGGGCTATTTTTTTTAACCCTCACTGTTTTCTTACAGTCCCCGCGACCCTCTACAAGCTCATAGGTTTGGGGTCCATTCGTGGTTCGCATTCCACTTTTGGAGTATATGGTTTGTTGCCCCTATACCTATGTACTCCTATTGCAATCCATTGTAACTTTACACTGCTTGCATTACTTTTCTTGCTATTACCTGCATAATTTTGGTTTGTGTACATATATCTTGTGGATATATCTTATCCTCATACTGAGGGTACTCACTGAGATACTTTGGCATATTGTCATAAAAATAAAGTACCTTTATTTTTAGTACTTCTGTGTATTGTGTTTTCTTATGATATTGTGCATATGACACCAGTGGTATAGTAGGAGCTTTACATGTCTCCTAGTTCAGCCTAAGCTGCTTTGCCATAGCTACCTTCTATCAGCCTAAGCTGCTAGAAACACCTCTTCTACACTAATAAGGGATAACTGGACCTGGCACAAGGTGTAAGTACCTCTGGTACCCACTACAAGCCAGGCCAGCCTCCTACAAATGGTGCCTACACAGAGGGACCTGCACCCTGCCCTTTGGGCTCAAAGGGCCAACCATAGGGGCGACTTGCAGTTACCAGATTTAGCAACCCGTAGTGAAAGGGTGCATGCACCTTTTCACGCAGGATTCAAATGGCAGGCCTGCAGACAGTTTGCATGGGCTCCCATGGGTGGCATAATATATGCTGCAGCCCATGTGAGACCCCTAGTCTACCAATGCCTTGGGTACCTAAGTACCTTCTACCAGGGACTTATAGCGGAACACAAGTATGCCCATTGTGGGGTATAAGTACCACAGAGACAACCAAGTTTAGAGGGGAGAGCACAATCACTGGCGTCCCTGATTAGCAGTATCTAAGTAAAACTAGTCTAAGCACACTGACATCAGGCAAAAAGTGTGTGTGTAACCATGCCAGAAAGAGGTGTCTTTCCTACATCCCAGCTGTCCAGACTCCTAGTCCACTCAGTTTTCACCCCTGTTGGAGTCCCCACGTTTATAATATAGTACACTGTTCCATACACTAAGTACATGCAGGGCTGAAAGAAGTCAGTAATTTCAGGAGATCCAATAGGATGTCAAGCTTCATCACTGGGCATTCTCCTCGTCAGACCGGTGCTGCAATGTCTGGGGGACCACCCCTGTTATGGTGGTGGTACTGAACCGGAGACTGTATACCGAATTTGGTTAGGTCTGAGATGAATACTGACTATTGGAAAAATGTAGGAGAGACAGAAAAAGTTAAAATTAGCTCATAACCTTAAACATCACATTTAATGAATCAGCGATAGGTTCAGGCCAAGATTAAAAGAAAATCAGGGGGGGTGAAAACAGGGATAATGTCCCACTACAAAAGGTAGTGTCCCCAATCCAAGAAAAATGTGGTCAACATGTTTCGCGTCTGAATGGTCATAATGATCCCATGACGCTTCTTCAGGACCGTAACTACTACTAATCCTTTGCTAATGTGTACAAATAAGTGCTGAATGGTCACTTACTTAATGAAGACTGTCCGTCAGAGTCTGTTGGTCAGCCAGTCGCCCTGCGTTAAAGTGAGAACATAGAAGTTCATTAGTAGAAAAGCAGTGAAAGACTCAGAGGTGATAAAATCAGTAGAAGCCAAGGTCCCAAGTATGGCACATAAGGAAGTAACAAAATTGGCTTCCCGTCCCATAGTAGGGATTGGACATCGTAGGAACGCGCAAGCCTCAAACCAAAGGAGTATTACTAGGTACAAAAAGCAGCATGGTAGTATAAAAATTGAATATACACTGACCGGGTACCACCTGGAGGTGTCATGGAGAAATAACATCCATAACTATTTGCTAAGAAATGCAGCTCCTAAATCAAATCAAAACAGTTAATGAAGACACCATTAATAGTAGGGCTGATCAGTGTCAGACTGCAAACCCATTTACATGGTTATCTGTTAAAAAATCAGAGAAAACGATTGCTAAAATCATCTAAAGATCAACCATTGCATTCAGAGCATCAGTAGTCCGTAGCGAGAGTCATGTAAAAACAGAGAAAGAGAAAGACTCACTTATTCACGTCCCTGGTCTCGAAATAGACCTACCCATGGCCGCGTGCCTGGAGACAATGAAGAGCCGCGTCGGGGCTCCTAATAAAGGAGAATGTCAAGGCGCGATCAAACGCGTTAATTGCAGGAAGTGCTGTGCGCGTCAGTCCGTTAAGCCACAGTCTGGTCAGAAGGAAGCAATAAACATAAAAGATGTACCAAGTTGCATGCAGCCTCTGCACGCAGGCCCTCTCTGCGCCTGTTGCCCCTGACCCAATCTGAGGTGGGTCAAGGGGGCCAAGGACTTCCCCCATCCTCTGAGCTAGAGTCCACAAAGGGTCTTCCCCACCCCATAAAAAAAAAAACTGGTCTCCCAGATGACACATGCAGTCTCAATACACTGGATCCCCTGAACGCGAATACTCCCAGACAAAGAAACCAGATGCCTAAGGACAACCCTGCATCCGACCCCCCCCCCTCATCCCCAAAACCACCACCACCACCCAGCTGCGCAGAGTGACCTTCTGGTGTGGTTTAAGTTGTTGTTAATGGAGTGTTTGCTGAACATTGTTTTCCTCAATAGGTTAACATTGAAGACCTCTGAAATTGCAGAAGTGTTGATTTTTAAAACTAAAAAGTATTTCTGCTTTAAAACATGCTTACTGTAGGAAGCTGGCTCTGTATATATTATATAAAAATGAGATATAGGGGGTGATTCCAACCTTGGCGGGCGGCAACCGCCATGCGGCCGCAATTACGCGGCCCCCATTCCAACATTCCCGCTGGGCCGTTTGGCGCTAACCAAGTTAGCGCCTGCCGGCCCAGTGGGAATGAGGCCGCAACACAAGAGCCGGCTCCTAATGGAGCCGGCGGTGTTGCGGCCGTGCAACGGGTGCAGTTGCACCCGTCACGCTTTTCACTGTCTGCCAGGCAGACAGTGAAAAGCAGACCGGGACCCTGTTATGGGGCCCCTGCACTGCCCATGCCAGTGGCATGGGCAGAGCAGGGGCCCTCAGGGGCCCCAGGACACCCTTTACCGCCAGCCTCTTCCTGGCAGTGTAAACCGCCAGAAACAGGCTGGCGGTAAGGGGGTCATAATCCCCAGGGCAGCGCTGCTTGCAGCGCTGCCCTGGCGGATTATCACCGCCGGGGGAAAATCGGCGGGAAACCGCCGGCCCCAGCAGTGCGACCGCGGCGGTACTGCTGCTGTCAGAATGGGAAATGAAGGACCGCCAGCCTGTTGGCGGTGCTTCCGTCATTCTTGCCCTGGCGGTCCAAGACCGCCAGGGTCAGAATGACCCCCATAGTGTGTACAGAGTCCAGGGTTTCCCTGGCGGCTTAACAGAGGCTAAAGTAGATAATACTAATGCTCTCTTGTTGTAGTGTGGTCTAGCAGAGAGTAGTGCAAAGCATTTGTTGTACACAGTCAATGCAGTTTAGCTTGACTTGCAGTTAGTCTCTGGGGGTTAGGATGTCCACAGGTCAAGGTTCAGGTTGACTCCAAGTCTACACCACCAGCAACACTGGCCCGGCTGGGTTCAGAGGTCAAAGTTGGTGTTGGATTTAAAATGAGATTCTATGGCGACTGGGGTCAACTGGAAACAGATCTGCTACCAGGTAAGTACCTGCGACTTTGGAGGGCAGACCTTGGAGGTTTAGGTGAGCACCAGGAGGGCCAAGGGCCAGCATCAAACACACACCCTCATCGGCACAAGAGCGGCTGGGCTCAGGGTGCAAACATAGTGTTGGGCTCCCATTGCTTTTTAATAGGGGGACCCTGTGGTGACAAAGATGCGGCAGGCTGGGTTCAGGGGGTTGGTTCTGGGGAATGACAGGCTGGAGAAAGATGAGCGTTGCCTGCTGAATGTTGCTGGACCAGTGGTCATACTCCCCAAAGCCAGGGTGCAGGGGTGCCGTTAAGCATTGGGAATCCTCATCCTGTTCTCTTGCAGTCCGGGGGGTCCTCCAGATTTATTTTGAAGGCATCATGTTGGCCTGAAGGTGTCAACCCAGGGTGGACACAAGGTCAGAATCACCTGGGGACCTGTTCTAGACCGGTGGGACACCGGGACAGAGGCTGTGGACATGTGGTGCTGAGTGGGCAGGACCCGCGGATCTGGGGCAGTTCTAGAGTCTTTTTAGAGGTTTTGTTCTGGACAGGGCCACTGTCCTCGTGAGTTCTTGGTCCTCTGATGGGCAGGCAGTCCTCTGGGGGGGTTGGAAAGGTTTTTTGTCCTGCTGGATGCGTCGCCTTTTGGTAGAGTCCTTGAAGCTGCAGACAGGCTGGTAGGGCTGGGGCCAAGTCAGTTGTCATCTTGAGTCTTCACTGCTGGGGGTTCGGCTTAGCAGTCCTAATTTCTTCTTTTCTTGAGGTCGCTAGGAATCTGGTGAGCTAGGTTCATGGGATCCCTTAAATCCTAGATTCGGGGCATTACAGGGGTCACTTCAGCTCTGAACACCTTAGGGGTGCTTCTAGCTGGAATTTGTCACTCGTTGTTTTACGTAATTTCCCCACCAGAATTGCTGCCAAGATTGTGGCTTTTATCCAGGGAGGAGTGGGCATCTACACTAGTTGAAGTGCCCTGGGCCACTGTAACAGGAGGCCTGACCCTTTGAGATTCACTCGCAAAGTGTTAGTTCGTTTAGGGGGGAGGTGTGAAGCCCCTCCACCCAGAGCAGGCTTTGTTTCTGGCATCAGAACACAAAAGCTCTCATCCCTAAAAGCCTGTCTTTAACTTGGAAGCAGGCACAGACTGGTCAGCCTTACACAAAAGGGTTGTTTAAAATACTGGGGGCATCTCTTAGATGCTGTAGGAAGCTGCTCTTTATATACTATATGAAAATTAGATAACGTGTACACAGAATCCAGGGGTTCCCCAAGAGGCTTGACAGAGGCAATAATGGATAATACTAATGCTCCATTTGTGGTAGTGTGTTCAAGCAGTTAGGCTTATCAGAGGGTAGTGTTAGCATTTGTTGTACACACTCAAGCAATGAATGAGAATACACACTCATTGACTTACCTCCAGGCCAATAGGTTTTTATGTAGGCAAATATTCTTTTGTTAATGTGTTTCCTGAACCACAGGATTCATTTAGCAGGTAAGTACATTAAATGAAAGGTACTGTACACAGTAATACTTAAAACTTTGAATGGAATCAACAATGTACACAGTTTTCTTTAAAATGGCAAAAAGCTATTTTAAAAGTGGACACTGCAATTTTCAACAGTTCCTGGTGGAGGTAAGTAAAGTACAGTTTTTGAGGTAAGTAACAAACTTATGGGTTCAATCTCCTGGGCATAGGTAGCCCACCGTTGGCATTCAAGATAACCCCAAACACCCAGCACCAGCAACACCGGGCCGGTTAGGTGCAGAGGTCAAACGGGAGCCAAAATAAAGCGGGCCCCCATGGAGACGGGGGTACTCTGGTTCCGGTCTGCTGGCAGGTAAGTACCCGTGTTGTCGGAGGGCAGACTAGAGGGGTTTCGAGGAGTACTGGAGGGGCCCCAAGTAGGCACAAAGACTTCACCCTCAGCGGCATGGGGGCAGACGTTTGCAAACAGTGCATCCGGTTCTCAATAGGATTCTATGAAGGGACCCAGGGTCACTTGGGCGCTGCAGGCCGGGCACAGGGATGCCTCTCGGGCAAGCCACCGACTGGGCATGGAAGAGGGCCACCAGCTAGTCGTTGCTGCACCAGTGGTCAGTTTCTCTCAGATATCTTCATCCCGGACAGTTGCGGTCAGAGGGGTCATCGGAATTCCCTCTGCAGGCATCGTTGTGGGGATGCAAAGAGGTCAGCATGGGGTGGACACGTCGAAGTCGTCTGGGGATCCTCTCTGGATAGGTGGTTTCTCTGGACACTGGCCGGAGGCATCGGGTGCAGAGTAGTTGGACTCTCTCTTCTGGAGTGAGGTGAGAGTCCCTTTAAAGATGGTTTCTTTGTCTTCTTTTTGAATAGGTCTGCTGTCCACGAGACTTTCTTGGTCCTCTGTGATGTAGGCAGTCCCCTGGAGGCTTTTCAGGGGTCGCTGCTCCTGCAGAACATGTTGCTTCTTATTTTGCAGCTTTTTGAAGCAGGAGACGGGCTGGTAGGGCTGGGGCCAAGTCACTTGTCTCTTATCTGTGGGGTTTTCAGCTCAGCAGTCCTTTTTTGAGGTCGTCAGGAATCTGAGAATACTAAATTTAGGGGTGTGTTAGGGTCATAGGGCAGTAGCCAATGTCTACTGTCTCTGAGGGTGGCTACAACCTCCCTCCTTGTGCCCATTCCCTCTGGTGTGGGGCACATCCCTATCCCTATTGGTCCTACTCCTCCCAAGCAAGATCAAGAATTTCTCAAGGAGGGGGGGTCACTTAGGGGTGGTTACCCCCTCACTCCTTGTTTTTCTCATTATCCCTCTGGACTTGCTGCCAAAAGTGGGGACTCGTCCCGGGGTGGGTGGGCATCCCCACTGGCTGGAGTGCCCTAGGGCACTGTAACACCAGGCTTGAGCCTTTGAAGCTCACCGCTAGGTGTTACAGTTCCTGCAGGGGGGAGGTGTGAAGCACCTCCACCCAGGACAAGCTTTGTTTCTGACCACAGAGTGCACAAATGCACTGACCACATGTGATCAGAAACTTGTCTGGAAGTGTCAGGCTGGCATAAACCAGTCACTCCTACACTACCAGACTGGCTGATATACAGGGGGCATCTCTAAGATGCCCTCTGTGTGCATTTTTCAATAAATCCCACACTTGCATCAGTGTGGGTTTATTGTGGTGAGAAGTTTGATTCAGTGTAGTCTTTATAGTGCTGTGGTGGTCGTAATGACAAACTCCCAGACCATATACTCAGTATGGCTATCCTGCACTTACAATGTCTAAGAATTGGCTTCGACACAGTAGGGGCCTATTGCTCTTGCAGCTGTGCCCTCACCTGTGGTATAGTGTACCCTGCATTAGGGCTGTAAGGCCTGCTAGAGGGCTGACTTATCTATGCCAGAAGCAGTGGTTTGTGGGCATGGCACTCTGAGGGGAGTGCCATGTCGACTTTGTTTTTTCTCCCCACTAGCTCACACAAGCTGCCAGACAGAATGCATGTATTGAATGAGGGGTCCCTTAGGGTGGCATAGTACATGCTGCAGCCCTTAGGGATCTCCCCTGGCCACCGGGCCCCTGGTACCAGGAATACCTTTTACAAGGGTCTTAACTGTGTGCCAGGGTGTGCCAGTTGGGTAAACAAAGATACAGTTTTGGGAAAGAACACTGATGCCTGGTTAGCAGGGTCCCAGCACACTTGCATCAACACTAGGCAAAAAGTGAGAGGGTAGCCATGCCAACAGCGGCATTTTCCTACAGATGCCCTCTGGGTGCATTATACAATAAATCCAACACTGGTATTGTGCTGAGAAGTTTGATACCAAGCTTCCCAGCCTTCAGTGAAGTCATCATGCAGCTGCGGAGTTCGTGATTACTAACTCCAGGTGTAGGAAAGTACCATCTTGCCTGGCATGTTACCCCCATATTTCACAGTATATATGTTTTAGTCTGTCACTGGGACCCTGCCAGGCAGGGCCCCAGTGCTCATAAGTATGTGCCCTGTATGTGTTCCCTGTGTGATGCCGAACTGTCTCACTGAGGCTCTGCTAACCAGAACCTCAGTAGTTATGCGCTCTCTGCTTTCCACATTTGTCACTAACAGGCTAGTGACTAAATTTGCCAATTCACATTGGCATACTGGAACACCCTTATAATTCCCTAGTATATGGTACTGAGGTACCCAGGGTATTGGGGTTCCAGGAGATCCCTATAGGCTGCAGCATTTCTTTTGCCACCCATAGGGAGCTCTGACAATTCTTACACAGGCCTGCCACTGCAGCCTGCGTGAAATAACCGCGTGAAATAACGTCCACGTTATTTCACAGCCATTTACCACTGCACTTAAGTAACTTATAAGTCACCTATATGTCTAACCTTTACCTGGTAAAGGTTGGGTGCTAAGTTACTTAGTGTGTGGGCACCCTGGCACTAGCCAAGGTGCCCCCACATCGTTCAGGGCAAATTCCCCGGACTTTGTGAGTGCGGGGACACCATTACACACGTGCAATATACATAGGTCACTACCTATGTATAGCGTCACAATGGTAACTCCGAACATGGCCATGTAATATGTCTAAGATCATGGAATTGTCACCCCAATACAATTCTGGTATTGGAGGGGGGGGGGACAATTCCATGATCCCTCAGGTCTCTAGCACAGAACCTGGGTACTGCCAAACTGCCTTTCCGGGGTCTCCACTGCAGCTGCTGCCAACCCCTCAGACAGGTTTCTGCCCTCCTGGGGTCCAGGCAGCCCTGGCCCAGGAAGGCAGAACAAAGGATTTCCTCTGAGAGAGGGTGTTACACCCTCTCCCTTTGGAAATAGGTGTGAAGGGCTGGGGAGGAGTAGCCTCCCCCAGCCTCTGGAAATGCTTTGATGGGCACAGATTGTGTCCATCTCTGCATAAGCCAGTCTACACCAGTTTAGGGATCCCCCAGCCCTGCTCTGGCGCGAAACTGGACAAAGGAAAGGGGAGTGACCACTCCCCTGACCAGTACCTCCCAGGGGAGGTGCCCAGAGCTCCTCCAGTGTGTCCCAGACCTCTGCCATCTTGGATTTAGAGGTGTTGGGGGCACACTGGACTGCTCTGAGTGGCCAGAGCCAGCAGGTGACGTCAGAGGCTGCTTCTGATAGGCTCTTACCTCTCTTGGTAGCCAATCCTTCTTCCTTGGTAGCCAAACATCCTTTTCTGGCTATTTAGGGTCTCTGCTTTGGGGGATTCTTCAGATACCGAATGCAAGAGCTCGCCAGAGTTCCTCTGCATCTCCCTCTTCACCTTCTGCCAAAGGATCGACCGCTGACTGCTCCAGGAGGCTGCAAAAGTGCAACAAAGTAGCAAGACGACTACCAGCAACATTGTAGCACCCCATCCTGCCGGCTTTCTCGACTGTTTCCAGATGGTGCATGCTCTGGGGGTAGCCTGCCTTCACCCTGCACCAGAAGCTCTGAAGAAATCTCCCGTGGGTCGACAGAATCTTCCCCCTGCTAACTCAGGCACCAAAAGACTGCAACTCTGGTCTGCTGCGTCCCCTCTCATCCTGATGAGCGTGGTCCCTGGAACACAGTAACTCTGTCCAAGTGACTCCCACAGTCCAGTGACTCTTCAGTCCAAGTTTGGTGGAGGTAAGTCCTTGCCTCCCCACGCTAGACTGCATTGCTGGGTACCGCGTGATTTGCAGCTGCTCCGGCTCCTGTGCACTCTTCCAGGATTTCTTCGTGCACAGCTAAGCCTGGGTCCCCAGCACTCCGTCCTGCAGTGCACAACCTTCTCAGTTGTCCTCTGGCGTCGTGGGACTCCCTTTTGTGACTTCGCGTGTACTCCGGTTCACTTTTCTTTCAACTGCCTGTTGGGGTACTTCTGCGGGTGCTGCCTGCGTCTTTGAGGGCTCTCTGAGTTGCTGAGCGCCCCCTCTGTCTCCTTCTCCAAAAGGCGACATCCTGGTCCTCAGCAGCACCCAAGAACCTCTACCATGACCCTTGCAGCTAGCTAGGCTTGTTTGCGATCTTTCTGCGTGGGAACACCTCTGCAAGCTTCATCGCGACGTGGGACATCCGCCTTGCAAAGGAGAAGTTCCTAGTCCTCTTCTTTCTTGCAGAACTCAAAGCTTCTTCCAACCGGTTGCAGCTTCCTTGCACCTTCAGCTGGCATTTCCTGGGGCTCCTGCCCCCTCTCGACACTGTCGCGACTATTGGACTTGGTCCCCTTGTCCTACAGGTACTCAGGTCCGGAAATCAGTTGTCAGTGCACTGCTGGTGTGTGTTCTTCCTGCAGAATCCCCCTATCACGACTGCTGTGCTCTCTGGGGCTAGTAGGTGCACTTTACTCCTACTTTTCAGGGTCTTGCAGTGGGGTATTTTTCTAATCCTCATGTAGGAAAGTACCATCTTGCTTGGCATGTTACCCCCATTTTTCACTGTATATATGTTGTTTTAGTTGTATGTGTCACTGGGACCCTGCCAGCCAGGGCCCCAGTGCTCATAAGTGTGCCTGAATGTGTTACCTGTGTAGTGACTAACTGTCTCACTGAGGCTCTGCTAACCAGAACCTCAGTGGTTATGCTCTCTCATTTCATTCAAATTGTCACTAACAGGCTAGTGACCAATTTTACCAATTTACATTGGCTTACTGGAACACCCTTATAATTCCCTAGTATATGGTACTGAGGTACCCAGGGTATTGGGGTTCCAGGAGATCCCTATGGGCTGCAGCATTTCTTTTGCCACCCATAGGGAGCTCTGACAATTCTTACACAGGCCTGCCACTGCAGCCTGAGTGAAATAACGTCCACGTTATTTCACAGCCATTTTACACTGCACTTAAGTAACTTGTAAGTCACCTATATGTCTAACCTTTACCTGGTAAAGGTTAGGTGCAAAGTTACTTAGTGTGAGGGCACCCTGGCACTAGCCAAGGTTTCAGAGCCAATTCACTGAACTTTGTGAGTGCGGGGACACCATTACACGCGTGCACTACATATAGGTCACTACCTATATGTAGCTTCACCATGGTAACTCCGAATATGGCCATGTAACATGTCTATGATCATGGAATTGCCCCCTCTATGCCATCCTGGCGTTGTTGGTACAATTCCATGATCCCAGTGGTCTGTAGCACAGACCCTGGTACTGCCAGACTGCCCTTCCTGGGGTTTCACTGCAGCTGCTGCTGCTGCCAACCCCTCAGACAGGCAGCTGCCCTCCTGGGGTCCAGCCAGGCCTGGCCCAGGATGGCAGAACAAAGAACTTCCTCTGAGAGAGGGTGTGACACCCTCTCCCTTTGGAAAATGGTGTGAAGGCAGGGGAGGAGTAGCCTCCCCCAGCCTCTGGAAATGCTTTGTTGGGCACAGATGTGCCCAATTCTGCATAAGCCAGTCTACACCGGTTCAGGGACCCCTTAGCCCCTGCTCTGGCGCGAAACTGGACAAAGGAAAGGGGAGTGACCACTCCCCTGACCTGCACCTCCCCTGGGAGGTGTCCAGAGCTCCTCCAGTGTGCTCCAGACCTCTGCCATCTTGGAAACAGAGGTGCTGCTGGCACACTGGACTGCTCTGAGTGGCCAGTGCCACCAGGTGACGTCAGAGACTCCTGCTGATAGGCTCCTTCAGGTGTTAGTAGCCTTTCCTCTCTCCTAGGTAGCCAAACCCTCTTTTCTGGCTATTTAGGGTCTCTGTCTCTGGGGAAACTTTAGATAACGAATGCATGAGCTCAGCCGAGTTCCTCTGCATCTCTCTCTTCACCTTCTGATAAGGAATCGACCGCTGACCGCGCTGGAAGCCTGCAAACCTGCAACATAGTAGCAAAGACGACTACTGCAACTCTGTAACGCTGATCCTGCCGCCTTCTCGACTGTTTTCCTGCTTGTGCATGCTGTGGGGGTAGTCTGCCTCCTCTCTGCACCAGAAGCTCCGAAGAAATCTCCCGTGGGTCGACGGAATCTTCCCCCTGCAACCGCAGGCACCAAAAAGCTGCATTACCTTTGGGTCTCCTCTCAGCACGACGAGCGAGGTCCCTCGAATCCAGCGACGCTGTCCAAGTGACCCCCACAGTCCAGTGACTCTTCAGCCCAAGTTTGGTGGAGGTAAGTCCTTGCCTCACCTCGCTGGGCTGCATTGCTGGGAACCGCGACTTTGCAGCTACTCCGGCCCCTGTGCACTTCCGGCAGAAATCCTTCGTGCACAGCCAAGCCTGGGTCCACGGCACTCTAACCTGCATTGCACGACTTTCTAAGTTGGTCTCCGGCGACGTGGGACTCCTTTGTGCAACTTCGGCGAGCACCGTTTCACACATCCTCGTAGTGCCTGTTTCTGGCACTTCTCCGGGTGCTACCTGCTTCAGTGAGGGCTCTTTGTCTTGCTCGACGTCCCCTCTCTCTGCAGGTCCAATTTGCGACCTCCTGGTCCCTCCTGGGCCCCAGCAGCGTCCAAAAACGCCAAACGCACGATTTGCGTGTAGCAAGGCTTGTTGGCGTCCATCCGGCGGGAAAACACTTCTGCACGACTCTCCAAGGCGTGGGGGATCCATCTTCCAAAGGGGAAGTCCCTAGCCCTTGTCGTTCCTGCAGAAACCTCAGCTTCTTCTGTCCAATCGAAGCTTCTTTGCACCCGCAGCTGGCATTTCCTGGGCATCTGCCCATCTACGACTTGCTTGTGACTTTTGGACTTGGTCCCCTTGTTCCACAGGTACCCTAGATTGGAAATCCACAGTTGTTGCATTGCTGGTTTGTGTCTTTCCTGCATTATTCCTCTAACACGACTCTTTTGTCCTTAGGGGAACTTTAGTGCACTTTGCACTCACTTTTCAGGGTCTTGGGGAGGGTTATTTTTCTAACTCTCACTATTTTCTAATAGTCCCAGCAACCCTCTACAAGGTCACATAGGTTTGGGGTCCATTCGTGGTTCGCATTCCACTTCTGGAGTATATGGTTTGTGTTGCCCCTATCCCTATGTTTCCCCATTGCATCCTATTGTAACTATACATTGTTTGCACTGTTTTCTAAGACTATACTGCATATTTTTGCTATTGTGTATATATATCTTTTGTATATTTCCTATCCTCTCACTGAGGGTACACTCTAAGATACTTTGGCATATTGTCATAAAAATAAAGTACCTTTATTTTTAGTATAACTGTGTATTGTGTTTTCTTATGATATTGTGCATATGACACTAAGTGGTACTGTAGTAGCTTCATACGTCTCCTAGTTCAGCCTAAGCTGCTCTGCTAAGCTACCATTATCTATCAGCCTAAGCTGCTAGACACCCTATACACTAATAAGGGATAACTGGGCCTGGTGCAAGGTGCAAGTACCCCTTGGTACTCACTACAAACCAGTCCAGCCTCCTACAGCCTGCGGTTGCAGGGGGACGATTCCGTCGTAGCCCCCGGAGAAGTGCCAGAAACAGGCACTACGAGGATGCGTGAAACGGTGCTCGCCGAAGTTGCACAAAGGAGTCCCACGTCGCCGGAGACCAACTTAAAAAGTCGTGCAATGCAGGTTAGAGTGCCGTGGACTCAGGCTTGGCTGTGCACGAAGGATTTCCGCCGGAAGTGCACAGGGGCCGGAGTAGCTGCAAAGTCGCGGTTCCCAGCAATGCAGCCCAGCGAGGTGAGGCAAGGACTTACCTCCACCAAACTTGGGCTGAAGAGTCACTGGACTGTGGGGGTCACTTGGACAGTGTCGCTGGATTCGAGGGACCTCGCTCGTCGTGCTGAGAGGAGACCCAAGGGACCGGTAATGCAGCTTTTTGGTGCCTGCGGTTGCAGGGGGAAGATTCCGTCGACCCACGGGAGATTTCTTCGGAGCTTCTGGTGCAGAGAGGAGGCAGGCTACCCCCACAGCATACACAAGCAGGAAAACAGTCGAGAAGGCGGCAGGATCAGCGTTACAAAGTTGCAGTAGTCGTCTTTGCTACTATGTTGCAGGTTTGCAGGCTTCCAGCGCGGTCAGCGGTCGTTTCCTTATCAGAAGGTGAAGAGAGAGATGCAGAGGAACTCGGCTGAGCTCATGCATTCGTTATCTAAAGTTTCCCCAGAGACAGAGACCCTAAATAGCCAGAAAAGAGGGTTTGGCTACCTAGGAGAGAGGATAGGCTAGCAACACCTGAAGGAGCCTATCACAAGGAGTCTCTGGCGTCACCTGGTGGCACTGGCCACTCAGAGCAGTCCAGTGTGCCAGCAGCACCTCTGTTTCCAAGATGGCAGAGGTCTGGAGCACACTGGAGGAGCTCTGGACACCTCCCAGGGGAGGTGCAGGTCAGGGGAGTGGTCACTCCCCTTTCCTTTGTCCAGTTTCGTGCCAGAGCAGGGCTAAGGGGTCCCCTGAACCGGTGTAGACTGGCTTATTCAGAATTGGGCACATCTGTGCCCAACAAAGCATTTCCAGAGGCTGGGGGAGGCTACTCCTCCCCTGCCTTCACACCATTTTCCAAAGGGAGAGGGTGTCACACCCTCTCTCAGAGGAAGTTCTTTGTTCTGCCATCCTGGGCCAGGCCTGGCTGGACCCCAGGAGGGCAGATGCCTGTCTGAGGGGTTGCCAGCAGCAGCAGCAGCTGCAGTGAAACCCCAGGAAGGGCAGTTTGGCAGTACCAGGGTCTGTGCTACAGACCACTGGGATCATGGGATTGTGCCAACTATGCCAGGATGGCATAGAGGGGGCAATTCCATGATCATAGACATGTTACATGGCCATATTCGGAGTTACCATTGTGAAGCTACATATAGTTAGTGACCTATGTAGTGCACGCGTGTAATGGTGTCCCCGCACTCACAAAGTTCAGGGAATTGGCTCTGAACAATGTGGGGGCACCTTGGCTAGTGTCAGGGTGCCCTCACACTAAGTAACTTTGCACCTAACCTTTACCAGGTAAAGGTTAGACATATAGGTGACTTATAAGTTACTTAAGTGCAGTGTAAAATGGCTGTGAAATAACGTGGACGTTATTTCACTCAGGCTGCAGTGGCAGGCCTGTGTAAGAATTGTCAGAGCTCCCTATGGGTGGCAAAAGAAATGCTGCAGCCCATAGGGATCTCCTGGAACCCCAATACCCTGGGTACCTCAGTACCATATACTAGGGAATTATAAGGGTGTTCCAGTAAGCCAATGTAAATTGGTAAAATTGGTCACTAGCCTGTTAGTGACAATTTGAATGAAATGAGAGAGCATAACCACTGAGGTTCTGGTTAGCAGAGCCTCAGTGAGACAGTTAGGCACCACACAGGGAACACATACATATAGGCCACAACCTTATGAGCACTGGGGTCCTGACTAGCAGGGTCCCAGTGACACATAACAAACATACTGAAAACATAGGGTTTTCACTATGAGCACTGGGCCCTGGCTAGCAGGATCCCAGTGAGACAGTGAAAACACCCTGACATACACTCACAAACAGGCCAAAAGTGGGGGTAACAAGGCTAGAAAGAGGCTACTTTCTCACACAACCCCCCCCCCCCCCCAAATGAAGGACAATAAGGCTAACCTTGGCCAGTTGAGACTTTATTGTCTAAGTGGTGATAAGTAGAGAGTAGCTCTGCAATAGACTGGTTACTCCCTTTATCATCCACTATATGGTTACTTCCCTGTGGGAATGTAAACCACCCTGTTTGAAGTTTTTTAGCTAAGCAACAATGTGAAGATGTATTTTCAGAGTTTCTATCAGTAAGTTTTAGTTTAGAGCAGTGGGAATTGTCCACTGAACCTATTTGTAGTGATGGAAATGCCAGACAGGGATGCTGTCTCAGAAAAGCCATAGCTGGGCAAAAACTTTGTCCATATGGCTGGAAGAGAGAACAGGGATGCTGTTTCTCTTGGGTTGGAGCAGGGCAGGGATGCTGTCCTATGAGCTCCACACTAGGGCAGGGATGCTGTCCTAAGTGTTGTGAGGCAGTGCAGAGTTTCTGCACTAAAGTTTCTCTGGGAGGGTTGGAGGGATGCTCCATGTTAACTAAAATGGTGCTCTTTTTCTCACCAATGTTAGTTATCCCACAGAGAGGTACTTCTACCTCAGGGAGTACAGCTTTGCCAGCTGATGTTTCCCTTGGAACAGGTGCCACCGCAGGAGAGGTTTCTCCCACCACAGGAATGCTATCCTGAATGGTAGGGTGGTTAGGGGATACTGTGATACCCTTTTTACCTGTTGATGGAGAGGGATCCTGAGTTTTCAGGCCTTCTCTCCTTTGCTTTTTCATTTCAGTAGAAATGAGAGGGAACAATTCCTCAGGGATGCCCAGCATGGCTGCATGGGCATAAAACTCTACATCAGCCCAACCTGAGGCCTCTAGGTCATTACCTAAGAGACAGTCTACAGGTAAGCTAGGTGATACCACCACCTGCTTAGGGCCAGTAACTCCACCCCAACTAAACTGAATTATAGCTAAGGGAAGAAACTTAGTGGAGTTATGGACATCAATAATCTTATACTGTTGTCCAATGATGTGTTGATCAGGGTGCACTAGGTTTTCAGTCACCAAAGTGATACTGGCACCTGTGTCCCTGTAGGCCAAGGCCTCAACACCATTTATTGAAACTGTCTGCCTGTACTTATCCATTGTAAGGGGACAAGCAGCCAGTGTGGCAAGGCCAATGCCACTAGGTGTGACAGAAACTGTCTTGGGACTGACTACCCCAGTTTCTATGATGGACCCATAAGTGAACCCAACTACACCCTTTGCTTGACTGTTGCCAGCAGTCCCACCACTAGTACCACTACTGCTAGGGGCACTAGAGCTTGATGTATTAGTGGTGGTAGGCTCAGGGGGTTTACCTGGACAGGACTTATCCCCTGGCCTATGGCCTCTATTTTTACACACAAAGCACCAAGGCTTTTTAAATTGTGTAGGTTGAGAAGAAGAGGAAGAATTTGTTTTATCCCCACCCTCTGAAGAGTGTTTAAGATTTGAAGTGGGATCTTTGGTTTTACCCTTATCCTCATGCTTATCTTGAGATTTTTCACCATCTTTCTTCTTATTGCCATCTTTGTCACCCCCTGTATGAACTTTTCTGTTCACCCTTGTTCTGACCCATTTGTCTGCCTTCTTTCCCAATTCTTGGGGAGAGGTCAGATCAGAGTCTACCAGGTACTGGTGCAACAAATCAGACACACAATTATTAAGAATATGCTCTCTCAGGATCAAGTTATACAGGCTGTCATAATCAGTAACTTTACTGCCATGTAACCACCCCTCCAAGGCCTTCACTGAATGGTCAATGTAATCAACCCAGTCTTGTGAAGACTCCTTTTTGGTCTCTCTGAACTTTATCCTGTATTGTTCAGTGGTTAAGCCATAACCATCCAGGAGTGCATTCTTAAGAACTGTAAAATTATTGGCATCACTTTCTTTCACAGTAAGGAGCCTATCCCTACCTTTTCCACTAAATGATAGCCATAGGATAGCAGCCCACTGCCTTTGAGGGACATCCTGTACAACACAGGCCCTCTCAAGTGCAGCAAACCACTTGTTAATGTCATCCCCCTCCTTATAAGGGGGAACTATCTTGTGCAGATTCCTGGAATCATGCTCTTTTGCAGGATGACTAAGGGAAATACTGCTGCTGCCACCATGGGTTTCTAAACCCAGTTTCTGTCTCTCCTTCTCTACTTCTAAAGTCTGTCTATCCAAATCCAGCTGTCGCTTCTTGAGCTTCAGTCTGGTTTGTTCCACTCTCAATCTATTGAGCTCCCTTTCTAACAATCTGTCATCAGGGTGGGTGGGAGGGACATGCCTTGAAACAGAAGTATGGTGAGAATGGACAGAAGGAGACCTGTCCCTTACAGAAGCCACCCTAACAGCTTGGCTAACAGAAACATCACTACCAGTATGGTGAGAATAAATGCTTTTGCTATGATGTGAGACAACACTATTTATATGGTGTGGCTCATCATCATTACCAACTATGCTAGACTGTCTAGTAATGGGCAGGCTAGGAACTTTCTTTCCTGAATCTTTTCCTGGGGGAGTCCCTGGATCAGATTGAGAACCATTAGCTACTTTTTCTACAGATGGGGCACTTATGGCCTTATCCTGTACTCTAAGCATGTTAATTAACAGTTCTAAGGAAGGATTCTTCCCTACACTCAAACCTCTCTCTATGCAGAGATTCCTTGCTCCTTTCCAGCTAAGGTGATCATATGCAAGTTTGGACAGATCAACATTTTGGCCTGTGCCAGACATTTTTAGAGAGAGTTAAAGTGATAGTAAAAGATAAAAAGTTTGTCAGAGCTTTTAGAAAGACAGAGAAAAAAAACTTTTACAACTTTTTAGAACTTTTTAGAAAGTTAGAAGTACTTTTCAGCACTTAGAAAAGAGTGAAAAGAGGAAATGCAAAACTTTTTGGCTATGTGTATATACACTGACCTTGTTTTGTATATTTTTCTCTTATGAAAAGTACAATGACAAGAGTGGTAAGTAGTCTCAAAGCACTTATCCCACCGCTGCACAACCAATGTAGGAGGCTGGACTGGTTTGTAGTGAGTACCATGGGGTACTTGCACCTTGCACCAGGCCCAGTTATCCCTTATTAGTGTATAGGGTGTCTAGCAGCTTAGGCTGATAGATAATGGTAGCTTAGCAGAGCAGCTTAGGCTGAACTAGGAGACGTGTGAAGCTACTACAGTACCACTTAGTGTCATATGCACAATATCATAAGAAAACACAATACACAGTTATACTAAAAATAAAGGTACTTTATTTTTATGACAATATGCCAAAGTATCTTAGAGTATACCCTCAGTGAGAGGATAGGAAATATACACAAGATATATATACACAATAGCAGAAATATGCAGTATAGTCTTAGAAAACAATGCAAACAATGTATAGTTACAATAGGATGCAATGGGGAAACATAGGGATAGGGACAACACAAACCATATACTCCAGAAGTGGAATGCGAACCACGAATGGACCCCAAACCTATGTGACCTTGTAGAGGGTCGCTGGGACTATTAGAAAATAGTGAGAGTTAGAAAAATAACCCTCCCCAAGACCCTGAAAAGTGAGTGCAAAGTGCACTAAAGTTCCCCTAAGGACAAAAGAGTCGTGTTAGAGGAATAATGCAGGAAAGACACAAACCAGCAATGCAACAACTGTGGATTTCCAATCTAGGGTACCTGTGGAACAAGGGGACCAAGTCCAAAAGTCACAAGCAAGTCGTAGATGGGCAGATGCCCAGGAAATGCCAGCTGCGGGTGCAAAGAAGCTTCGATTGGACAGAAGAAGCTGAGGTTTCTGCAGGAACGAAAAGGGCTAGAGACTTCCCCTTTGGTGGACGGATCCCTCTCGCCTTGGAGAGTTGTGCAGAAGTGTTTTCCCGCCGGAAGGACGCCAACAAGCCTTGCTACATGCAAATCGTGCGTTTGGCGTTTTTGGACGCTGCTGGGGTCCAGGAGGTCGCAAATTGGACCTGCAGAGAGAGGGGACGTCGAGCAAGACAAAGAGCCCTCACTGAAGCAGGTAGCCCCCGGAGAAGTGCCAGAAACAGCCACTACGAGGATGCGTGAAACGGTGCTCGCCGAAGTTGCACAAAGGAGTCCCACGTCGCCGGAGACCAACTTAGAAAGTCGTGCAATGCAGGTTAGAGTGCCGTGGACCCAGGCTTGGCTGTGCACGAAGGATTTCCGCCGGAAGTGCACAGGGGCCGGAGTAGCTGCAAAGTCGCGGTTCCCAGCAATGCAGCCCAGCGAGGTGAGGCAAGGACTTACCTCCACCAAACTTGGGCTGAAGAGTCACTGGACTGTGGGGGTCACTTGGACAGTGTCGCTGGATTCGAGGGACCTCGCTCGTCGTGCTGAGAGGAGACCCAAGGGACCGGTAATGCAGCTTTTTGGTGCCTGCGGTTGCAGGGGGAAGATTCCGTCGACCCACGGGAGATTTCTTCGGAGCTTCTGGTGCAGAGAGGAGGCAGGCTACCCCCACAGCATACACAAGCAGGAAAACAGTCGAGAAGGCGGCAGGATCAGCGTTACAGAGTTGCAGTAGTCGTCTTTGCTACTATGTTGCAGGTTTGCAGGCTTCCAGCGCGGTCAGCGGTAGTTTCCTTATCAGAAGGTGAAGAGAGAGATGCAGAGGAACTCGGCTGAGCTCATGCATTCGTTATCTAAAGTTTCCCCAGAGACGGAGACCCTAAATAGCCAGAAAAGAGGGTTTGGCTACCTAGGAGAGAGGATAGGCTAGCAACACCTGAAGGAGCCTATCACAAGGAGTCTCTGACGTCACCTGGTGGCACTGGCCACTCAGAGCAGTCCAGTGTGCCAGCAGCACCTCTGTTTCCAAGATGGCAGAGGTCTGGAGCACACTGGAGGAGCTCTGGACACCTCCCAGGGGAGGTGCAGGTCAGGGGAGTGGTCACTCCCCTTTCCTTTGTCCAGTTTCATGCCAGAGCAGGGCTAAGGGGTCCCCTGAACCGGTGTAGACTGGCTTATTCAGAATTGGGCACATCTGTGCCCAACAAAGCATTTCCAGAGGCTGGGGGAGGCTACTCCTCCCCTGCCTTCACACCATTTTCCAAAGGGAGAGGGTGTCACACCCTCTCTCAGAGGAAGTTCTTTGTTCTGCCATCCTGGGCCAGGCCTGGCTGGACCCCAGGAGGGCAGATGCCTGTCTGAGGGGTTGCAGCAGCTGCAGTGAAACCCCAGGAAGGGCAGTTTGGCAGTACCAGGGTCTGTGCTACAGACCACTGGGATCATGGGATTGTGCCAACTATGCCAGGATGGCATAGAGGGGGCAATTCCATGATCATAGACATGTTACATGGCCATATTCGGAGTTCCCATTGTGAAGCTACATATAGGTAGTGACCTATATGTAGTGCACGCGTGTAATGGTGTCCCCGCACTCACAAAGTTCAGGGAATTGGCTCTGAACAATGTGGGGGCACCTTGGCTAGTGCCAGGGTGCCCTCACACTAAGTAACTTTGCACCTAACCTTTACCAGGTAAAGGTTAGACATATAGGTGGCTTATAAGTTACTTAAGTGCAGTGTAAAATGGCTGTGAAATAACGTGGACGTTATTTCACTCAGGCTGCAGTGGCAGGCCTGTGTAAGAATTGTCAGAGCTCCCTATGGGTGGCAAAAGAAATGCTGCAGCCCATAGGGATCTCCTGGAACCCCAATACCCTGGGTACCTCAGTACCATATACTAGGGAATTATAAGGGTGTTCCAGTAAGCCAATGTAAATTGGTAAAATTGGTCACTAGCCTGTTAGTGACAATTTGAATGAAATGAGAGAGCATAACCACTGAGGTTCTGGTTAGCAGAGCCTCAGTGAGACAGTTAGGCACCACACAGGGAACACATACATATAGGCCACAACCTTATGAGCACTGGGGTCCTGACTAGCAGGGTCCCAGTGACACATAACAAACATACTGAAAACATAGGGTTTTCACTATGAGCACTGGGCCCTGGCTAGCAGGATCCCAGTGAGACAGTGAAAACACCCTGACATACACTCACAAACAGGCCAAAAGTGGGGGTAACAAGGCTAGAAAGAGGCTACTTTCTCACACAGGCACCAAAGAACTGCATCACCGGTACCTTGGGTCTCTCAGCACGACGAGCGAGGTCCCTTGAATCCAGCAACTCTGTCCAAGTGACTCCCACAGTCCAGTGACTCTTCAGTCCAAGTTTGGTGGAGGTAAGTCCTTGCCTCCCCACGCCAGACTGCATTGGTGGGAACCGCGACTTTTGCAGCTACTCCGGCCTCTGTGCACTTCCGGCGGAAATCCTTTGTGCACAGCCCAGCCTGGGTCCACGGCACTGCACGACCTCCTAAGTTGTCCTCCGGTGACGTGGGACTCCTTTGTGCGACTTCGGGTGAGCACTGTTTCACGCATCCTCGTAGTGCCTGTTTCGGGCACTTCTGCGGGTGCTGCCTGCTGCTGAAAGGGCTCCTTGTCTTGCTCGACGCCTCCTCTGTCCCCAGACGCAATTGGCGACATCCTGGTCCCTCCTGGGCCACAGCAGCACCCAAAAACCCTAACCGCACGATTTGCAGCTAGCAAGGCTTGTTGGCGGTCTTTCTTCAGGAAAACACTACTGCACGACTCTCCACGGCGTGGGGGATCTGTCCTCCAAAGGGGAAGTTCCTAACCCTTGTCGTTCCTGCAGAATCTCCAGCTTCTACTGTCCAGTAGCAGCTTCTCTGCACCCACAGCTGGCATTTCCTGGGCATCTGCCCATCTCCGACTTGCTTGTGACTTTTGGACTTGGTCCCCTTGTTCCACAGGTACCCTCGACTGGAAATCCATCGTTGTTGCATTGCTGATTTGTGTCTTTCCTGCAGAATTACCCTATCACGACTTCTATGTCCTTTGGGGAACTTTAGTGCACTTTGCACTCACTTTTCAGGGTCTTGGGTTGGGCTATTTTTCTAACCCTTACTATTTTCTAATAGTCCCAGTGACCCTCTACAAGGTCACATAGGTTTGGGGTCCATTCGTGGTTCGCATTCCACTTTTGGAGTATATGGTTTGTGTTGCCCCTATCCCTATGTGTCCCCATTGCATCCTATTGTAACTATACATTGTTTGCACTGTTTTCTAATACTATTACTGCATATTTTGGTATTGTGTACATATATCTTGTGTATATTTGCTATCCTCATACTGAGGGTACACTCTGAGATACTTTGGCATATTGTCATAAAAATAAAGTACCTTTATTTTTAGTATATCTGTGTATTGTGTTTTCTTATGATATTGTGCGTTTGACACTTGTGGTACTGTAGGAGCTTCACCCGTCTCCTAGTTCAGCCTAAGCTGCTCTGCTAAGCTACCATTATCTATCAGCCTATGCTGCTAGACACCCTATACACTAATAAGGGAGAAATGGGCCTGGTGCAAGGTGCAAGTACCCCTTGGTACTCACTACCAAGGCATACTTTTGGCATATTGTCATAAAAATAAAGTACCTTTATTTTTAGTACTTCTGTGTATTGTGTTTTCTTAAGATATTGTGCATATGACACCAGTGGTATAGTAGGAGCTTTACATGTCTCCTAGTTCAACCTAAGCTGCTTTGCCTTAGCTACCTTCTATCAGCCTAAGCTGCTAGAAACACCTCTTCTACACTAATAAGTGATAACTGGACCTGGCACAAGGTGTAAGTACTTCTGGTACCCAAAACAAGCCAGGCCAGCCTCCTACACCCAGCCCATGGACTTAGACACTGTAGGAGCATTTTGCGCATGCAGCTGTGCCCTCACCTGTGGTACAGTGCACCCAGCCTTAGGGCTGTAAAGCCTGCTAGAGGGGTGACATACCTATGCCACAGGCTAGAGGGATGCCAATTGTAAGAACATTGTTGCAGTTTTAGGGAAAGAACAGTGGTGCTGGGGCATATTTAGCAGGGTCCCAGCACACTCTGTCAAGTCAGCATAAATATCAGTCAAAATGTGAGGGGGTTACCATGCCAAAGGGGGTACTTTCCTACACTTACTTTGTAACAAAGTTCTTCAATTTAAAGTATATATAAACTAAAGTATGATTTTTCTAAATTGGTCTTGGGTTCCTTCTTTGGGTGTGTTTCTCATGCATTGCCCCTGTGAGTAAACAAATGCATAGCACTACCCTGTGAGCCTATCTTCTTGCCCATACTGCCACAAAATAGAGCGTTAGTCCTATGGAGGTCCACTGGACTCTCTGGGTGGTGTACTTTTTAGTGCACCATAAAGAGAGCCAGCTTCCTGCAACAGTCAAGCTCGAATTCCATCTGCCCTGTACCTAGGAGACTGGTTGGTAATGTTGAAATTGCAAGACGCTTATTTTCATACCCCCCTCCTGCCTTTCTACAGATGTTATTTGCAGTTCACGGTCAGCTATGAGGACTGTCATTTCACCAGGCTCCCCTTTGGCCTTACCGGTGCCCCCCCGGTGTTCCTCAAGGTGATAGCAATGGTTGTAGCTCATCTGCGCAGATCAGGGTTTTCAGTCGTCCACTATTTTGACAACTGGCTGTTGAAGGCGGGCTTGCCCAGCCCTGTCATCTTCCACCTCCATACTACTGCAGCCCTCCTGCATTCGCTGGGGTTCACTATAAACATGGCAATGTCATGGCTGACTACCTCTTGGACCCTTAATCGGAGCTGTTCTGGGCACAGTGTAGTTTTGGGCCTATCCCCCCAAGTGGCGAGTTTAGGATATTCAGGCTATGATATGGATGTTTCAGCTTCTATCCTGGATTTCGGTGAGAATGAATCTGAGGCTGCTGGGCCTCATGGCCTCCTGCATTCTGCTAGTGACACAAGTCAGATGGAATATGCAGGCTCTGCAGTGGGACCTGAAGTTTCAATGGGCGCAGCATCAGGGGAATATCTCCGACATGGTCCAGATCTTAGAGGGAAGTGTGGAAGGTCTGTAGTGGTGACTAACGAACCAAAGTTGGGTCAGAGGTATATCCCTCTCCTTTCCCCAAACAGATCTGACAGTAGTGACGGATGAGTCACTCCTGGGATGGGGTAGCCACATGGGAGAGCCTGAGATCAGAGGTCTCTGGTGTGAGAAGGTAGCCTCTTTCTAGCCTTGTTACCCCCACTTTTGGCCTGTTTGTGAGTGTATGTCAGGGTGTTTGTCACTGTTTTCACTGTCTCACTGGGATCCTGATAGCCAGGCCTCAGTGCTCATAGTGAAAACACTATGTTTTCAGTATGTTTGTTATGTGTCACTTGGATCCTGCTGGTCAGGACCCCAGTGCTCATAGGTTTGTGGCCTATATGTATGTGTCACTGGGACCCTGTCACACAGGGCCCCAGTGCTCATAGGTGTGCATGTGTATGTTCCCTGTGTGGTGCCTAACTGTCTCACTGAGGCTCTGCTAACCAGAACCTCAGTGGTTATGCTCTCTCATTACTTTCAAATTGTCACTGACAGGGTAGTGACCATTTTTTACCAATTTACATTGGCTTACTGGAACACCCTTATAATTCCCTAGTATATGGTACTGAGGTACCCAGGGTATTGGGGTTCCAGGAGATCCCTATGGGCTGCAGCATTTCTTTTGCCACCCATAGGGAGCTCTGACAATTCTTACACAGGCCTGCCACTGCAGCCTGAGTGAAATAACGTCCACGTTATTTCACAGCCATTTTACACTGCACTTAAGTAACTTATAAGTCACCTATATGTCTAACCTTTACCTGGTAAAGGTTAGGTGCAAAGTTACTTAGTGTGAGGGCACCCTGGCACTAGCCAAGGTTTCAGAGCCAATTCACTGAACTTTGTGAGTGCGGGGACACCATTACACGCGTGCACTACATATAGGTCACTACCTATATGTAGCTTCACCATGGTAACTCCGAATATGGCCATGTAACATGTCTATGATCATGGAATTGCCCCCTCTATGCCATCCTGGCGTTGTTGGTACAATTCCATGATCCCAGTGGTCTGTAGCACAGACCCTGGTACTGCCAGACTGCCCTTCCTGGGGTTTCACTGCAGCTGCTGCTGCTGCCAACCCCTCAGACAGGCAGCTGCCCTCCTGGGGTCCAGCCAGGCCTGGCCCAGGATGGCAGAACAAAGAACTTCCTCTGAGAGAGGGTGTGACACCCTCTCCCTTTGGAAAATGGTGTGAAGGCAGGGGAGGAGTAGCCTCCCCCAGCCTCTGGAAATGCTTTGTTGGGCACAGATGTGCCCAATTCTGCATAAGCCAGTCTACACCGGTTCAGGGACCCCTTAGCCCCTGCTCTGGCGCGAAACTGGACAAAGGAAAGGTGGAGTGACCACTCCCCTGACCTGCGCCTCCCCTGGGAGGTGTCCAGAGCTCCTCCAGTGTGCTCCAGACCTCTGCCATCTTGGAAACAGAGGTGCTGCTGGCACACTGGACTGCTCTGAGTGGCCAGTGCCACCAGGTGACGTCAGAGACTCCTGCTGATAGGCTCCTTCAGGTGTTAGTAGCCTTTCCTCTCTCCTAGGTAGCCAAACCCTCTTTTCTGGCTATTTAGGGTCTCTGTCTCTGGGGAAACTTTAGATAACGAATGCATGAGCTCAGCCGAGTTCCTCTGCATCTCTCTCTTCACCTTCTGATAAGGAATCGACCGCTGACCGCGCTGGAAGCCTGCAAACCTGCAACATAGTAGCAAAGACGACTACTGCAACTCTGTAACGCTGATCCTGCCGCCTTCTCGACTGTTTTCCTGCTTGTGCATGCTGTGGGGGTAGTCTGCCTCCTCTCTGCACCAGAAGCTCCGAAGAAATCTCCTGTGGGTCGACGGAATCTTCCCCCTGCAACCTCAGGCACCAAAAAGCTGCATTACCGGTCCCTTGGGTCTCCTCTCAGCACGACGAGCGAGGTCCCTCAAATCCAGCGACGCTGTCCAAGTGACCCCCACAGTCCAGTGACTCTTCAGCCCAAGTTTGGTTGGAGGTAAGTCCTTGCCTCACCTCGCTGGGCTGCATTGCTGGGAACCGCGACTTTGCAGCTACTCCGGCCCCTGTGCACTTCCGGCAGAAATCCTTCGTGCACAGCCAAGCCTGGGTCCACGGCACTCTAACCTGCATTGCACGACTTTCTAAGTTGGTCTCCGGCGACGTGGGACTCCTTTGTGCAACTTCGGCGAGCACCGTTTCACACATCCTCGTAGTGCCTGTTTCTGGCACTTCTCCGGGTGCTACCTGCTTCAGTGAGGGCTCTTTGTCTTGCTCGACGTCCCCTCTCTCTGCAGGTCCAATTTGCGACCTCCTGGTCCCTCCTGGGCCCCAGCAGCGTCCAAAAACGCCAAACGCACGATTTGCGTGTAGCAAGGCTTGTTGGCGTCCATCCGGCGGGAAAACACTTCTGCACGACTCTCCAAGGCGTGGGGGATCCATCCTCCAAAGGGGAAGTCCCTAGCCCTTGTCGTTCCTGCAGTATTCACAGCTCTTCAGCCTAGTAAGAGCTTCTTTGCACCAACCGCTGGCATTTCTTGGGCATCTGCCCATCTCCGAGTTGCTTGTGACTTTTGGACTTGGTCCCCTTGTTCCACAGGTACCCTCAGTCAAGAATCCATCGTTGTTGCATTGCTGATTTGTGTTTTCCTTGCATTTTCCCTCTAACACGACTATTTTGTCCTTAGGGGAACTTTGGTGCACTTTGCACTCACTTTTCAGGGTCTTGGGGAGGGTTATTTTGCTAACTCTCACTATTTTCTAATAGTCCCAGCGACCCTCTACAAGGTCACATAGGTTTGGGGTCCATTCGTGGTTCGCATTCCACTTTTGGAGTATATGGTTTGTGTTGCCCCTATCCCTATGTTTCCCCATTGCATCCTATTGTAACTATACATTGTTTGCACTGTTTTCTAAGACTATACTGCATATTTTTGCTATTGTGTATATATATCTTGTGTATATTTCCTATCCTCTCACTGAGGGTACACTCTAAGATACTTTGGCATATTGTCATAAAAATAAAGTACCTTTATTTTTAGTATAACTGTGTATTGTGTTTTCTTATGATATTGTGCATATGACACTAAGTGGTACTGTAGTAGCTTCACACGTCTCCTAGTTCAGCCTAAGCTGCTCTGCTAAGCTACCATTATCTATCAGCCTAAGCTGCTAGACACCCTATACACTAATAAGGGATAACTGGGCCTGGTGCAAGGTGCAAGTACCCCTTGGTACTCACTACAAGCCAGTCCAGCCTCCTACATCTGGTCACCTGGCGGAAGCATCAATCTTTTGTAGCTCTGGGTGATAAGACTTGCATTCAAAGCATTCCTTCCTGGTATGAATGGGAAAGTTGTGCAGGTGTTCACAGGCAACACTACCGCCTTGTGGTACTGCAAGAAGCAGGGTGGAGTGGAGTCGTGGACTTTGTCAACAGGCTCTGCACCGCTGGACGTGGCTGGAATATCAGGACATCACCCTGGTGGTTCAACATCTGGTGGGCTCTCTAAACGCTTGAGCAGACGAACTCAGTTGTTGATGCATAGTCGATCATGAATGGAGTCTCAATTGGGAGGTGACGCAAGGTCTCTTTCATCTGTGGGGAGAGCCTTGGTTAGATCTGTTCGCCTTCACAGAGAACGTGCAGCGGCAGCTATTTCGTGCTTTGGAGTTTCCAAGGAAGCACTTGATTGGCGACGCTTTTCATCTCGATTCGAACTGAGGCCTCCTTTACATCTTCCCGCCAGAACACTTCTGCCCAGATTTCAGAAGAAAATCAAGAGCAACCGGGCCCAAGTAATCCTTGTGGCTCTGGACTGGGCACACAAAGCCTGGTATCCAGAGCTACTGAGCATGGCTACGGATCCTCCCATCAGACTGCCCCTTCCGGGGGATCTTCTAATTCAGCAATGGGGGAGGTTCTCCACCCGAACCTGTCCAGTCTCTGCCTTCTTGTGTGGAGATTGAATGGTTTTCGACCTTCTGCCCGAAGTTTGTTATCTTGGCAGTCAGGTGTCCCTCCACCAAAACAGTGTATGCCTGTTGTTGGCACAAATTTATGGCATGGTCTACCAACAAGTCTGTGATCCTGTTTCTGCACTTCTGTATGAGGTTCTGCTGTTCATCCTTTATCTTGTCCGGCAGGGTCCGCTTTGGCACCCTTAAAGGCTACTTATCTGCCATCTTGGTCTTTCTCAGATTGCCAGATCAACCTTCCTTGTTAGTCTCCCATTGTTGGGAGGTTTCTTAAGGGACTCACCCATTTGTTCACATCTAAAGAGTTCATAATGTCCCAGTGGGATTTGAACCTGATCCTTACCTATCTTGTGTGCCACTTTTGTGCCACTCCATATTTGCCCTTTGCAGCTCTTTGTAAGAAAAACTGCTTTCCTCATTGCCATCACCCCTGCTCGCAGAGCTAGTGAGCTTCAAGCTCTTTCTTCAATGCCACCATTTTTATCTGTCCCTCTTGACAAAGTGGTGCTCCGCATAAGGGCCTCCTTCTCTCCTGAGTTTGTTACCCCATTTCACATAGGCAACTACATCACCTTGCCTACTTTTTACGCCCCCCACATCCCTCTCATGAAGAGGAGACACTTCACGGTCTTGATTCAGAAAGAGCTTTGGCGTTCTACCTCAGTCATCCTAAAGATTTCTGGGTGAATGACCAGCTCTTTGTTGGGTTTGTGGGTGCGAAGAAAGGGAAGGCAGTGCAGAAGCGCATCATCTCAAAAAGGATATTGCTCTGTATCAAAATGTTCTACGCCCTGGTAAAGAAGCAACTCCATGAGGGCTTGCGCGCTCACTCAACCAGAGATACTGCTGTTACCGTAGCGTCAATCAGTATTTGTAAAGCGCGGCTACTTACCTGTGAGGTTCTCAAGGCGCTGAGGGGAGGGGCTCATTCAAAGAGCCACATCTTGATTCTTGAAGATGGTGAGCGACTTGGGAGGTTGTTACAGCTCTTCGCTGCAGTGTAGGTAAAAGATCATTCTCCAGCTGTGGGTTTGCGGATTCGGTGGATGGTTTGCCAGGGCCATCTGCATGGAGCAGAGGTATATGGCAGGGGTGTGGAAGGAGACGTGGTTGTTCAAGTAGGATGGTCCTGTGTTATGTATATCCTTGTACATGTGGATGAGAAGCTTGAAGGTGATTCACTTCTTGACTGGTAGCCAGTGGAGGGTCCTCAGGTGTTGGGAGATGTTCTCGGCGAGGGAGATCCAGAATGAGTCTAGTGGCGGTGTTCTGGATGAGTTGAAGTTTTTTGATGTTCCTAGATGAGGTGCTGGCATAGAGGGCGTTGCCGTAGTGGAGATTGCTCGTGACTAAGGCGTGGGTGACGCTCCTGCGACCGTCTGCTGGGGTCCATCTGAAGATCTTCCGGAGTGTGTGCCAGCAGGAGGCGGCAACAGTTTGCCTGGTGCGTCATGGATAGGGTGGGGGAGTCGAGGATGATCCCCAAGTTGCAGGCGTGCTCGGTCTGTGCTGGAAGGGCGCTGAGGGATGTGGGCCACCAGGAGTCGTCCCAAGCTGAGGTGGAGTTTCCAAAGATGTTGAGCTTGAGGCAGCTTTCTCTCATCCAGGTGGCGGTGGCTTCCATTCCTGCGTGAAAGTTCCTTTTGGCGTGTCCAGGTCTTCGGTGAGGGAAATGAGTTGTGTCATCGGCATATGACACGATGTTCATACCGTGGCTTCTGACGATGGCAGAAAGAGGAGCCATGTATATGTTGAACAATGTGGGACAATGTGGGACTCAGTGAGGATCCTTGGGGAACTCTGCATTTGATTCCTGTGGGTCTGGAGGTGTAGGGCGGCAGTCTGACCCTCTGCATCCTCCCGGAGAGGAAGGAGTGGATCCATTTCAGGGCTCTTCTGTGGATTCCTGTGTCGTGGAGTCTGTTATGCAGAGTGGTGTGGGAGACCGTGTTGAAAGCTGCTGAAAGGTTGAGGAGTGAGTGCTGCAGTGTGGCTGTGGTCTAGGAGCCGTCGTCGGTCTCTGCCAGGAGTGCTGTCTCAGTGCGGAAGCTGGACTAGAAGCTGTCCAGGGAGTTGATTGCCTCAATGAAATTCCATAGTTGTGCGTTGATTGCTTTCTCTAATACTTTGGCAGGCTAGGGTAGCAGCTAGATGGGCCGGACATTCTTTATTTCTGATGGGTCAGCCAAAGGTTTCCTCAAGAGAGGGTGTATTTCTGCATATTTCCAATCCTCGGAGAAGGTGCCCGTGCTGATGGAGCAGTTGATTGTGTCACGAAGCTCGGGCCATGGATGCACTGGCTCTGATGTATATTTGGTGCAGGCAGGGGCCCAAGGGGGCTCAGGAGTGGGTGCTGTTCATGATGTTGACTGTTTTCTCAGTGGTGAGTGTGGACCAGTTGTGGATGGTCTGGGTGGGTTTTGGTGGGGGGGGGTGCATTCGCAGGTTCTGGTGCCGGGTGATAGGAAACTCGTAGATGTCCTGGATCTTGTGGAAAAGGGAGGCAAGTTTGTCACAGAGATCTAGTGATGGGTGATGCTGGTGGCTTCGGGGTGGGTGGGAAATCTGTGAACTCGATGACTGAGAAGACTTTATTAGGGTTGTGTGCCGAGGAGTTGATGTGCTCCCGGAGTGTGTCCTTCCTTGCGTTCTTGATTTTTCATCGGTGGGTGGCGGTTGCAGCTCTGAATGAGGCGAGGTCTTCGTTGGATTGGCTGTTCCTTAATTTTTTCTCTAAACGTCTGCAGACTCGCTTTGATTCTTGGAGTTAAGCGGTGAACCAGCTTGCTTTCTTAGGTGCTCGTTTGGCCGATGTCAGCCGGAGAGGGGCTAAAGTGTTGGTGCATTCGGTGATCCATGCGTTGAGATTGCGTGCTGCTGTGTTGGTGTCAGAGGGGGAAGGGAGGGATTTGGCGAGCAATGAGGTGAGTTGCTTGTTGGTGAGTTTGTTCTGTTTGCTGTGGGGGGTCCAGGAGGCGCAGGTGTGGCTGCTGGGTGTGGTGATTTGTCCAGTCTGGGGTGGAGATGGTCTCAATGGTGATCCGGTCGCTTGAGGTGAAGATGGGGTCCAGTGTGTGTCCTGCAATGTGTTTAGGTGTGGAGACCAGCTGTCTGAGGCCAAGGGTGGCGATGTTCAGTAGAGCAGTGGTGTTTGGGTCAGTGCGGTCCTAGAGGTGAAAGTCCAGGTCACCGAGAAGGAGGTGTAGTCGACTGACGGCAGGGCCTTGGGGGTAGCGATGTCTACGACGTTGACTATGAAGTCTGGGTAGCCTGTACACCAGGGTGCTGTGGATGGAGGTGTTGTGGTTGGAGTGGAGCAGAAAGTAAAAGTATTCCATGGAGGTGCATTGGTCATCTTGGTCGACCTTGACAGGTAGTGAGGACTTGTGTACGATGGTGAGCCCTCCACCTGGGCGGGAGGTCCGGGCCCTCCTTAGGATGCTGTAACTGTCGGGAATGGCGATAGCGATGACTGGATCCAAGGTGGGGTTCATCCAGGTCTTGATGAGGAAGGTGATGTCCAATCGAGTGGTATTGATCAGGTCCCAGAGTTCGGTATCGTGTTTGTGGAGGGAGCGGATGTTCCGGCGCAGGCAGTTGATGGAGTTGTGGAGGTTGTTGGTATCTTTGTCTGCGGAGAGTACCTTCGGTTAGCCGACATTGGCGCTGAAGTTGCAGTTCCTGCAGGTGAAAGGTCCGTGGGTGTCCTTGGGGGAGATTGTGCAGCAGTTGTTGAGACGTCCGGTGTTGAGGTGGAGGAGGGTCTCGGAGTTGTAGCGGAGGCAGTCCAGGGGATGATTTAGCGGAGATCCAGGGTTCCTGATGCTGGGTGCAGATGGGCACAGACGGGTTTGCCTTTGGAGCGCGGCCTCCTTTAAGAAGGGGAGGGGTGGGGGATGTAAGGAAATACCTCCTTGGCATGGTTAACCCCTGACTTTTTGCCTTTTGTTGATTCCAGTTGGTCCCAGATGAAAGTGTGCTGGGACCCTGCTAACCAACACCAGTCTTCTTTCCCTAAATTGTACCTTTGTTCCCACAATTGGCACAGCCCTGGCACACAGATAAGTCCCTTGTACATGGTACACCTGGTACCAAGGGCCCTGATGCCAGGGAAGGTCTCTAAGGACCGCAGCATGTCTTATGCCACCCCGGGGACCCCTCACTCAGCACATTCACACTGCCTCACAGCTTGTGTGTGCTGATGAGGAGAAAATGACTAAGTCGACATGGCACTCCCCTCAGAGTGCCATGCCAACCTCACACTGCCTATGGTATAGATAAGTCACCCCTCTAGAAGGCCTGATAGCCCTAAGGCAGGGTGCACTATACCACAGGTGAGGGCATATGTGCATAAGCACCATGCCCCTACAGTGTCTAAGCAAAACCTTAGACATTGTAAGTGCAGGGTAGCCATAAGAGTATATGGTCTGGGAGTCTGTCATACATGAACTCCACAGCACCATAATGGCTACACTGAAAACTGGGAAGTTTGGTATCGAAGTTCTCAGCACAATAAATGCACACTGATGCCAGTGTACATTTTATTGTGAAATGCACCCAGAGGGCGTCTTAGAGATGCCCCCTGAAAACATACCCGACTTCGTGTGTGGGCTGACTAGTTTTTGCCAGCCTGCCACACAGACATGTTGCTGGCCACTTGTGGAGAGTGCCTTTGTCACTCTGTGGCCAGGAACAAAGCCTGTACTGGGTGGAGGTGTTTCTCACCTCCCACTGCAGGAACTGTAACACCTGGCAGTGAGCCTCAAAGGCTCACCCCCTTTGTTACAGCGCCACAGGGCTTCCCAGCGAGTGGAGATGCCCGCCCCTCCGGCCACTGCCCCCACTTTTGGCGGCAAGGCTGGAGGAGATAATGAGAAAAACAAGGAGTCGTCACTGGCCAGTCAGGACAACCCCTAAGGTGTCCTGAGCTGAGGTGACTCTGACTTTTAGAAATCCTCCATCTTGCAGATGGACTATTCCCCCAATAGGATTAGGGATGTGACCCCCTCCCCACCGGGAGGAGGCACAAAGAGGGTGTAGCCACCTTCAGGCTAGTAACCATTGGCTACTAACCTCCCAGACCTAAACACACCCCTAAATTGAGTATTTAGGGGCCACCAGAACCTAGGAAGATAGACTCCTGCAACCTGAAGACGAAGAAGGACTGCTGACCTGAAGCCCTGCAGAGAAGACGGAGACACCAACTGCTTTGGCCCCAGCCCTACCGGCCTGTCTCCCCACTTCGAGAAAAACTGCAACAGCGACGCGTCCCCCAGGGTCCAGCGACCTCTAAAGCCTCAGAGGACTACCCTGCATCTAAAAGGACCAAGAAGCTCCCGAGGACAAGCGGCCCTGTTCACTAAAACTGCAACTTTGCAACAAAGAAGCAATTTTTAAAGACCACACGTTTCCTGCTGGAAGCGTGAGACTTTCCACTTTGCACCAGACACCCCCGGCTCGACCTGCGGAAAACGAACTCTACAGGGAGGACTCCCCGGCGACTGCGAGTCCGTGAGTAAGCAGAGTTGACCCCCCTGAGCCCCCACAGCGACACCTGCAGAACTGACTGCGACTGCCTGCGTCAAGGAGCTCCATGCCTGGAAACCACACTGTACCCGCAGCCCCCAGGACCTGAAGGAACTGAACTCCTGTGCAGGAGCGACCCCCAGGCGGCCCTCTTCCTAGCCCAGGTGGTGGCTACCCAGAGGAGCTCCTCCCCTTCCCTGCCTGCATCGCTGAAGAGACACCCGGGTCTCCCCATGGAATCCTATTGCAAACCAGACACCTGTTTGCACTCTACACCGGGCCGCCCCTGTGCCTACTTGTGTTCCCCCGGTGCCCTACAAAACCCTCCTTGTCTTCCCTCCGAAGTCGTGGGTACTTACCTACTGGCAGACTAGAACCGGGACACCCCTATTTCCATTGAAGCCTATGTGTTTTGGGCACCACTTTGACCTCTGCACCTGACCTGCCCTGGGCTGCTGGTGTGGTAACTTTGGGGTTGCCTTAAACCCCCAAGGGTGGGCTACCTTGGACCCAACTTTGAACCTTGTAAGAGCTTTACTTACCTGTGAACCTAACAAATACTTACCTCCCCCAGGAACTGTTGATTTTTGCACTGTGTCCAATTTTAAAATAGCTTATTGCCATTTTTGCAAAAACTGTACATACTGTTGTGATGATTCAAAGTTCCTAAGATACCTGAGTGAAATACCTTTCATTTAAAGTATTGTTTGTAAATCTTGAACCGGTGGTTCTTAAAATAAACTAAGAAAATATATTTTTCTATATTAAAACTATTGGCCTGGAGTAAGTCTTTGAGTGTGTGTTCCTCATTTATTGCCTGTGTGTGTACAACAAATACTTAACACTACCCTCTGATAAGCCTATTGCTCGACCACACTACCATAAAATAGAGCATTAGAATTATCTAATCACTATTAACCTCTAAGGGGAACCCTTGGACTCTGTGCACACTATCTCTCACTTTGAGAGAGAATATACAGAGCCAACTTCCTACAGGGGATCAGTCAGCTGGGAGGCGGGAGGTCAGGAAAGGTGCTTCACGGGTGTGGGGGCAGAGGAAGAGGGGAGAAAGGAAAAAGTACCAGGGAAAAACAAGGGATGAGAAGAAAGTCAGAAAATGCAAGAGTGGAAGAGTGACAGAGAAGGAAAGGAAAATACTTACTTTGGCCACTCGACCACCAGGTATGAGTTGCAGGGATGAGCCTGCGGGTGGAGGAGGTCCTCTAACAGAGTCCGGAGACTCTCAGTTCGTCCCAGGCAAGAGGCAGAGGCAGCAGCAGCCAGAGTAGCTGGGAAGGGCAGCAGACGCAGAGTTCCTGTCCTGGATATCTGCCAGGCAGCAAAATGTGGTAATCTCTGCACACATTCACGAAACATTACTGCCTGGACAGTCTGGTCCACAGAGATGTCTACTTTGGTCATTCTGTCCTGCAGGACTTTTTAGTTCGATCTTAGTTCGCAGTCCACAGGGGATGGTATTGCTTGGATATCTATTCTAAGGTATGGAATCTGCAACTAGAAGTCTTTATCAGATGAACAACCTACTTACCTTCAATAACGATTGTAGGAAGCTGGCTTGGTGTGTGGTGAGCACCTATCACCTTATACTAGATCCATGTATCCCCTGTTAGTGAGGTTTAGGTATATCTAGGAAGCCACGGCTCTCTAGAGGTGGCTGTGGATGAGCAGCAAAGACTTATCTAGGAGACATGCAAAGCTTATGCAATACCACTGTAGTCACACAGCACTTACACACAAAAGAACCACGAAGTGTAAAAACATAAAATAAAGGTACTTTATTTGGGTAACACAAATACTAAGGTACTGTATTGGTAATACTAAACTAGCAGGTGAGTAAACACACTATTATATACATAGTAGAAGTCAGCTATTTGCATCGAAAGCAGTGAAATAATATAAAATAATGGAGACTCTAGGGGAGACCAAACTTATGCTAAGTAAGTGGAATGTGAAAGTCAGTCCCTGACCCAAGGAAGTAGAATCTGTAGAGGGGAGCTGAAGGAACCCCAAAAGGTAAGTACCAGAGTGTAGAAGGCTGGCCTGGCTTGTAGTGGGTACCAAGGGGTACTTACACTCTGCACCAGGTCCAGTTATCCCTTATTAGTGTAGAAGAGGTGTCTAGCAGCTTAGGCTGATAGAAAAGGTAGCTTAGCAGAGCAGCTTAGGCTGAACCAGGAGACTTGTAAAGCTCCTACTATACCACTGGTGTCATATGCACAATATCATAAGAAAACACAATACACAGATATACTAAAAATAAAGGTACTTTATTTTTATGACAATATGCCAAAAGTATCTCAGTGAGTACCCTCCATATGAGGATAGCAAATATACACAAGATACATGTACACAATACCAAAAATATGCAGTAATAGCAATAAAAAGCAATGCAAGCAATGTACAGTCACAATAGATTGCAATGAGAGCACATAGGTATAGGGGCAACACAAACCATATACTCTAGAAGTGGAATGCGAACCACGAATGGACGCCAAACCTATGTGAGCTTGTAGAGGGTCGCTGGGACTGTAAGAAAACAGTGAGGGTTAGAAAAATAGTCTACCCCAAGACCCTGAAAAGTAGGTGTAAAGTGCACCTAAGTTCCCCAGAGAGCACAGAAGTCGTGATAGGGGAATTCTGCAAGGAAAACCAACACCAGCAATGCAACAACGATGAATTTCCAGACGAGAGTACCTGTGGAACAAGGGGACCAAGTCCAAGAGTCACACTCAAGTCGGGAGTGGGCAGATGCCCAGGAAATGCCAGCTGTTTGTGCAAAGAAGCTGCCACCGGATGGTAGAAGCTGTGGATTCTGCAAGAACGAAGAGGACTAGGAACTTCCCCTTTGGAGGATAGATGTCCCACGTCATGCAGAAGCTTGCAGAGGTGTTTCCGTGCAGAAAGACCGCAAACAAGCCTTGCTAGCTGCAAGGGTTGCAGTTAGGGTTTTTGGATGCTGCTGTGGCCCAGGAGAGACCAGGATGTCGCCAATTGCGTGAGGAGACGGAGGGGGCATCCAGCAAGACAAAGAGCCCACTCAGAAGCAAGCAGCACCCGCAAAAGTGCCGGAACAGGCACTACGAAGAAGAGTGAACCGGAGCTCACCCGAAGTCACAAAAGAAGGTCCCACAACGCCGGAGGACAACTCAGGAGGTTGTGCACTGCAGGTTAGAGTGTCGGGGACTCAGGCTTGGCTATGCACAAAGGAAATCCTGGAAGAGTGCACAGGAGCCGGAGCAGCTGCAAATCACGCGGTACCCAGCAATGCAGTCTAGCGTGGGGAGGCAAGGACTTACCTCACTTGGACTGAAGAGTCACTGGACTGTGGAAGTCACTTGGACAGAGTTGCTGAGTTCCAGGGACCACGCTCGTCGTGCTGAGAGGGGACCCAGAGGACCAGTGATGCAGTCTTTTGGTGCCTGCGGTTGCAGGGGGAAGATTCCGTCGACCCACAGAAGATTTCTTCGGAGCTTCTAGTGCAGAGAAGAGGCAGACTAACCCCACAGCATGCACCACCAGGAAAACAGTTGAGGGCCGCAGGATCAGCGATACAAGGTTGCAGTAGTCGTCTTTGCTACTTTGTTGCGGTTTTGCAGGCATCCAGAGCAGTCAGCGGTCGATTCCTTGGCAGAAGGTGAAGAGAGAGATGCAGAGGAACTCTGATGAGCTCTTGCATTCGTTATCTAAGGAATTCCCAAAAGCAGAGACCCTAAATAGCCAGAAAAGGAGGTTTGGCTACTTAGGAAGGAGGATAGGCTAGCAACACAGGTAAGAGCCTATCAGAAGGAGTCTCTGACGTCACCTGCTGGCACTGGCCACTCAGAGCAGTCCAGTGTGCCAGCAGCACCTCTGTTTCCAAGATGGCAGAGGTCTGGAGCACACTGGAGGAGCTCTGGGCACCTCCCAGGGGAGGTGCAGGTCAGGGGAGTGGTCACTCCCCTTTCCTTTATCCAGTTTCTCACCAGAGCAGGGCTGGGGGATCCCTGAACCGGTGTAGACTGGCTTATGCAGAGATGGGCACCATCTGTGCCCATCAAAGCATTTCCAGAGGCTGGGGGAGGCTACTCCTCCCCAGCCCTGACACCTTTTTTCAAAGGTAGAGGGTGTCACACCCTCTCTCTGAGGAAGTCCTTTGTTCTGCCTTCCTGGGCCAAGCCTGGCTGGACCCCAGGAGGGCAGAAACCTGTCTGAGGGGTTGGCAGCAGCTGCAGTGAAACCCCGGGAAAGGTAGTTTGGCAGTACCTGGGTCTGGGCTAGAGACTCAGGGGATCATGGAATTGTCAGATGCCAGAATGGCATTGGGGTGACAATTCCATGATCTCAGAAATGTTACATGGCCATGTTCGGAGTTACCATTGTGACGCTATACATATGTAGTGACATATGTGTAGTGCACGCGTGTAATGGTGTCCCCGCACTCACAAAGTCCGGGGAATTTGCCCTGAACAATGTGGGGGCACCTTGGCTAGTGCCAGGGTGCCCACACACTAAGAAACTTAGCACCTAACCGTTACCAGGTAAAGGTTTGACATATAGGTGACTTATAAGTTACTTAAGTGCAGTGGTAAATGGCTGTGAAATAACGTGGACGCAATTTCACTCAGGCTGCAGTGGCAGGCCTGTGTAAGAATTGTCCGAGCTCCCTATGGGTGGCAAAAGAAATGCTGCAGCCCATAGGGATCTCCTGGACCCCCAATACCCTGGGAACCTCAGTACCATATACTAGGGAATTATAAGGGTGTTCCAGTATGCCAATGTGAATTGGTGAAATTGGTCACTAGCCTATTAGTGACAATTTGGAAAGCAAAGAGAGAGCATAACCACTGAGGTTCTGGTTAGCAGAGCCCCAGTGAGACAGTCATTCATCACACAGGGAACACATACAGGGCACACTTATGAGCACTGGGGCCCTGGCTGGCAGGGTCCCAGTGACACACACAACTAAAACAAGATGTATACAGTGAAATATGGGGGTAACATGCCAGGCAAGATGGTATTTCCTACACAGAGTGCCCCCAGCCCAGGGACGAGAAGAGGTAAGTACATGGTGTTACCCCACACCCACAAGTAAACTTTGTAAAAGGACTGTGCACGACCCAAGCAAGACTGGAAGAAACAGAAGATGGATCCTGACGGAAGAGGACCTGCAAATGAAGGGTAACACGTCAAATGCCAGTTGAAGTGTCTGGTTAGGGCATGAGCCACTACCCACCCTTCTGGAGATACAGGACCAGGTCGACTGTGAACAGTAGGAGTCAGCTATGCGGGACAGGAGCAGGTGAAGAGTTTCAGGAGTTATGCAGTCTGTCCCATGTCGTAAGAAGAGTTGCAGTCAATCAGTGGTGTGGGAAAACCAACAAGCCTTGGCAAAGTAAAAGTTGTAGACGAAGAGTTGCAGAGGTGCTGGGGACAAGGTAAGTCCGGGGGAGACTCAACCCAAGGATGGGAGTCCCAAGCAACCCTCAGCAGTGAGGGGAGTCAGAAGCCGAGGATGCAGCCCCCACAGGCAACTCATGGGCAGCAGGCACAGGAGTCGCAGTGAGGCCCAGTCAGCACACCTGACAAGCAGTCCCCCGTCAGTGGAGCAGCAGGCATGAGACAGTGCTTTGCAGGGAGGCGTGCTGGAGGCCGGGGCTACATGGAGGCTGAAGATCCCTTGGAAGAAGAGCTAACAGTCCTTGGTAGCTGCAAGAGTCGTGGTGCACATTGGTACTGTCCGGCAAGTAGAGACAAGAGCTTACCATCTCCCAAGTTGGACATCTGGTAGAGAGGACTAAGGTTACTCTCCAGACCACCAACTGTGATGCAGGATCCACCCAGTTCCGAAGAAGAGGATCCACGCAGCCGGTTGTTGTTGCAGTTGGTGCCTGCGGATTCAGGGGAGTGACTCCTTCACTGCAAGGGAAATTTCTTCTTCCTTTTTGTGGCGGCTGAAGACTCGTCAGCCTCAGAGGATGCATAGCCAGGGAAAGTTGCAGTTGCTGGAAGGAGCCAGAGTAACAATGTGGCAAAATGGAGTCGTCACGAGTTCAGATTGTCGGTTCCTCGAGGGTCTAGTTGCAGTCAGTCTGCGGTGGCCAGAAGATGAAGTAAATGATGCAGAGGAGTCGTGCTGGAATCTTGCATTTCGAATCTGAGGACCCACCCAAGAGGGAGAACCTAAATAGCCCACGAAGGGGCAACCTACCAGGGTGACCACCTATGAGGAGGGGATTGTGATGTCACCTGTCTGACCTGGCCACTCAGATGCTCCCAGGGGCCTCTGCCCAGCTTGGATTCAAGATGGCACAGTCAAGTAGCCACCTGGGGTGGTAATGGACAGGGGAGTAGTTGGACCCCTTTTCCGTTGTCCAGTTTCATGCCAGAGCAGGGATCCCTGAACTGGTGCAAATCCGTTTAGTTAAGGAGGGCACCAAATGTGCCCTTCAAAGCTTACCAGTGGTTTGGAGAGGATACCTCTCCCAATCCATGTAACACCTATTTCCAAAAGGAGAGGGTGTTGCCTCCCTCTGCCAAAGGGAATCCTTTGTCCTGCCTTCCTCTGCCTGAGCTGGTCAAGCAGCAGGAGGGCAGTAACCTGTCTGTGGGGTGGCAGCAGTGCAGGCTGCCCTGAAAACTCCAGAAGACTGGTAGGAGCAATGTTGGGGTCCTTTAAGGAGTCCCCTGAGGGCATGGAATCATACAACTAATACTGGAAACATTATTGGGGTATGATTCCGATATGTTTTACACCAAACATGCCCAGGTTCGGAGTTACCATTATGTAGGAGGACACAAGTGTCCGGTGCACAAGTAAAATGGCTTCCCTGCAGTTACAAAGTCCAGGAAAATGGAGCTGGAGTTAATAACCTGCATCCTGCCCCCTGGGCTAGGAGGGCCTGCCTTAAGGGGTGACTTACAGTAACCTGGTGCAGTGGCCTGTAGTGAAACAATGCATGCTCCTTTTCCCATAGGCTGCAGTGGTAGGCCTATAGGCATATTTTGCATGGGCTCCCATGGGTGGCACAATAGATGCTGCAGCCCCTGGGGAACCCTTGGTGCCCCAATGCCCTGGGTACCTACGTACCATATACTAGGGGCACCAGTATGCCAATTGTGGGGTGTTCTATGTCCTAAGCAACCAACTTTAGAGGGAGAGAGAGAGAGAACAGTCACTGGGTTCCTTGTCACCATGATCCCAATGACCACTGTCCGAACACACTGACAGCAAGCAAAAAGTGGGGGTAAGCATGCCAAAAAAGAGGGTACTTTCCTACACTGCACACCTGAACTGCTGCTGGACTTCACAGGAACCAAACAAGCTTGCAACTTCCTAGACGACCTTGCCTTGCAACATTGTTTCTCTGTCTCCTTCCAGCAATTGCACATTTCCATGTCTGTGCATCCTTTGGGGTTGGCAAGACTTCAGCTGCACAAAGGAAGCCAGAAGGACTCTTCCTTGGAGTGAAGGAGTCACTCCCCTGCATCTGCAAGCACTTAAGGCAACGGTGTCCAGCTGATGGGATCTTCTGCCATCCGGCTCCAGGAAGAATGTCCAACACAGCTCCTTCGGGTCCTCTCTACCTACTGTCCAACTTGGGAGATGGTGAGCCATTACCTTTTTCTCCACGTTGGTGCCCCTGTGCACCATGACTCTTGCAGCAACCAACGGTTGTTACTCCTGCTCTAACTGATCTTCAGGCTCCAAGTAGCCCCAGCCTCCAGCACTTTATCTTTGTAAAGGCAGTCTCTCCTCTGCAGCTCCAGCGATGTGATTAGGTCTCACTGCAACTTACTGTTCCTTCCGCTCAGTGGGATGCCTGTGAGGTCTGCAACTGCTTCTACTGGCTCTCTCGACTGCCGAGGGTCAGCCCAGACTCACCTCCAAGGGTCGAGTCCCCGGACTTTGGTGGTCCTCTTCTCTGTAAATCCTCTTCTGCCCCGATTGGCATTTGCCAAGGCGTATTGATGTTTCTCCTGACCACTGACCAACTGCGACCCGGGCAGGACATCATCTGCACGACTCAAAAGGACCTCTCTATAGCTCCTGGGCTCCAGAGCTGATCTTCATCTTCCCTCGTCGACCTGGATCTTCATCCACAGGAGGCTGGGTAGTGGCTCCTGCCCCACCTGGGCACTCCTGTGTAGATTGGATTGTTCCCTTCTTTCGTGGGTCCTCTTCTACCGGAATCCACCGTTGGGTACCACTGGACTGGTCCTAGTCTTGTAATCTTCCTTTTCCAAGTCTCCTTGTTAGTCTTTGGGAGGACCAGCGAACTTACCTCTGATCTCCTAGTTGCTGGGGGTCACCTAGGAACTCTCCTCTTGGGGCCCGAGCTCTCCCAGCCCCCTTCTAACTATTCCACGTCCTTGGGTGGGAGGGGTAAGGGGGGCGTTTTAAGTTCACACTCAACTATTTTAGCATAGGGACCTGGCTATTTTCTGCTATTTTTTGACAATGCTTGTTATTTTTCAATGCTAATTTCCTAATAACTATTGTGCATATTTGGTGTAAACTCATCAGTTGGGAGACTGCCTATAAGAGATCTAGTTCAGTGTTACCGTAATAAAGTACCTTTATTTTTGTAAAACTGTGTGGTTCCTTTCATGTGAGAAGTTAGACTGAATTGGTATTGCAAGTGCTTTACACTCCTCCTAAATAAGTTTTGGCTGCTCACCACAGCTACCACTAGAGAGCCCTTACTAGACACTTTCATTAACTAATAGGGGGTTGAGTGGACCTGGTGTAAGGGGCAAACACCATACGTGTCTACCAAACACCAGGCCAGCTTCCTACACTAGAAAATTATCCAAATATCTTTTTACCTTTCTTGCCTGCATTGTGAAAGCATGAGCAAGTTCTTATCTAGATTGTTTAACCTGTACAACTTGGCATTAATAGGCTGAAGTGATTTTAAAGGGCATCGTATTCTGATACTTGATTACAATTATAGTGTATTGTCTAACCATGAACAGTTTCCTCCCATATTCCCAAATTAGTTGTGAGGCATTTGAATGGCAACTTTCCTTTGGCGTCACCACATTTGTTGATTTCTACAAAATGTGTCTGTAATTTAAAGTCCATATACCATTGAGCATGTGGCCTACCGTTTCTGAGAGCATATATCCCCTATTAATGTGCCCAGCCTAATGGATTGTATGCACCCTAGTTTTGCCCAAAATTTAGATCACTGCTGTTACAAATCTACTACCATAATTATTATTCCTGACTTCCATGAGTGTATTTGGGGTGGTTTCACATTTCCACTTGATGTTCCCAATCATTCACAATATTTTTGGCATTTGACTCTAAAGAAGAATAAGCATATTTTCATGCACAACTTATTTGTCACTTTGCTTCTTAGATTTTGTTGAAATTATTTATTTTACTGATTTTACAGTTCACAAGCAGTCTTTAGTGCAAACTTTTTCTTTGTGATTGCAGTGTTTCTTTTGATCGTGTATCAGATATCAACTTTACCCTCAACACAAATGAAAGCGTGAGTATGCATTCTTTCAGATCCTTTAATCCAATTTCTCATATACTGTTGTTACCAAAGTTGTAGATGCCTGGGTCTCACCTCTGAACTGCTCCTTTTGCAAAAATGTGTTATAAATTAACATCATGTCTCTTTCTGATGTACTATTCCTCGTAATTCTTGTTCCTCTTAGAATTATCTCTAGTAGCAAGACTGAACCTGCAGATCTTTCAATGTCTCACAATGAATGTCACACTGAAAATGTTATCACAGAAGGTTAAAGTTTTTTTTCTGGTCATGATTCAAGCCCTATAGATTTTTTTTGCTCCAGGTGTAGATTGGATTCCGGTTTGCACTGTATATGGCAAGTGACTGATCACAACTCCAGGCACTTCTCACTCTTGGGATATCTGAGTTGAAGGAGGGACACCAATTGTTGAAAAAAAGTGTTTGAGATCAATATACACTGGTTCAAGTAGAGAATATTTATACCTGATTGGGTATCACTTCATCTTCCTCCTCTGGTGCCTTTCAGAAGTCAGGGTCTAACAGACTCTAATAGAGACCTAGTTGTAGATTCCTTACCTTAGAATTTACCCCAGGCATCAGGCTGGATCTGGAGATTTTTCTTCGAGCAGTACCCCTGCACACTATCAGCTGGTGTCGGTCAACTCTGCGGGCATCGTTGGCGTAGTGGTTGCCGTGATGTTGCAGTCGTATATAGGTGCCACCCCAGAGTGCTGACAATAGTCCTTTTCTTTCCACGTCAGTCTACACGCAGATTCGAGAGAAGAGCTGACCCTAGTCATTTTTTGACTAACTGCAGCATTTTTGTCAATTGCTTTTTGATGAGGTTTGGAGGCATTGAGGGATGTCCCGGAAGACCAGTTTAAAACCCTGTGACTCCTGTCACCGAATGATGTTGGTGATGGATCTGCATCTCGTCTGCCTTTGGTGCCTGGAGCGCGACCACAACCTGAATTAATGCTCTGAGTGTTGGGCTGTGAACCCAAAGGCTTTTGAGGGCGCGGTCCCTGAAGCTCTTGGGAGCCAGGCACCAGACTCCGCATCGCTCCTGGTTTCGTTCGAGAGGAAGGTCATGAGACCGCTCGCAGAGTCATCACCTCTCCTCTTCGTTCGTGTCCTCACAACAATCAGGTCACAAGAAAAAGAAGTCGAAGCAGGCCAAATAATCTTAGACTTCACTCTGTCGCTCGGATGACGCGACGCAGGAAGAGCATAAACGCTCTGGACCACCACCACCTTCGTAGCCTGCGTGTGGGTCTGCTCAGCGCCTCCCTGACTTAAGGAGCCAGTGCCACCCCTGCCCAGTTGAAAGAGTTCTGCAGACCAAACTTTCTTTGGTGCCTTCGGGCCCAGGAGAGTCGGTGGGAGCCCCCACGGGTTCCATACTGGCGGCTTTCAGCCTTGTCTCCGGATCTCCTCTCAGATCCGTACTAATGCCGGTTGTGCCAACGCGACTTTCCCAGCGTCAGGCTAGACGTTGCCCCCTGGACCCCTTAGAATACCAGTTTGACCCTGACATGGACTGGGTTCAGGATTTGGGCGATGATAGCGGACTAGATACCTCTTCTGATACTGGCATGCTTTCTCCCCCTTCCGAGGCTACAGAGGAGGGAACTTCATACTCTATGGTGGTAAGAAGGATTGCTGAGCTTTTGGATCTCTAACTGCGTTCTGTGGCGGTCATGACTAATCTCCTGACCAGGTGCTTCAGCCTAGGGTTTACAGTTCAGAACTCTTTCCACCCTTTAATGAAGCCCTTATGACGTCCTACTGGGTACCTGCCCAGCACAGGGGCTCTTGTGAATAGGACGGTTGCGCGCCATTGGCCTGCACCGACCGACCACTATTCCTGAGCTGTCATCCTACGCCTGAGAGCCTTGTGGTCCAGGCTTCCTCTTCTGGCGCATTCCCTTACGCTCCCCCAGATAGGGAATCAAAAAGACTGGATAACATGTTTTCTTCCGCCAGTCTAGGGCTCTCGGTCATGAACACTGCATGCCGATTGGGCCGTTACTCCAGTGCTCTCTGGGATGCGATCACACAGGTGCTGCCTTGAGTATCGAAGGAGGGCGGTTCGTTCACAAGCTGTTTCAGATGTGAAAGATGCAGCAAAGTTCATCATATGTTATGGCCTGGATAAGACCCGCTCACTAGGTTGTGGATCGGTTGCATAGTTAGTGGCCTTGAGGCGCCACGCCTGTTTGAGGACCACTGGTTTTTCAGGTGATGTCCAGCAATATTTAATGGACACGTCCTTTGGCACCTGTAGAAAAGTGCCCTTTTTGGCATGGTTACTCCACAGACACAGGCATACACACAGGCAGACAGAGACATAGGCAGGCATACACACAGGCAGGCATACACACAGACACAGAGACAGACACAGAGACAGACACAGAGACAGACACAGAGACAGACACAGAGACAGACAGACAGAGACAGAGACAGACACAGAGACAGACACAGAGACAGACACAGAGACAGACACAGAGACAGACACAGAGACAGACACAGAGACAGACACCGAGACAGACACAGAGACAGACACCGAGACAGACACCGAGACAGACAGGCACAGGGACAGACACAGACAGGCACAGGGACAGACACAGACACAGACAGGCACAGGGACAGACACAGACACAGACAGGCACAGGGACAGACACAGACAGGCACAGGGACAGACAGAGACAGACACAGGCACAGACAGAGACAGAGACAGACACAGACACAGGCACAGACAGACACAGACACAGACACAGACACAGACAGGCACAGACACAGGCACAGACACAGACAGGCACAGACAGAGACAGGCACAGACAGAGACAGGCACAGACAGAGACAGGCACAGACAGAGACAGGCACAGACACAGACAGACACAGACACACAGACAGACACAGACACACAGACAGACAGACACACACACACACACAGACAGAGGCACAGGCACGGACACAGAGGCACGGACACAGAGGCACAGGCACGGACACAGAGACACAGGCACGGACACAGAGACACAGGCACAGAGACCGAGACAGAGGCACACACACAGACACAGACACACGCAGGCATACATGCAGGCATAGACAGACAGACAGGCACACACAGGCACAGAGACGCATAGGGACAGAGACGCACAGAGACAGGCACATACACAGGCACAGAGGCAGGCACAGAGGCACAGGCACACACACAGACACAGATAGGCACACACACACACACACAGGGACAGGCACACACACAGGGACAGGCACACACACAGGGACAGGCACAGGGACAGGCACAGAGGCACAGACACAGACAGAGACAGGCACAGAGACAGGCACAGAGACAGGCACAGAGACAGGCACAGAGACAGACAGAGGCACAGGCACACACACAGAGACAGAGGCACACACACAGACAAGAGACAGAGGGACAGGGACAGAGGCACAGAGACCGGGACAGAGACAGAGGCACACACACAGGGACAGGGGCACAGGCACACACACAGACACACACAGAGGCACAGGCACACAGACACAGAGACAGGCACAGAGGCACAGGCCCACAACAGACAGGCACAGAGGCACAGGCACACACACAGACAGAGAGGCACAGGCACACACACAGAGACAGACACAGACAGGCACAGGCACACACACAGACACAGAGACAGGCACAGGCACAGACACAGAGACAGGCACACACAGAGACAGGCACACACACAGGCACAGAGACACAGGCACAGAGACAGAGGCACACACACAGACACAGGCACAGAGGCACAGGCACACACACAGACAGGCACAGAGGCGCAGAGAGACGCAGGCATACACACACACACACACAGACACAGAGAGAGACGCAGGCATACATGCAGGCATACAGACAGACACGCAGACAGACAGAGACAGACACGCAGACAGACAGAGACAGACACGCAGACAGACAGAGACAGACACGCAGACAGACAGAGACAGACACGCAGACAGACAGACACGCAGACACGCAGACAGACAGAGACAGACAGAGACAGACAGAGACAGACAGAGACAGACAGAGACAGACAGAGACAGACAGAGACAGACAGAGACAGACAGAGACAGACAGAGACAGACAGAGACAGACAGACAGAGACAGACAGACAGAGACAGAGACAGAGACAGACAGACAGAGACAGACAGGCACAGACAGACAGGCACAGACAGACAGGCACAGACAGGCACAGACAGGCACAGACAGGCACAGACAGACAGAGACAGGCACAGACAGGCAGACAGACAGGCACAGACAGACAGACAGACAGACACATACAGACAGACAGACAGACAGACAGACAGGCACAGACAGACAGACAGGCACAGACAGACAGACAGGCACAGACAGACAGACACAGACAGACAGACAGGCACAGACAGACACACAGGCACAGACAGACACACAGACAGGCACAGACAGACACACAGACAGGCACAGACAGACACACAGACAGACACACAGACAGGCACAGACAGGCACAGACAGACAGACAGACAGACAGACAGACAGGCACAGACAGACACAGACAGACAGACAGGCACAGACAGACAGACAGACAGACAGGCACAGACAGACAGACAGACAGGCACAGACAGACAGAGGCAGACAGGCAGACACAGACAGACAGGCACAGACAGACAGGCACAGACAGACAGGCACAGACAGACAGGCACAGACAGACAGGCAGGCACAGACAGACAGACAGACAGGCACAGACAGACAGACAGGCAGGCACAGACAGACAGACAGACAGGCACAGACAGACAGACAGGCAGGCACAGACAGACAGACAGACAGGCAGAGACAGACAGACAGACAGGCAGAGACAGACAGGCAGAGACAGACAGGCAGACAGACAGACAGGCAGACAGACAGGCAGACAGGCAGACAGACAGACAGACAGACAGACAGACAGACAGACAGACAGGCAGACAGGCAGGCAGACAGGCAGACAGGCAGACAGGCAAACAGACACAGAGAGACAGACAGACAGACAGACAGACAGACAGACAGACAGACAGGCAGAGACAGACAGACAGACAGGCAGAGACAGACAGACAGGCACAGACAGACAGGCACAGACAGACAGGCACAGACAGGCAGACAGACAGGCAGACAGACAGGCAGACAGACAGGCAGACAGACAGGCAGACAGACAGGCAGACAGACAGGCAGACAGACAGGCAGACAGACAGGCAGACAGACAGACAGACAGACAGGCACAGACAGACAGACAGACAGGCACAGACAGACAGACAGACAGGCACAGACAGACAGACAGGCACAGACAGGCAGACAGACAGGCACAGACAGGCAGACAGACAGGCACAGACAGGCACAGACAGACAGGCACAGACAGACAGGCACATACAGACAGACAGACAGGCACAGACAGGCACAGGCACAGACAGGCAGAGACAGGCAGGCACATACAGACAGACAGGCACAGACAGGCACAGGCACAGACAGGCAGAGACAGGCAGGCACATACAGACAGACAGGCAGAGACAGACAGACAGGCACAGACAGGCAGAGACAGGCAGGCAGAGACAGACAGACAGGCAGAGACAGACAGACAGGCAGAGACAGACAGACAGGCACAGACAGACAGACAGGCACAGACAGACAGACAGGCAGAGACAGACAGACAGGCACAGACAGACAGACAGACAGGCACAGACAGACAGACAGACAGACAGGCACAGACAGACAGACAGACAGGCACAGACAGACAGACAGACAGGCACAGACAGACAGACAGACAGACAGACAGGCACAGACAGACAGACAGACAGACAGGCACAGGCACAGACAGGCAGAGACAGACAGGCACAGACAGGCACAGGCACAGACAGGCAGAGACAGGCAGGCACATACATACAGACAGACAGACAGACAGGCACAGACAGGCACAGGCACATACAGACAGACAGACAGACAGACAGGCACAGGCACAGACAGGCAGAGACAGGCAGGCAGAGACAGACAGACAGGCAGAGACAGACAGACAGACAGGCACAGACAGACAGACAGACAGACAGGCAGAGACAGACAGACAGACAGGCACAGACAGACAGACAGACAGGCAGAGACAGACAGACAGGCACAGACAGACAGACAGACAGGCACAGACAGACAGACAGGCACAGACAGACAGACAGACAGGCACAGACAGACAGACAGACAGGCACAGACAGACAGACAGACAGGCACAGACAGACAGACAGGCACAGACAGACAGACAGACAGACAGGCACAGACAGACAGACACAGACAGACAGGCACAGACAGACAGACAGACAGACAGGCACAGACAGACAGACAGGCACAGACAGACAGACAGACAGGCACAGACAGACAGACAGGCACAGACAGACAGACAGGCACAGACAGACAGACAGGCACAGACAGACAGACAGGCACAGACAGGCACAGACAGGCACAGACAGACAGACAGGCACAGACAGGCACAGACAGGCACAGACAGACAGGCACAGACAGACAGACAGGCACAGACAGACAGACAGGCACAGACAGACAGACAGGCACAGACAGACACACACAGACACAGACAGGCACAGACAGACACACACACACAGACACAGACAGGCACAGACAGACACACACAGACACAGACAGGCACAGACAGACAGACAGACTCAGACAGGCACAGACAGACAGACAGACTCAGACAGACAGACAGACACACACAGACAGGCACAGGCACAGACACAGACAGACAGAAAGGCACACACAGACAGGCACAGACACAGACAGAAAGGCACAGACAGACAGAAAGACACAGACAGACACAGACACAGACAGACAGACAGACACAGGCAGGCACAGACAGACAGACAGGCAGGCACAGACAGACAGACACAGGCAGGCACAGACAGACAGACAGGCAGGCACAGACAGACAGACACAGGCAGGCACAGACAGACAGGCAGGCACAGACAGACAGACAGACAGACAGGCACAGACAGACAGACAGACTCAGACAGACAGACAGACACACACAGACAGGCACAGGCACAGACACAGACAGACAGAAAGGCACACACAGACAGGCACAGACACAGACAGAAAGGCACAGACAGACAGACACAGACAGACAGAAAGACACAGACAGACACAGACACAGACAGACAGACAGACACAGGCAGGCACAGACAGACAGACAGGCAGGCACAGACAGACAGACACAGGCAGGCACAGACAGACAGACAGGCAGGCACAGACAGACAGACACAGGCAGGCACAGACAGACAGACAGGCAGGCACAGACAGACAGACAGACAGACAGGCACAGACAGACACAGACAGGCAGGCACAGACAGACAGGCAGGCACAGACAGACAGGCACAGACAGACACAGACAGGCAGGCACAGACAGAGACAGACAGAGACAGACAGAGACAGACAGAGACAGACAGACACAGACAGACACAGACAGACACAGACAGACACAGACA